>NC_134269.1:157217352-157529999 GCF_031893055.1 Leptodactylus fuscus
TTCTGTAATAGGATACTCACATAAAACAGTTCCAGCACTGCTATGTGACTAATGCTATTTTTTGTGCAATTCGGATTTTTGCAAAAAAATTAAAAATAAAATACATTAAAAAAAAAATGAAACTCTCTCTTTTATGCCACTTACCACTTTCCTGAAAGGGGGTGTGGCTTGGGCAGGCCACCAGGCTGCATAAGATTTAGGATCATTTACACTAATTTACTGACATCAGAAATCTACACAGCCTAAATTTCACTGCGGGCACATGGCCCCTCATCATAAATTAGGCACATCCTAAGAGTTTATCAAGACTAGCTGCCTTTTTATATACAATGTTGTAAATAACTTGTAGAACAGAGGTCAGCAAACTCCAGCACCTCAGCTGGAGACGGCGCTTCAGGTATATTTACCTGGCACAGGCCTCTGTCAGCTGTTTTAAATACATTGCTGCTCCAGGCGGCAATCTTGAAAACATTAAAAATGATAGTATGACAAAGTAATAAATCATCTGCTTTCCTCTGTGCAGTAGCCACGTCTTACAGTACTAGGCTGGATAACCTTAAGTCCTGGTCAATGCAGAAAATCTCTTTTTTGCTATGACCTTAGTCCTGTGGAAATATAATCATGGCAGTCTTGTGATCAGAGAGGTCTCTGATCATGGGTATTTAACTACTCCGATGATGAGGTCAGATGCGACCATAGCATCTCAGTGGTTACTTCTACTTATATTTTTAAGTTCGATAATGGAATGACTCTCCTGGAAAATTGCAGGTGCTTTCTGAAAGCCTCCAGGCTTAAGGCTCAATAGTAGTACAGAAATTTTACCCTAAACTGTAACAAACTGTATTTTTTTAGATTTTCTGAAAAAATTCAAATAGAAAATTTCAAATCACCCCTTTTCCTACAATACATATAAAAGTAAATAAACATAAAGAATCCCCAGGTGCAAAAATGCTCAAAACTATTAAAATATAAAAAATATTTATCCCATACAATGAATGCCAGCCACCTCTAAAAAAAAATGGAACAAAACAGTCAAAACATCAGAAATTCCTCTAAATGGTACCAAAAAAAAATAAAATATATAAAATAAAATGTATCACAGATAAAGCACAACCAACATGGACTGTTTGCAAAGAAAAGTCGGAGTAGAAAAGTTAGGACGATTTATGTGCACACACAAATATTTATTTGCATACATATTAATGAATAATTACTATAAACACATCCATATAAGAGATTATATTAAATATATATATATATATATATATATATATAATGTATGTTATAATCAGCACATTCATGCTGCAATTGGAGCTCTGTTATTGACTAGAGATGAGCGAACAGTGTTCTATCGAACTCATGTTCGATCGGATATTAGGCTGTTCGGCATGTTCGAATCGAATCGAACACCGCGTGGTAAAGTGCGCCATTACTCGATTCCCCTCCCACCTTCCCTGGCGCCTTTTTTGCTCCAATAACAGCGCAGGGTAGGTGGGACAGGAACTACGACACCGGTGACGTTGAAAAAAGTAGGCAAAACCCATTGGCTGCCGAAAACATGTGACCTCTAATTTAAAAGAACAGCGACGCCCAGCTTCGCGTCATTCTGAGCTTGCAATTCACCGAGGACGGAGGTTTCCGTCCAGCTAGCTAGGGCTTAGATTCTGGGTAGGCAGGGACAGGCTAGGATAGGAAGGAGAAGACAACCAACAGCTCTTGTAAGAGCTAAATTCCAGGGAGAAGCTTGTCAGTGTAACGTGGCACTGACGGGCTCAATCGCCGCAACCCAGCTTTCCCAGGATCCTGAATGGAATACACTGTCAGTGTATTCCCGTATACCCGATATATACCCCGATACCCATTCCAACGGTGTGCCCCCCCACCTTCACCCCAGAAATACCCTGCAAGTCCCCTAGCAATAGAATTGGGGCTATATACACCCACAATTTTTACTACTGGTATACAGTGCCATTGTCTGACTGGGAATTCAAAGAATATATTGGGAATACAAATACCCTCATTTCTTGCTACTGCCATATAGTGCCAGTTTCTGACTGGTAATTCAAAGAATATATTGGGGTTACGTGCACCCACAATTTTTACTACTGGTATACAGTGCCATTGTCTGACTGGGAATTCAAAGAGTATATTGGGAATACAAATACCCTCATTTCTTGCTACTGCCATATAGTGCCAGTTTCTGACTGGTAATTCAAAGAATATATTGGGGTTACGTGCACCCACAATTTTTACTACTGGTATACAGTGCCATTGTCTGACTGGGAATTCAAAGAATATATTGGGAATACAAATACCCTCATTTCTTGCTACTGCCATATAGTGCCAGTGTCTGACTGGGAATTCAAAGAATATATTGGGGTTACGTGCACCCACAATTTTTACTACTGGTATACAGTGCCATTGTCTGACTGGGAATTCAAAGAATATATTGGGAATACAAATACCCTCATTTCTTGCTACTGCCATATAGTGCCAGTGTCTGACTGGGAATTCAAAGAATATATTGGGGTTACGTGCACCCACAATTTTTACTACTGGTATACAGTGCCATTGTCTGACTGGGAATTCAAAGAATATATTGGGAATACAAATACCCTCATTTCTTGCTACTGCCATATAGTGCCAGTGTCTGACTGGGAATTCAAAGAATATATTGGGGTTACGTGCACCCACAATTTTTACTACTGGTATACAGTGCCATTGTCTGACTGGGAATTCAAAGAATATATTGGGAATACAAATACCCTCATTTCTTGCTACTGCCATATAGTGCCAGTGTCTGACTGGGAATTCAAAGAATATATTGGGAATACAAATACCCTCATTTCTTGCTACTGCCATATAGTGCCAGTGTCTGACTGGGAATTCAAAGAATATATTGGGGTTACGTGCACCCACAATTTTTACTACTGGTATACAGTGCCATTGTCTGACTGGGAATTCAAAGAATATATTGGGGTTATAAATACCCTCATTTCTTGCTACTGCCATATAGTGCCAGTTTCTGACTGGTAATTCAAAGAATATATTGGGGTTACGTGCACCCACAATTTTTACTACTGGTATACAGTGCCATTGTCTGACTGGGAATTCAAAGAGTATATTGGGAATACAAATACCCTCATTTCTTGCTACTGCCATATAGTGCCAGTTTCTGACTGGTAATTCAAAGAATATATTGGGGTTACGTGCACCCACAATTTTTACTACTGGTATACAGTGCCATTGTCTGACTGGGAATTCAAAGAATATATTGGGAATACAAATACCCTCATTTCTTGCTACTGCCATATAGTGCCAGTGTCTGACTGGGAATTCAAAGAATATATTGGGGTTACGTGCACCCACAATTTTTACTACTGGTATACAGTGCCATTGTCTGACTGGGAATTCAAAGAATATATTGGGGTTATAAATACCCTCATTTCTTGCTACTGCCATATAGTGCCAGTTTCTGACTGGTAATTCAAAGAATATATTGGGGTTACGTGCACCCACAATTTTTACTACTGGTATACAGTGCCATTGTCTGACTGGGAATTCAAAGAGTATATTGGGAATACAAATACCCTCATTTCTTGCTACTGCCATATAGTGCCAGTTTCTGACTGGTAATTCAAAGAATATATTGGGGTTACGTGCACCCACAATTTTTACTACTGGTATACAGTGCCATTGTCTGACTGGGAATTCAAAGAGTATATTGGGAATACAAATACCCTCATTTCTTGCTACTGCCATATAGTGCCAGTTTCTGACTGGTAATTCAAATAATATATTGGGGTTACGTGCACCCACAATTTTTACTACTGGTATACAGTGCCATTGTCTGACTGGGAATTCAAAGAATATATTGGGAATACAAATACCCTCATTTCTTGCTACTGCCATATAGTGCCAGTTTCTGACTGGTAATTCAAAGAATATATTGGGGTTACGTGCACCCACAATTTTTACTACTGGTATACAGTGCCATTGTCTGACTGGGAATTCAAAGAATATATTGGGAATACAAATACCCTCATTTCTTGCTACTGCCATATAGTGCCAGTGTCTGACTGGGAATTCAAAGAATATATTGGGGTTACGTGCACCCACAATTTTTACTACTGGTATACAGTGCCATTGTCTGACTGGGAATTCAAAGAATATATTGGGAATACAAATACCCTCATTTCTTGCTACTGCCATATAGTGCCAGTGTCTGACTGGGAATTCAAAGAATATATTGGGGTTACGTGCACCCACAATTTTTACTACTGGTATACAGTGCCATTGTCTGACTGGGAATTCAAAGAATATATTGGGGTTATAAATACCCTCATTTCTTGCTACTGCCATATAGTGCCAGTTTCTGACTGGTAATTCAAAGAATATATTGGGGTTACGTGCACCCACAATTTTTACTACTGGTATACAGTGCCATTGTCTGACTGGGAATTCAAAGAGTATATTGGGAATACAAATACCCTCATTTCTTGCTACTGCCATATAGTGCCAGTTTCTGACTGGTAATTCAAAGAATATATTGGGGTTACGTGCACCCACAATTTTTACTACTGGTATACAGTGCCATTGTCTGACTGGGAATTCAAAGAGTATATTGGGAATACAAATACCCTCATTTCTTGCTACTGCCATATAGTGCCAGTTTCTGACTGGTAATTCAAAGAATATATTGGGGTTACGTGCACCCACAATTTTTACTACTGGTATACAGTGCCATTGTCTGACTGGGAATTCAAAGAATATATTGGGAATACAAATACCCTCATTTCTTGCTACTGCCATATAGTGCCAGTGTCTGACTGGGAATTCAAAGAATATATTGGGGTTACGTGCACCCACAATTTTTACTACTGGTATACAGTGCCATTGTCTGACTGGGAATTCAAAGAATATATTGGGGTTATAAATACCCTCATTTCTTGCTACTGCCATATAGTGCCAGTTTCTGACTGGTAATTCAAAGAATATATTGGGGTTACGTGCACCCACAATTTTTACTACTGGTATACAGTGCCATTGTCTGACTGGGAATTCAAAGAGTATATTGGGAATACAAATACCCTCATTTCTTGCTACTGCCATATAGTGCCAGTTTCTGACTGGTAATTCAAAGAATATATTGGGGTTACGTGCACCCACAATTTTTACTACTGGTATACAGTGCCATTGTCTGACTGGGAATTCAAAGAGTATATTGGGAATACAAATACCCTCATTTCTTGCTACTGCCATATAGTGCCAGTTTCTGACTGGTAATTCAAAGAATATATTGGGGTTACGTGCACCCACAATTTTTACTACTGGTATACAGTGCCATTGTCTGACTGGGAATTCAAAGAATATATTGGGAATACAAATACCCTCATTTCTTGCTACTGCCATATAGTGCCAGTTTCTGACTGGTAATTCAAAGAATATATTGGGGTTACGTGCACCCACAATTTTTACTACTGGTATACAGTGCCATTGTCTGACTGGGAATTCAAAGAATATATTGGGAATACAAATACCCTCATTTCTTGCTACTGCCATATAGTGCCAGTGTCTGACTGGGAATTCAAAGAATATATTGGGGTTACGTGCACCCACAATTTTTACTACTGGTATACAGTGCCATTGTCTGACTGGGAATTCAAAGAATATATTGGGAATACAAATACCCTCATTTCTTGCTACTGCCATATAGTGCCAGTGTCTGACTGGGAATTCAAAGAATATATTGGGGTTACGTGCACCCACAATTTTTACTACTGGTATACAGTGCCATTGTCTGACTGGGAATTCAAAGAATATATTGGGGTTATAAATACCCTCATTTCTTGCTACTGCCATATAGTGCCAGTTTCTGACTGGTAATTCAAAGAATATATTGGGGTTACGTGCACCCACAATTTTTACTACTGGTATACAGTGCCATTGTCTGACTGGGAATTCAAAGAATATATTGGGAATACAAATACCCTCATTTCTTGCTACTGCCATATAGTGCCAGTGTCTGACTGGGAATTCAAAGAATATATTGGGGTTACGTGCACCCACAATTTTTACTACTGGTATACAGTGCCAATTTCTAACTAGGAATTCAAAATGCGCAAGGCTCCCGGAAAGGGACGTGGACGAGGCCGTGGGCGAGGTCGGGGGAATGGTTCTGGGGAGCAAGGTAGCAGTGAAGCCACAGGGCGTCCCGTGCCTACTCCTGTGGGGCAGCAAGCATTGCGCCACTCCACAGTGCCAGGGTTGCTTGCCACATTAACTAAACTGCAGGGTACAAACCTTAGTAGGCCCGAGAACCAGGAACAGGTCTTGCAATGGCTGTCAGAGAACGCTTACAGCACATTGTCCAGCAGCCAGTCAGACTCTGCCTCCTCTCCTCCTATTACCCAACAGTCTTGTCTTCCTTCCTCCCAAAATTCCGAAGCTTTACAGAACAATAACCCAAACTGTCCCTGCTCCCCAGAGCTGTTCTCCGCTCCTTTCATTGTCCCTCAACCTGCCTCTCCACGTCACGATTCCACGAACCTAACAGAGGAGCATCTGTGTCCAGATGCTCAAACACTAGAGTCTCCTCCATCTCCGTTCGATTTGGTGGTGGATGACCAGCAACCCACCCTCATCGACGATGATGTGACGCAGTTGCCGTCAGGGCATCCAGTTGACTGGCGCATTGTGCGGGAGGAGGAGATGAGACAGGAGTTGGAAGAGGAAGTGGTGGATGATGAGGACACTGACCCGACCTGGACAGGGGGGATGTCAAGCGGGGAAAGTAGTGTGGATGTTGAGGCAGGTGCAGCACCAAAAAGGGTAGCTAGAGGCAGAGGCAGAGGTCAGCAGCTTAGGCGAAGCCAGGCCACACCCGGAATCTCCCAAGATGTTCCAGTTCGTACCCAGCCCCGAAAAACTCCCACCTCGAGGGCACGTTTCTCGAAGGTGTGGAGTTTTTTCAAGGAATGCGCCGAGGACAGATATAGTGTTGTCTGCACAATTTGCCTCTCGAAATTGATTAGGGGCTCTGAGAAGAGCAACCTGTCCACCACTTCAATGCGCCGTCATTTGGAATCCAAGCACTGGAATCAGTGGCAGGCAGCAACGGCAGGACAAAGGCCGCCTGCCGTTCACGCCACTGCCACTGCCTCTGCCTCTGCCACTGCCACTGCTGACTGTGCTGGCGATGCACTCCAGAGGACGAGCCAGGACACCACTTCATCTGCCTCCGCCACTTTGTTGACTTCTACCTCATCCTCCCCTGGTCCTGTCTTATCTCCTTCTCCTGCACCATCAAAGGCACCATCAGGCGTTTCTTTACAACAACCCACCATCTCTCAGACATTGGAGCGGCGGCAGAAATACACTGCTAACCACCCACACGCGCAAGCCTTGAACGCCAACATCGCTAAACTGCTGGCCCAGGAGATGTTGGCGTTCCGGCTTGTTGAAACTCCCGCCTTCCTGGACCTGATGGCAACTGCGGCACCTCGCTATGCCGTCCCTAGCCGTCACTACTTCTCCCGGTGTGCCGTCCCCGCCTTGCACCAGCACGTGTCACTCAACATCAGGCGGGCCCTTAGTTCCGCGCTTTGCACAAAGGTCCACTTGACCACCGACGCGTGGACAAGTGCATGCGGACAGGGACGCTACATTTCACTGACGGCACACTGGGTGAATGTAGTTGAGGCTGGGACTGCTTCCCAAACTGGCCCGGTGTACCTCGTCTCCCCGCCTAACATTCCTGGCAGGGACACGAGAAGAACACCCCCCTCCTCCTCCTCCTCTACCGCCTCCTCCTCCGCCACCGCCTCCTCCTCCGCCACCGCCTCCTCCTCCGCTGTTAGATTGACCCCAGCTACGAGTTGGAAACGTTGCAGCACTGGCGTTGGTAGACGTCAGCAGGCTGTGCTGAAGCTGATCAGCTTGGGGGACAGACAGCACACTGCCTCCGAGGTGAGGGATGCCCTCCTCGATGAGACGGCAATATGGTTTGAGCCGCTGCACCTGGGCCCAGGCATGGTCGTTTGTGATAACGGCCGGAACCTGGTAGCAGCTCTGGAGCTTGCCGGACTCCAACATGTTCCATGCCTGGCCCACGTCTTCAACCTAGTGGTGCAACGTTTCCTAAAGAGCTACCCCAATGTTCCAGAGCTACTGGTGAAAGTGCGGCGCATGTGCGCCCACTTTCGCAAGTCGACAGTAGCCGCTGCTAGCTTAAAATCTCTCCAGCAACGCCTGCATGTGCCACAACACCGGCTTTTGTGCGACGTCCCCACACGCTGGAACTCAACGTTTCAGATGTTGAATAGAGTGGTTGAGCAGCAGAGACCTTTGATGGAATACCAGCTACAAAACCCTAGGGTGCCACAAAGTCAGCTGCCTCAGTTTCACATCCATGAGTGGCCATGGATGAGAGACCTTTGTGACATCCTACGGGTCTTTGAGGAGTCCACAAGGAGGGTGAGCTCTGAGGATGCGATGGTGAGCCTTACAATCCCGCTCTTGTGTGTTCTGAGAGAATCCCTGATTGACATCAGGGATAACTCAGATCACACAGAGGAGTTAGGGATAGCATCCGATCCGTCACAGCTGGAGAGTAGGTCCACACATCTGTCCGCTTCACTGCGTTTAATGGAGGAGGAGGAGGAGGAGGAGGAGGAGGAAGAAGAGTTGTCCGATGATGTGATGGTGATACAGGAGGCTTCCGGGCAACTTCGAATCGTCCCATTGTTGCAGCGCGGATGGGTAGACATGGAGGATGAGGAGGAAATGGAGATTGAACTTTCCGGTGGGGCCAGAGGAGTCATGCCAACTAACACTGTGGCAGACATGGCTGAGTTCATGTTGGGGTGCTTTACAACCGACAAGCGTATTGTCAAAATCATGGAGGACAACCAGTACTGGATCTTTGCTATCCTTGACCCCCGGTATAAAAACAACATCTCGTCTTTTATTCCGGTAGAGGGGAGGGCCAATCGCATCAATGCTTGCCACAGGCAATTGGTGCAGAATATGATGGAGATGTTTCCAGCATGTGACAGTGGCGGCAGGGAGGGCAGTTCCTCCAGTAGGCAACCAAGTTCTCACCGGTCCACACAAACGAGGGGCACACTGTCTAAGGTCTGGGACACCTTGATGGCACCCCCTCGCCAAAGTGCCGCCACGGAGGGTCCTAGTGTCACCAGGCGTGAGAAGTATAGGCGCATGTTGCGGGAATACCTTTCCGACCACAGCCCTGTCCTCTCCGACCCCTCTGCGCCCTACACGTATTGGGTGTCGAAGTTGGACCTGTGGCTTGAACTTGCCCTATATGCCTTGGAGGTGCTGTCCTGTCCTGCCGCCAGCGTCCTATCTGAGAGGGTGTTCAGTGCAGCCGGTGGCATCATCACTGACAAGCGCACCCGTCTGTCAGCTGAGAGTGCCGACCGGCTCACTTTGATAAAAATGAACCACCACTGGGTAGAGCCGTCATTTTTGTGCCCACCTGTGTAAAGCACCCCAACATGAAACTCCATGTCTGTACTCAACCTCTCCAATTCCTCCGCATCCTCATACTCATCCACCATAAGCGTTGCACAATTCTGCTAATACTAGGCTCCCTCCAACATGATTTCCCCCAACTCTGCTGGTTAGAGGCTCCCTCCACCCTGATTTCCACCAACTCTGCTGGTTAGAGGCTCCCTCCACCCTGCTTTCCCACAACTCTGCTGGTTAGAGGCTCCTTCCACCATGAATTTGCCCAAACTGGGCTGTTTAGAGGCTCCCTCCACCATGAATTGGTCCAAACTGGGCTGGTTAGAGGCTCCCTCCACCATTAATTGGTCCAAACTGGGCTGGTTAGAGGCTCCCTCCACAATTAATTGGTCCAAACTGGGCTAATTAGAGGCTCCCTCCACCATGAATTGGTCCAAACTGGGTTTTTTAGAGGCTCCCTCCACCATGAATTGGTCCAAACTGGGCTGGTTAGAGGCTCCCTCCACCATGAATTTCCCAAAACTTGGCTGTTTAGAGGCTCCCTCCACCATTAATTGGTCCAAACTGGGCTGGTTAGAGGCTCCCTCCACCATGAATTGGTCCAAACTGGGCTGGTTAGAGGCTCCCTCCACCATTAATTGGTCCAAACTGGGCTGGTTAGAGGCTCCCTCCACCATGAATTTGCCCAAACTGGGCTGGTTAGAGGCTCCCTCCACCATGAATTGGTCCAAACTGGGCTGGTTAGAGGCTCCCTCCACCATGAATTTGCCCAAACTGGGCTGTTTAGAGGCTCCCTCCACCATTAATTGGTCCAAACTGGGCTGGTTAGAGGCTCCCTCCACCATGAATTTGCCCAAACTGGGCTGTTTAGAGGCTCCCTCCACCATGAATTGGTCCAAACTGGGTTTTTTAGAGGCTCCCTCCACCATGAATTGGTCCAAACTGGGCTGGTTAGAGGCTCCCTCCACCATGAATTTCCCAAAACTTGGCTGTTTAGAGGCTCCCTCCACCATGAATTGGTCCAAACTGGGCTGGTTAGAGGCTCCCTCCACCATTAATTGGTCCAAACTGGGCTGGTTAGAGGCTCCCTCCACCATGAATTTGCCCAAACTGGGCTGGTTAGAGGCTCCCTCCACCATGAATTTGCCCAAACTGGGCTGTTTAGAGGCTCCCTCCACCATTAATTGGTCCAAACTGGGCTGGTTAGAGGCTCCCTCCACCATGAATTTGCCCAAACTGGGCTGTTTAGAGGCTCCCTCCACCATGAATTTGCCCAAACTGGGCTGTTTAGAGGCTCCCTCCACCATTAATTGGTCCAAACTGGGCTGGTTAGAGGCTCCCTCCACCATGAATTTGCCCAAACTGGGCTGTTTAGAGGCTCCCTCCACCATGAATTGGTCCAAACTGGGTTTTTTAGAGGCTCCCTCCACCATGAATTGGTCCAAACTGGGCTGGTTAGAGGCTCCCTCCACCATGAATTTCCCAAAACTTGGCTGTTTAGAGGCTCCCTCCACCATGAATTGGTCCAAACTGGGCTGGTTAGAGGCTCCCTCCACCATTAATTGGTCCAAACTGGGCTGGTTAGAGGCTCCCTCCACCATGAATTTGCCCAAACTGGGCTGTTTAGAGGCTCCCTCCACCATGAATTTGCCCAAACTGGGCTGTTTAGAGGCTCCCTCCACCATGAATTGGTCCAAACTGGGTTTTTTAGAGGCTCCCTCCACCATGAATTGGTCCAAACTGGGCTGGTTAGAGGCTCCCTCCACCATGAATTTCCCAAAACTTGGCTGTTTAGAGGCTCCCTCCACCATGAATTGGTCCAAACTGGGCTGGTTAGAGGCTCCCTCCACCATTAATTGGTCCAAACTGGGCTGGTTAGAGGCTCCCTCCACCATGAATTTGCCCAAACTGGGCTGGTTAGAGGCTCCCTCCACCATGAATTTGCCCAAACTGGGCTGTTTAGAGGCTCCCTCCACCATTAATTGGTCCAAACTGGGCTGGTTAGAGGCTCCCTCCACCATGAATTTGCCCAAACTGGGCTGTTTAGAGGCTCCCTCCACCATGAATTTGCCCAAACTGGGCTGTTTAGAGGCTCCCTCCACCATTAATTGGTCCAAACTGGGCTGGTTAGAGGCTCCCTCCACCATGAATTTGCCCAAACTGGGCTGTTTAGAGGCTCCCTCCACCATTAATTGGTCCAAACTGGGCTGGTTAGAGGCTCCCTCCACCATGAATTTGCCCAAACTGGGCTGTTTAGAGGCTCCCTCCACCATGAATTTGCCCAAACTGGGCTGTTTAGAGGCTCCCTCCACCATTAATTGGTCCAAACTGGGCTGGTTAGAGGCTCCCTCCACCATGAATTTGCCCAAACTGGGCTGTTTAGAGGCTCCCTCCACCATGAATTGGTCCAAACTGGGTTTTTTAGAGGCTCCCTCCACCATGAATTGGTCCAAACTGGGCTGGTTAGAGGCTCCCTCCACCATGAATTTCCCAAAACTTGGCTGTTTAGAGGCTCCCTCCACCATGAATTGGTCCAAACTGGGTTTTTTAGAGGCTCCCTCCACCATGAATTGGTCCAAACTGGGCTGGTTAGAGGCTCCCTCCACCATGAATTTCCCAAAACTTGGCTGTTTAGAGGCTCCCTCCACCATGAATTGGTCCAAACTGGGCTGGTTAGAGGCTCCCTCCACCATTAATTGGTCCAAACTGGGCTGGTTAGAGGCTCCCTCCACAATTAATTGGTCCAAACTGGGCTAATTAGAGGCTC
This sequence comes from Leptodactylus fuscus, assembly GCF_031893055.1. Lineage (NCBI taxonomy): Eukaryota > Metazoa > Chordata > Amphibia > Anura > Leptodactylidae > Leptodactylus > Leptodactylus fuscus. The sequence continues at coordinate 157,229,609 of NC_134269.1, forward strand.
CCTCCACCATGAATTGGTCCAAACTGGGTTTTTTAGAGGCTCCCTCCACCATGAATTGGTCCAAACTGGGCTGGTTAGAGGCTCCCTCCACCATGAATTTCCCAAAACTTGGCTGTTTAGAGGCTCCCTCCACCATTAATTGGTCCAAACTGGGCTGGTTAGAGGCTCCCTCCACCATGAATTGGTCCAAACTGGGCTGGTTAGAGGCTCCCTCCACCATTAATTGGTCCAAACTGGGCTGGTTAGAGGCTCCCTCCACCATGAATTTGCCCAAACTGGGCTGGTTAGAGGCTCCCTCCACCATGAATTGGTCCAAACTGGGCTGGTTAGAGGCTCCCTCCACCATGAATTTGCCCAAACTGGGCTGTTTAGAGGCTCCCTCCACCATTAATTGGTCCAAACTGGGCTGGTTAGAGGCTCCCTCCACCATGAATTTGCCCAAACTGGGCTGTTTAGAGGCTCCCTCCACCATGAATTGGTCCAAACTGGGTTTTTTAGAGGCTCCCTCCACCATGAATTGGTCCAAACTGGGCTGGTTAGAGGCTCCCTCCACCATGAATTTCCCAAAACTTGGCTGTTTAGAGGCTCCCTCCACCATGAATTGGTCCAAACTGGGCTGGTTAGAGGCTCCCTCCACCATGAATTGGTCCAAACTGGGCTGGTTAGAGGCTCCCTCCACCATTAATTGGTCCAAACTGGGCTGGTTAGAGGCTCCCTCCACCATGAATTTGCCCAAACTGGGCTGGTTAGAGGCTCCCTCCACCATGAATTGGTCCAAACTGGGCTGGTTAGAGGCTCCCTCCACCATGAATTTGCCCAAACTGGGCTGTTTAGAGGCTCCCTCCACCATTAATTGGTCCAAACTGGGCTGGTTAGAGGCTCCCTCCACCATGAATTTGCCCAAACTGGGCTGTTTAGAGGCTCCCTCCACCATGAATTGGTCCAAACTGGGTTTTTTAGAGGCTCCCTCCACCATGAATTGGTCCAAACTGGGCTGGTTAGAGGCTCCCTCCACCATGAATTTCCCAAAACTTGGCTGTTTAGAGGCTCCCTCCACCATGAATTGGTCCAAACTGGGCTGGTTAGAGGCTCCCTCCACCATTAATTGGTCCAAACTGGGCTGGTTAGAGGCTCCCTCCACCATGAATTTGCCCAAACTGGGCTGGTTAGAGGCTCCCTCCACCATGAATTTGCCCAAACTGGGCTGTTTAGAGGCTCCCTCCACCATTAATTGGTCCAAACTGGGCTGGTTAGAGGCTCCCTCCACCATGAATTTGCCCAAACTGGGCTGTTTAGAGGCTCCCTCCACCATGAATTTGCCCAAACTGGGCTGTTTAGAGGCTCCCTCCACCATTAATTGGTCCAAACTGGGCTGGTTAGAGGCTCCCTCCACCATGAATTTGCCCAAACTGGGCTGTTTAGAGGCTCCCTCCACCATGAATTGGTCCAAACTGGGTTTTTTAGAGGCTCCCTCCACCATGAATTGGTCCAAACTGGGCTGGTTAGAGGCTCCCTCCACCATGAATTTCCCAAAACTTGGCTGTTTAGAGGCTCCCTCCACCATGAATTGGTCCAAACTGGGCTGGTTAGAGGCTCCCTCCACCATTAATTGGTCCAAACTGGGCTGGTTAGAGGCTCCCTCCACCATGAATTTGCCCAAACTGGGCTGTTTAGAGGCTCCCTCCACCATGAATTTGCCCAAACTGGGCTGTTTAGAGGCTCCCTCCACCATGAATTGGTCCAAACTGGGTTTTTTAGAGGCTCCCTCCACCATGAATTGGTCCAAACTGGGCTGGTTAGAGGCTCCCTCCACCATGAATTTCCCAAAACTTGGCTGTTTAGAGGCTCCCTCCACCATGAATTGGTCCAAACTGGGCTGGTTAGAGGCTCCCTCCACCATTAATTGGTCCAAACTGGGCTGGTTAGAGGCTCCCTCCACCATGAATTTGCCCAAACTGGGCTGGTTAGAGGCTCCCTCCACCATGAATTTGCCCAAACTGGGCTGTTTAGAGGCTCCCTCCACCATTAATTGGTCCAAACTGGGCTGGTTAGAGGCTCCCTCCACCATGAATTTGCCCAAACTGGGCTGTTTAGAGGCTCCCTCCACCATGAATTGGTCCAAACTGGGTTTTTTAGAGGCTCCCTCCACCATGAATTGGTCCAAACTGGGCTGGTTAGAGGCTCCCTCCACCATGAATTTCCCAAAACTTGGCTGTTTAGAGGCTCCCTCCACCATGAATTGGTCCAAACTGGGCTGGTTAGAGGCTCCCTCCACCATTAATTGGTCCAAACTGGGCTGGTTAGAGGCTCCCTCCACCATGAATTTGCCCAAACTGGGCTGTTTAGAGGCTCCCTCCACCATGAATTTGCCCAAACTGGGCTGGTTAGAGGCTCCCTCCACCATGAATTGGTCCAAACGGGTTTTTAGAGGCTCCCTTCACCATGAATTGGTCCAAACTTGGCTGTTTAGAGGCTCCCTCCACCATGAATTGGTCCAAACTGGGGTGGTTAGAGGCTCCCTCCACCATTAATTGGTCCAAACTGGGCTGGTTAGAGGCTCCCTCCACCATGAATTTGCCCAAACTGGGCTGTTTAGAGGCTCCCTCCACCATGAATTTGCCCAAACTGGGCTGGTTAGAGGCTCCCTCCACCATGAATTGGTCCAAACGGGTTTTTAGAGGCTCCCTTCACCATGAATTGGTCCAAACTTGGCTGTTTAGAGGCTCCCTCCACCATGAATTGGTCCAAACTGGGGTGGTTAGAGGCTCCCTCCACCATTAATTGGTCCAAACTGGACTGGTTAGAGGCTCCCTCCACCATGAATTTGCCCAAACTGGGCTGGTTAGAGGCTCCCTCCACCATGAATTGGTCCAAACTGGGGTGGTTAGAGGCTCCCTCCACCATTAATTGGTCCAAACTGGGCTGGTTAGAGGCTCCCTCCACCATTAATTGGTCCAAACTGGGCTGGTTAGAGGCTCCCTCCACCATGAATTTGCCCAAACTGGGCTGGTTAGAGGCTCCCTCCACCATGAATTGGTCCAAACTGGGTTTTTTAGAGGCTCCCTCCACCATGAATTTGCCCAAACTGGGCTGGTTAGAGGCTCCCTCCACCATGAATTGGTCCAAACTGGGGTTTTTAGAGGCTCCCTCCACCATGAATTTGCCCAAACTCTGCTGGTTAGAGGCTCAATCCACCCTGATTTTCAAAACAAATGTTGGTGCCAACCTCAACTTACTACAAGGGCCAAATTCACTGCTGGTGACAAGCTCTCCTCACTGCAAGTGCCAAATACACATGTTTCAAGGTGTTTTCCTACTGTCAGAGAGGTGGTATTGAGTGTGTAAAGTGTGTAGTTGTTAGGCTGTGATGTTGGGGTAATAGAGGGTCTTTGGTGTGTTAGATGCCCCCAGACATGCTTCCCCTGCTGTCCCAGTGTCATTCCAGAGGTGTTGGCATCATTTCCTGGGGTGTCATAGTGGACTTGGTGACCCTCCAGACACGGATTTGGGTTTCCCCCTTAACGAGTATCTGTTCCCCATAGACTATAATGGGGTTCGAAACCCGTTCGAACACACGAACATTGAGCGGCTGTTCGAATCGAATTTCGAACCTCGAACATTTTAGTGTTCGCTCATCTCTATTATTGACAACTGGTTGCACAGTCTCTGGAGAACTTCAGCTCTAGATCTACATATGTGGTTCACAGGCTTTCAATTCCAACAGCTGGTTAGAATGCTATCTGCTCAGAACAGTTCCTCCTGAGTCCCATCACAGTTCACAACATTGAAAAGGGTCAGAGCCTCCCACTGTCAGTTGTGTTTCTTCTTAAGAACTAGCCGACATAAACCCATCTGGTAGACTGTCTTAATATAGTGAGAGACCATGAAGGGAGTTTTTAGGTCATCAGACCAACATAACGTTATGTCTTATGAAACAAAGTTTTAAGGAGTTTACAAACCAAATTGGCTTTAACAATACAATCATTTACTATACAAATAAAATAAATCACAACAAATGGGAAAACTGCTTTGTGCAAGTTGTTTTCACTTCACTGCACTAAGCGATTAGTCAGCATATGGGGATATGGTACTTTAAAATTGTAAATGTAACTTCTCCATTAATCTGGCATTTGATAATACGTTAACACTGATAAAATAAAAATCAAACAAAAAATGCTCAAATGCCAGCAAGGAGACATTGGCTCGCTAGTTATAATTGTAAGAGCCTTAGGCCGGGGCCCCATGGACCGGAAATGCCGCGATTATACGGAAATTGCGGCATTATACAGTAACTACAAAGTGGATGGGATTCATGCGAATCCTATGCCCACTTTGCGCTTAAAACCGTAGCGCAATCACGCTGCGATTTCCAAAACCGGCGCGGTTTTGGAAATTGCAGCATGTCAATTATATTTACGGAAATGCCGGTGGCATTCCCGTAGATATAATGGTAACAGAAAGTCCGTGGCGGAAAACTCTGTGATCTTTCTGTTCAAAGTACTGCAGAAAGAACTGTGATCCGTTCGTGCTTCGGCTGTTCCCAAAGCGCTTTAGCGCGGCGTTTCCGGCCTGTGGGGCCTCAGCCTTAAAGAGATTTTAAGTTGGAAGAAAGAGAATACTGCTGTGTTATGCCATTTCCATAACTCTTGTAGAAGTAAATAGGAGTTGTGGAAACAGCATAGTTCATTCTGCTACTTGCAAAGCTCTTACTTACCTCTGGTGGACTTACAGTGTAGAGTAACCGTATTTGGTTATTTACATAATATTGAAATACCCTAGGCAACTGACACAGGTATTCTCATCTGAGCAATGAAAGGATAAGATGAGAATACTGCTATAACCTGGCCATAAAAGGTACACAATGGCACAGTTCAAAAATATTTTAAGAAAAACACAAAAATGGGGAAATTCCACACAACGCACAGATCCTGAGGTGTGAGTAATCTCTTCAGTGAAACTCAGCAATACCAGACAACCTGTGGACACGTTTAGAATATTTTCCAAAACAAAGCAGATATTTTTCTAATTCTATACAATCTTGGGTAGAAGGTGAAAATGCCTAATGTATGCAAAATTAGCTGGAATTTTACTAGAGGCTGTGAAATTAGTTGATTTTACAACCTGTAGTGTATCTTATATCTATCGTACTGTGATATAGTGTTGATGGAAAAAACAATACCCATAGACATGCAAAATTTCAGCTGCCTTTAAGATAACAATTCGCTACCAAATTTGCTCTTTGCAGCCCAGAGCAAATGATTAGTTACTAGAAAACACCATATTTTTCAGGCTAGAAGACTCACTCCAGATGTAGACAACAAAACATATGAAAAAAATCATTAATACTAATTTAAACTTTCTTGGTGGTTAAAGAATGTGGAGAGGATCAATGGAGCTAATGCTGGGTTCACAGCAGCGCCCGATCCCCGTTTCCAGGTTTCCGTCTTCTGCCGACAGAAGACTGAAACCTGGCAGACTGTGTCTGGCCGTGAGCGCCAGTGAGCGTTTTGTGCTCTCTGTGGCGAAACAGTTTTTTTTTTAACCGGACTTAAAGTACTGTATGTCCGACTCTGTGTCCAGTTTAAAAAAAAAACAAAAACCGGTTTCGCTGTGGAGAGCACAAAACGCTCACAGGCGCTCATAGCCGGACACTTTCCAAACCCATAAAAATGAATGGGTTTCAAAAATGACTGCAGGTTTCCGTCTTGTGTCCAGTTTCGGGCAGGAAATGGAAACCTGCAAAATGGAGACCGAGGCACAGATGTGAACGAGCCCTAACTTTGAGAATTTGCTCCTGTTAGAGAGTTCCTTTGGAGGGGGTAAGGGGACTATAAGAACTAATCTCCACCCCACCACATTGTATACACACAGTCCTGCAGTGCTTACATTATACACATGCATAACTCTTGTACACAGCACAAGCTACAGACAACACAGGTGAGCTGTATGTATCTGACTTCAATCTCATTTCTGACACCTCCCACTGCCCACTCTACTGTTCAGGTTCTCAAATCTCACAAGCAGCAGCACGAATAAAAGATGAAAAGATCTAATGAATCTTTCATGATGTAATGAACATGCGATCAGTTACATGCTCTGTACATCATGAAAGGTCAGACCTATCATCTCATTTCGCTGCTGTTTCCTTTGAGGTTTGAAAACCTGCAGGGTGTGAATAGCTCTAGTCCTTATTGTCCTCTCCAAGACAGCCAAAGTACAGGGCTTGGCTAACTCCGCTGTTCCAGGTACAATGAATGCAGTGGTGCACATTTCAGACCTGCTCTAATTGATCTGGGTTGCAATACAGTACAGTTATCAGAATAAGTGGTGCCCCCGATGTCTGACCCCCACCAACCAGCATGTTACTTCCTATATTTTAGAATATCCTTTTAACTGTTTATTCTTCTCTCACTGCTGCTTTCCACTCAGTGCTAATGAGTAAATGGGCTGTGCACTGACATGCTGTTTCACTACTACAGTTACCTCTACATTGTACGGCTGCTTGTATGCTGCAGGGAAAGTAATAACCTTAAGAATGTTTGCCTGTAAGAGACCTGCATCATCAGGTGACGTTGTCTTTATGGATTAAGAAGAGGAAGAGAAGCTTGAGGACTTGCAGCTTTGTAAAGCAGATTACTGTATTGCATACAGACCCCAGATGTAAAAGTCACAATTGAAAATGACTCAGAGCAAGCAATTTTATACACCATACACCATATGAAGCAAGGTGAGGAACTAGCTTTGGAAAGCTGCAATTCCTGAAATTACTTTCCACGACCAACATGACTCTTTTGCTGTAGAATGCCCCATGTTTCTGCTTGCAGTTTATGCTTAAAGAGGACCTGTCATGTCCTTGGGCACATGCGGTATTATATATATTAACTGCACTGAATTCAGCTTTCACTGTCAGAAGGGCAGTCTGTGAGGAACGCCCCTCCTGACAGTAGTGTCCATTATCGCTATACTGTCAGAGGGGGCATTCCTTACCGCCCAGCGATGACGCTGGACAGTGAGAAATGCTACCCTCCTCCTGACAGTACTTGTCCATAGACTAGTACTGGGGGCGCGATCCTCACAGCTTAGTGTCATCGCTGGGCGGTAAGGAACTCCCCGTCTCACAGTACAGCGCTATGGACTGTACTGTCAGGAGGGGATGTTCCTCACAGACTGTCAGAAATGCCCTTCTGACACTGAAGAGCTATGGTAACAGCACCAATAGCTCTTCACCAGGGACACATAACAGAAACGCTGAATTCAGCGCATTGTCGGCTTTCTAGCATTATATAATACCGCATGCACCCAAGGACATGAAAGGTCCTCTTTAAATGTTTGCAACAGGCATCTAAACACTTTTTATTTCTATATCACTGACTAAAATAACAGGCAGCATAACTTAGTTTCAATTTTTTTTCTATAAGTTGTGCTGCAGCTTTAATCAAAAGTTTGGTAAAATTACCTGAAGTCATCAAGGGTTTCTTCAATCATATTTCTAATAAAATTAATTTGAACAGATGTTAGCGGGGCTCCAGATTTCTCACTTGCCAATGAATCTGCTATTTTTTCTGACAGGGAACAGGCAACTTCAGAACTTGCAGATATGGGCATCTTTGGACCTGCAAGATAAAATGTATTACAAGTTATTAAACGGAATTTGCAAATTACAAATGTTCTGAAGGTTGAACAAATCCTGAATTGTGTATGTTGTACTGGCGCAGTATCAGGGATTAATATGGACAAGACAAAAGTGATTGACAGCTGTTTTATCCCAGACCTGGGTTAGAGATCAATGCATAAAAAATATTGTTACACCATAAAAAGTGGTCAAAGAAAATTGTTGATATTTGAAAGGCAACGCACACATATATCTCTGAACAATGATAACGCAGCAGATAGTATGTACCAATCTCAAAACTCTGTATCACAAGGCGCATGTACACTTTAACATATGTAAGGATCCAGGAAATGAAGTGAAAAAATATATAGCTTGTCTCTCAGTCCATAAAAGTGTTTCTTCCAAACCAAAATGCTACAAGAATTCCAAGTCTGAACACTGTCAAATGTCTCATGTGCAGAGCTGATGGTCATCGGACATCACTGTACAGCAGTTATACAAATCAACATCAATATGCCACATACTTAATACTTTCGTGCCATTAACTGAAAAGTCTTGTTTCAGCTGGGATGGAACTTGCTTTCCCAATCTTTCCATGTCTGGTGATCGAGAAATGGGAACAGGCGACAAACTACTGGCAGTTTGTTCCGTGCTTACTGGCTTTAAAAGCTAGAATAAAAAAAAAAGTCTATGAATACTATTTCATATCAGTGACACTTGCACAATAAATAGATTATACAGCTACTGTAACATAGGACACCTGAATGTAGAAATGGTGGGGCAGGTTTAACAAGACTGGCATTACTAATGCCAGTCTTTATAATCGCTGAGCTGGTAGAGGGTGCACCGCGGGAGGGCAGTGTGTCCCTGGAGAAAAGTGGATGCCAGCTCATAGCTGGCATACATTTCCTACATCTTTTTTGCCATATTTCTGGAGTAAATTATGATAAATTTCGACCATTGCACAAGCCCCCTTTTCGGGAAAGTAGCACAGAATTTAAAGTCAGAATTTTTGGACACAAAACCACATTTCTTGCATACACAGAATAATAAATCTGGGTCACTGGCTTCATCAAACATACTGCTGAGAGAACCACAATTTATGGGACTGACTAATAACATTATTAACCAAAAACAAAACGATGATATATGAATTACCTTTTTAACATTCTCTTTTAAATCCTGTTTTACAGCATAAGGCTTTCTTGTTTTAAGATCTACATCTTGGGACTCATCTTCTTCTTTAATGGGGCTTCCAATAATTAAATGTAAAGGTGAGGAATGCATCCCTTGATTGTTAGAACCTACAGGATGACGTCTGGAAGCAGGTATTGCACTGAACTGAGCCAAGTAATCCAGGTCTAAGAAAAAAGCAACCAAAAGGTAACCTAATATAAAGCAATAAACATTTTCAAACAGTACTAGCCAAGTCTCAGTCTGTCATCAGGCTTTAGCATATATAATCAACACCACAATTGGGCTATGATCACATCTGCGCATGGGTCTCCAGTGTTCAAGTCTACCAAAAAACCCTGAATGGAGGCCCTGACCACTAAAAACGCAGTTACCCGCGGATCTCATAGACTATAAAAGTCATCCGTGCAAGAGACTCCGCTGCAGATGTGAACCTAGCCTTACATAGATGAAGCTCAGCTGAAGGAAGTGAATTGCAGCAGGGCTTAGCAGTTTGGAGCACCAGAGAGGCCCTTAGTGCCCCAGATTGCTCATTTGCATATATAGAAATCGAAGAATATCTCAGCAGCAGAAGCCCAAAATTTTTAGGGACAAAAAAGCATTGCATCCAGGTGTGCTTTATCTATTTGCTGTTGATTTTATATGCAAGTCTGGTGACAAGCTCCCTTTATAACTACAGCTGGAGACATAGCCAGCATCCTCAATGGAACGTACCCTTTTTGTCATTAAATTCTGTGATTTATGCACAACCTGTTATACCTCCTATACAGGAAGGAATATCATATCAGGGCTAATGTACAAAAATTTTCACTGGACTGCTTTTCTGAGATTAACACCACTTCTGGTTCTCCTCATACAATAAACAATGCTTCCTATGCTCCATGAATAATGTGGAAATATACTTTTTGTAATTCAGTATACCGTATATACTCGAGTATAAGCCGACCCGAATATAAGCCGAGGCCCCTAATTTTGACACAAAAAACTGGGAAAACTTATTGACTCGAGTATAAGCCGAGGGGGGGAAATGCAGCAGCTACTGGAAATTTTCGAAAATTAAAGAGGACCTTTCACCATATCTGGGCACAGGCAGTTCTATATACTGCCAGAAAGCTGACAGTGCGCTGAATTCAGCGCACTGTCGGCTTTCCCGATCCGTGCCCGGTGTAAAGCGCTATCGGTCCCGGTACCGTAGCGCTTTACAGTCAGAAGGGCGTTTCTGACCATTAGCCAGGAACGTCCTTCTGTCTCGCGGCGCCAATCGCGCTGTGCTGTGGAGCCGGGAGGAACTCCCCCTCCCTCTCCTGATAATACTCGTCTACGGACAAGCTGTGTGAGCAGAGGGAGGGGGCGTTCCTCCCAGCTCCACAGCACAGCGCGATTGGCGCCGCGAGGCAGAAGGACGTTCCTGGCTAATGGTCAGAAACGCCCTTCTGACCATAGAAGAGCTACGGTACCGGGCCGTAAGCTCTTCACACCGGGCACAGATCGGGAAAGCCGACAGTGCGCTGAATTCAGCGCACTGTCAGCTTTCTGGCAGTATATAGAACTGCCTGTGCCCAAAAGTGGTGAAAGGTCCTCTTTAAAATGATAGGAGTTTTTGGGTACAGTAGTTGCTGGGTGCTGGGAAAGGGGAGGGAGTGTTTTGGTTGTCTATCTGCCCTTTCCCTGAGCTTGAGAACTGAGTTTTTTTTCCCCCACTTGGAATTCAGTCTGGCTGAATATAGGGTATCTGCAGTGCTCCTATTAACTCCTTCCTGACAGAACAGGAGCACTGCAGATACCCTATATTCAGTAGACCAGGCACTTTCAGACACAGGGATACCTACTTTTATATGTATTCTAGGGAAAGGAGTGATTTATTTACTTTTTTTTTTATTTTTTTAAAGCTTTTTTTTTTCACTATTTTATGGGAGATTCTATACATTACTATATACTAGAGTATACTCGCTTATACACGGTACATATCGGGGCTTCAGTATACATGCTTTTAAACATCATCACATACCATTTCCTTTCGATGCAAACTCTTCCATTACTCTTAGGTGTGAAGCATCTTGAGGGGCAAAAAAAATTAAGACATTATATGTATATGTTAAAACAACCTAACTTCAATGCATATTTAGGCCAGAAGATTTGTTTTGATCTTTGCACCAAAAATCTGCAGCTAAGTGTGCTACAATAAAAATGAATGGGATTCATTTTCATTGTAGCAAAACCCAAGACACATATAGCAAATCTTCTGCTGTGGGTTTAAAGCCATGCTGTACACTTTCAAATGCAGACATATGGATGTATACCCAAGCAGGCAAATTTATAAACCTGAAGTAAGATACAGATACTCATTTATGTTTAATCTGATTTTATTAAAGTTTTCAAATATAACAGGGCAAAAACAAAAGGTGTAGTGGCTCGCTTATGAACAAGAGGAGAAGGGGAGGGCACAGAAGCACGGCCAGCACATGGTTCACATCCGTGCGCTGGCCAGGCTGGTCATTCACGGGCAGCAGCAAGCACATGGTTGGCTAAGGATGAGATCACATTTAGCAAGCCGCAGCTAAATAAAACACTGCAAGAAAACACTGTGGAAATGCAGCAGAAGAACACAGACCCACCACATAAGTATATGCGGTGGTTTATGCGTATGTTTCCACATGTAAAATTCACATGCTGTATTAATCAAAAACGTTGCATTTTCTGCAGTTTTTTTTTCTGCAACGTGTGGATGAGATTAAATGAAATCTCATTAATTGTAAAAAACTACTTTTTACTGCTTCGTTTCCACAACAGGCATCCGCAAAATGTGGCCTCAGCCTGATACACCAAACGTTTTTAGTTACTTATATGATTAATAAACAAACTTACCATCACGAACTGGAGAAAATATGTCGCCTAAGCTACTTCTTCCAAAAGAATCTACTGATTTTAAGTCTGATGTTTTAGCAAAGTCTGTTTCTTTTGACGGTATTACATCAAGACTTGTGCTTTGTGGAATGCCTGCAAACGGGAGGATATGGAAACAAATTACTAAAAAATATGATAAGCCTCACTTATAAAAGTAAATAAATTACCTTGTTACCTAAAGTAACCACTTAAAGTGCAGCTTTCATTTTTTCAACATGACCAATTTCGTTCTATGGAAACATTCATGGAAACATTCCTAATGGTCTTAAAAAATTTGAATTTTCGCTTTTCTTGACAGACGCTTCACATTAAAGGAGAACATTATACCAACTGAAACACCTTAAACCTATGTAAGCAGTGAGTAAAGCCAGCCATACACATTAAGTAGCTATCTGGCAGTGGATTTAACCCAGACCAAGTAACTACATATGACACATCAGACTGGGTCTATACAAACCGATACCTTACAAATACAATTTATAACGCAACCACAACTCTGTACCGCTTTGTATGCTGGGCTGAAAGATAATGGGGAGCCTTAATAAACATAATTATTGAAAAAACACATTTGTACCAAGTCTGTCACTATTCAATTCCAGTCCTCTACTTTCCACTGTCATGGTTGCTTGAGGAAGTGCTGGTGGTGGTAAACTGGATGGTACATCTTTTACTATGTGAGCTCCACTAATAACAGCAGTTGACTTGGTTGGGACCTTCTTTGCTACATTTGCAGATACCAATGAAGATTTACTTTTGCTGGTCTAAAACAAAAAATAAAGTTTAGATCCCCATGAATTCAAAATACTACATACAAGTGTTAACAGATGAAAAAAATCTCTCTACTTAGACAAGTGTAAGACCAAATGCATCCTCAATTATATATTTATTTAAAGGAAGGAAGGAAGGAAGGAAGGGAAGGAAGGAAGGAAGGAAGGAAAGAGGAAGAGAGGAGAGAGGGAGGGAAGGAGGGAGAGAGGGAAGGAGGGAGAGAGAAAGAGAGAAAAAGAGAAAGAGAAAAAGAGAGAAAGAGAAAACGAGAGTGAAAAAGAGAAAAAAAAAGAGAGAGGAAGGAAGGAGTGCCCTTTCAGCATTTTCATGAAGAGACACTCCTGAAAACAGGCCGTGCGGAGATCTACAACAAAGCCCTATATATATCCAAATACATTAATATTGGAATACCCCTTTAAACAGCAAGCATAATTTCAGCAATACTGCATAAAATTAAAGGTGTTGTCCACAATATTAGATATCCTTAGAAAAGGCCATGCATATCCGATCATGGGGGCTTGCCAGATTGCCCAATTGCATTTCCAATGCAGTCACAGCAGCTCATATCCCACTGACTTGATGATGTATTTTCTGTTGACCAGCGGAGTGTAATGTATTGTTCCCTGTTATCAGCCATTCAGTCAGTTGAGTGTGGGCCATGTATTATTGTATGCATGACATACCGTATTTTTCGGACTATAAGACGCACCGGACCATAAGACGCACTAAGGTTTTAGAGGAGGAAAATAGGGAAAAAAAATTTTAAGGAAAAAAAAATTGGTGAAATATTTAATAACCTAATAATATAATATTTCACCAATGTAAATAGAACCGGGGGCTTTCGGACACAGGGATACCAAATGTGTATGTGTTTCACAGTAATGTTTTTGTTTTACATGTATTCTAGGGATATGGGGGTGATTTGAACATATCTATCTAATCTATCTATCTATCTCTGTCTGTCTGTCTGTCTATCTATTCAATCTATCTATTTATTCAATCTATCTATCTATCTATTCTATCTATCTAATCTCATCCATGGATGGAAAGAGACACCCTGCAGTGGTGTGAAGGAGGTGTGGTTTTCTAAGCAAACTTGAAACCACGCCTCTTTCACCCGTCTGGCTCGTCCCTCCTTCACTGCCTCTCAGATCTGGCTCCTGCAATGATGCCACACAGGCAGGGAAGTAGGGGCGGGCCAGACGGGTGAAGGAGGCGTGGTTTCAAGCTTGCCGAGAAAACCACGCCTCCTCCTCCCGTTTGGCCCGCCCCTCCTTCCCTGTCTGTGTGGCATCATTGCAGGAGCCAGATCTGAGAGGCAGTGAAGGAGGGACAAGCCAGACGGGTGAAAGAGGCGTGGTTTTCTCGGCAAGCTTGAAACCATGCTTCCTTCACCTGTCTGGCCCGCCCTTACTTCCCTGCCTCTCATATCTCGCTCCTGCAAACACGCGACACAGACAGGGAAGGAGGGGCAGAGCAGGCAGGCACAGCACCGCTCTCCTTTTGATTCTCATAGACAGGACACAGACGCTGCACACGCTGCATTCGGACTATAAGACGCACACACATTTTCCTCCCATATTGGGAGGAAAAAAAGTGCGTCTTATAGTCCGAAAAATACGGTATTTCCCAAACAGCAGCTCAACTGAATCTAACTCGCTGCATTATAGTAATCCATGATACTTTTGAGTTTCCATCCACCCACAAATCTATTGTTCTGTAGCCACAGTCCATCCAGGAAAAGCAGTTGTCACATTTAGTGTTTTACCTGAACCACACACAGCCAACTGAAATAGACCTTCAATGGAAAAAAAATTACAGGTTCATATGATATTACTACACACACACACACTATGCAGATTTAGCATGGTTACCCTGAAAGTCAATCGATGAAACTGCTATAGCGTGATATCTTTATCACAGAAGACAAAAGAAAAAAACAAACAATGAAATATGTTTTTCCAGAGTCTTTTCATTGGTTTTGTCTTCACTAATAATATAAATGCAGCAGTTTAACCAATTGCAAAAGTCCAGGCCATATTTGTGTGTTTTTAACTTTAGCTGGTTTTAATAACATCGAGAATTAAAATTTTAAATTACCAATAAGATTATAGTGCAACTATTGTTTCACTTTCTTTTTACTATTGTAGAGGAAGGGGTTTGCTGTAGGCAGAACGTTAGAACTTGTTTCTAAGTGTTACTAGTACCCCTCCATGCTCCAGACTGCTCAGTTGCCTATTGTAAAATAAGTTAATATCCCTGCACACAGGCACGCATTTTCATGGGTAAAAAAGTGTTACATTCAGGTGAGCCTGACCTATCCAACTGTATGACTGGTTCAATATGCTTCACCCCAGTAACAGACTCCCTATAAATTGGAATACATACGCAATACACAATACACCAAGAGCAAAACTAACTTTGTGTGTGCTGCTGTGCTGGAACTGAATGCACTGTACAGAGGTTTTATGAGCATTCACAGTTTTCATGGGAGAGCTCAACATTCGTAAATCGTAAAGGTAAATTTTTCCACGTGAAGAGCCAACTGCCAGGGTTGCTCCATCAGGCATGAAGTCTACAGCAGTCAGAGGGGATTCAGCTATTACCGTCTGCAGAAGCCTAGAAGAAAAGAAAAAAAAAAAAAACTTATCAAGTGAAGAATTACAAAATCATAGTATGATACCAAGGATAATTTATGAAAGAGCTCCCAAGTTTCATGCTGCAAAATAAAATGGTTATACAAGTTTGTCTCTTTACTATTTTCAAGATCTGTGTTGTATTTGTGGCTGAAAATATAACTGTATAATATACAGTAATTTTTTTACGGCTGCTCTTCCTCTGATCAATTTGGCGTTTGTTTGTTTTTTTTTATCTGCTGTTTTTTTTCTATTTAGTATGTTTTTCATTTAATAATTTGTACTTGGTGAAAGGTCCTAGTTAAGCTAAGAGAGCTCTGTTTGAGCAGGAATGAAAATGGCATTGCTGCAAAGGGCGAAAGCTACAAACCAAAACTAGACATATAGTGGAGATACCACACAATTTTCTTTCATTTTCAGAAAGGTGTAATCTGGTTGATGTGGACAAATGCTCCGTTTTTTTCCTAGGAAAATGCATTTAAAAAGGGAGTCGGTCATCAGACCAGTCTCTATTAACCTATCAGGACAGTCAGATAGATGGGGCTCACGAATAAAACACTTTTCCTGCTTCACGATCACTGCCTCTATTGCTGTATTTCTCCAAAGATACAAAAAAAAAAAAAAAAAAAAAAAAAAAAAGGGGGCTGGGTCTTACTTTCAAGGTAGGTGGGTTTTTTTAGGCACTGCTGCAAATCAGAATCTTTTCCGATTTGCTCTCGACGAACCTTGTAAAATGGTAAGGGTTATTAGCCCTAACTTATATTCACAACTGATGGTTCAATGTTAGTGAGTCTTAAACAAACTTACTGGTGCGCTCTCTCCAAACACTTTGTGTGGCAGTTGCACTGAGCCCTGTCTATATCCTCTCCTTTACCCTGGGGAAATATGGCAGCTTCTATCCTGACATGTTAATAAACTATGTAATGCAACAAGGGCGTCAAGGCTTACCTCATTGTACCAAAGAGCTATACATTCTAGTGTCCTGTCCCCCACATCCGTATATGCTATGATTGACCTGTACACTGTCTGGCCCTGTCAATCTTAGCAGGGAAGTTGCTCTTTAGTGTGATGAACGCAAGGATGACATCCTAGTTGCACCAGAGGCACAGATCAGGAAGCAGAAAAACCTATTCAAGTGAACCCTGTTTATCTGACTGTGCTTATAGCTTAACAGGAACTGTTCTGGTGAGAGACTTCCTATAATGGGGTTACCCCACGAAGCAAGATCAGGATAATCTTTCGCTGAAAAGGCACAGATAAAGGGAGGCACACAAACACAAAACCTACTGCTGGCTACTATTTAACTGCCATGATTCACATCTAAACTTCTCAGTATTGCTCCATAATGTCCTCCATGCTGCTGCTTCTCATGAGAGTGAGCTACAGATAGACCTAAGAGCAGGATCTCTTTTTCTCTACATGCATCATAGCACATAGGTTCCACCCGATAGCTCAGTAAAAGCAATCATAAACTGAGCCTACAGAATGGTATGGTTTGGGGGGGGGGGGGGGAGTGACATTTGGTTAAAAAAAAAAAAAAGTTCTAAAAGTTATATAATGGGTAGACAAAACGTTATTCCTCATGAACATACAGGGTAGCTTATTCTGAAAGTTCACATTAAAGGGTTTTCTCTTTTGTTTTGCTAGATTGCCAGTGAATCCAACCATGAATGCACAACCTTTCTACAGTCTGGCACTTGTCAGAAAACCAGCCATGATTTCCTTATTGTAGTCAGGTTATCTTCTCGTGCATACACTGTTCCTGCCTTTTTCTGAGTTCCTGTACAATAAGATAATTCAGCCACAATATGGAAATCATGGCTGAATTTCTGACAAGTCCCAGACCACAGAAAGTTCCTGCATTCATAGTGGTATCCACTGGCAACCTGTCAATAAAAATGATTGTCACCACTGAGATGACCAGGGGAATTTTTTAAGGATGTGTTTACATATTAAGGTTTTCAGATGCAATCTTTGAAGCCAAAGTTTTTCAAAGTGCATCTGAAAACCTGAAAATGTAAACACACTATAAAACGCAGCGATATTTTTAATTATCTATCTTCGCAAAAATGTTAAATTGTCTACAAATTTAGTTTCAAGGGTATTTATTGGATGAAAAAATAAGTAGAAGCTATAGTAAAACCAACAGCATATAAAACAAAAGCAAAATGTATATAATGTATAAGTCAATGAAAAGGAGTAATATAAAATAATGCACATATTGCTAATCAAATCTTAAACGTGTTGTGCATGATAAATCGTTATTGCAATGTTAGGGAGCCTTCACACGGAGTTACGCTCCGCTCTTTCTGAACGTAAAAGTCGTTCAGAATGAGCGCGTAAAAACCAGATCCCATTGACTTGAATGTGTGCCGGCATACGTGCGTATCACATTGAAAGCAATAAGGAAAAAAGCCTCCCATTGATTTCAATGGGTAGCGCACGTATGCCGGCACCCATTCAAGTCAATGGGATCTGGTTTTTACGCGCTCATTCTGAACAACTTTTAAGTTCAGAATGAGCGGAGCGTATATTCTGTGTGAAGGCTCCCTTAAGCTAAATGCTTTACCTACTTTGCTAGGGCAGTCATGCGACCACCCAAGGCACAAATTCCAAATTTCTGGTGACATTCTCTTTCTATACTAACCCACCCCCCTATTATACTTACCCGTCTTCCAGCCCGGACCTTTTGGGCATGGGACGTCATTTCTTCTGGGTGGCTGCCACCACCTCTTTTTCACTTCGCTGTGCCATGTGCCTGAAGTGACTGTACATCACCTCGTAGATGCCATTTATTTCCCGCATCATTTACATCACAAACATTTTTTTTATTTTTATGTTGACATGACTATGTGAAAACATATTCTTTGTACGAATTGTACATTTAAATGGCACCATGTTGGGTACATATAATGTTTTGATTTGCCTTTATTAAATCTTTTTGGGAGGTCTTCACAAAAAAAAAAAAAAAAAAAATTTCAACTCTATAATTTTTGTGCGTTTTACTTTCAGGTCGTCCATTCTTCATTATAAAGACTAAGGCCATTTTTTCCATTAGATCAAAGCTTTTGGATTTTTTTTCTTTGCTTTCTTTGGGGAGGTGAGGTGACCAAAGCACATTCATTTGTGAATTGCAGGGTTTTTTTTTTTTGTTTCGTTTGTTTCCAGTGCTTACCACATGGGATAAATAACATTACTTTTGAATAGAGAGGACTTATATGTGCACAGGGATATACACCCACATGGCAAGGAAACAAATGTAAAGCTAGAATTATATATGCAAAGCAAGCTTATGAATACATTTGTTTAAATCAAGTGCAGAGCAAATGTTAGTGATATAATAATCGTAAATTACCATGTTTTTCTTTCTTTTCTTTTTTTTCTAGAGTCTAGCTAAAGAAAAATATTCAAGCGTGTGCCCGTTCCCTGGAGTCAGAAGAATGCACACTTGTACAGCAAGCTCACTGTTCAGTGTATGGTACAATTTGGGGAGAAACAGCCAAAACTGCACCTACACAATATTTCAGGAGCAGCTAGAGTGAAAAGACAATGATGTCAGACTCAGAGGAACATATAAATAACACCCGGTGGGCTTGCCGCTCTGGCACTAATAAACAACACATATCTGACAAACTCATTATAGTAAGTGAAGTCCCTTGGAATCCATTGTTGCCTATCATATAATGGACCCGTCTTTACTGTTTTATCTGTTCTTCTGTTCATATGAAGGAAACAATGCAAGTGTAAAAACACTCTTATCTGACCAACTCTTCTTCTATTCTCACAGTTCACAGCCTCACTTCTCCTTTTACCTATCTAGCATTCACAGTTTCTACAGAGATATTTCGTAACTTAAGGAGTTTAACATGAACAAAGGTCCAGCAGGTAGGAAAAGGGGACTAGGCAACTGGAAGGTGAGCAAGATGCTACTTTACCCTGGTAACATATATTAACTATACTTTGATAACCACTAGTAGGATAAAACAATAAATTGCTTATAATAAGAGGAGCAAAAAACTTACGTTTTACTAGACACATCGTAACAGATAATTCTTTTATCTAGTCCAATGGTCACAAGCAGAAGGTCATTTACTGGAGAGAAGCAGATTCCTGACGCTGGGGCCTTGTGAGCACTGTCAAACATATGTACTGGATTCTGGCTGTGCGCATCCCATAGAGTCACGCTGCCACTGTCAGATGCTGCGCCAAGTAGAAATTTCTTTACATAGGAGTATCTTAGCTGTCGAATTGGCTAAAGAAAGAAAGATTGTTTTTAATTAAGAAAAGATCCTAAAACATAGCAGGGATTGTATTATCAATTTTTATTTATTACGCCTCGCCTTCCAAAATATTTTGTGAGTCGGCATGATTATGGCGATACCAAACCTCTATTATTTTTGTTATATTTTAAACACTTTTAAAAAATCCAAGGATTTGAAAAAAAAAATAAAAAATTCTTACTTCTTTGAATCGCAAGACTCTGGCACCTGTCACTTTTTATATTTCCGTATACAAGGCAGTAAAAGCTTCCTTTTTGCAGAGTTAGATGTATTTATTTATATCAATTTGAGGAACATCTGATGCTTTGATTATTTTTTGGTAAAATTTTAGTTAAGTGAAACAGTGGGGGGAAAAAAAGCATTTGCAATATGTGAAAAATATTCTTTTAAATTTGTAATTCATTTTCAGACAGGGGATACCTAATGCATGTACCGTATTTTTCGAAATATAAGACACACCTAGATTTTAGATCATGAAAATAGGGGAAAATTTTGAAGAGAAAATGGTAAAATATTTAATATATGGGAGTTGTGATTTTGCTACAGCTGCAAGGCCACACTGACAGGTGACCGTGCAGCTGTACCGAGATACATAGGGCATCTTCTTTCCAGGGTCATGGTGTACTTTTTAGTTATACTATTTTGGGGATTGTCACTTTTTATTCAAATCAGAGACGAAACAGCGAAAAAAACAGCAGTTCAGCATTTTTTATTTCCTTTCCTGCTACGACATTCACCCTACAGGAAAAGTACTTTATAAGTTTGTAGAGCGGGCATTTTCGGAAACAGGGATACCTAATGTGTTTCACGGTATTTTTCTACTTTTATATGTATTCTAGGGAAAGGGGTTGATTTAAAACTTTTTTTTTTACTACTTTATTAGCCCCCCTAAGGGGCATGAACCAGGAATCATTTGATTGCAAGTCCCACAGACTGCAATACAAGTACATACAAATTTTTGATCAGTTTTTATTACTTTTTGTTTTTGAGAGGAGAAATGATCTGAAAAAGATTCAGCCATCTGAATGTTAAAGTTTATAGTGTTTATCATGTAGAATAAACACAATTTTATTTTAGGGATGGTTATGGATTTGGTGTTACCAATCGCATGTTTTTTTATTCTCACTTTTCATTAACAAGGTGGAAAAGCATACTTTACATGCTGCGATTTCCAAAATAGTGATGATGTGTCCGCTGCACATATTGTTCTGCAATGTGTGGATGGAATTCACTAGAATCCCATCTACTTTACAGAGACTGTAAAACGCAGCTTTTTTTTCCGCAGCATTTACGCCATGTGGGGTCCCGGCCTAAAGGAGCTAAAAAAAACAAAGATAAATAGGGTTACAAATTATCTAATACCTGACTGCTGCCATGACCAAAAGGTGAACTGGATAAATTGGTCGTAACATTATACAATACAATTTCTCCACTCATCGAGCCGGAGGCAACGTAGCTATCATTCCCATTAAAGGTAACTGAAGTGATCTCATCTTTGTGATCCTAAAATAAAGAGAGACACAAAAAAAGTTCACAGCAAGTTCTATAAACTGTACGGTTATTTTTCACTAAATCACAGCTGCAGGCTATTTAATCGACTCTGGTTCAGATCAAGTAAATTAGACAAAAAAAGTCTAAAAACGAAAAAAATCTAACCTTCAAGGATCGATGCAGTCTTTTAGATTTTAAATCCCAGATGTTCACAGTGTTATCAAGGCCTCCACTGACCACATACTGGGAGCTGGAGTTGAGATTCACACATGTCTGTTTCTTCTAGTAATTGAAAGATCAGTAACAGTTAAACATTTCCATACAACGACATACATAATATCACATTTAATACAATCTAACAAATTGCACACAAAGCTGAGTAAATTTTGGAAAGTTTCATTAGTAGATTACAGCCTGCATTAAAACTCTACAAAGCTGTTACATACGGGACAGACTGAAACACTGTAAATCTAAAAGACAAAACTTTTTTTGGGGGAAAAGGAGAGCATGTATTCTACACCAGGCATGTCAAACATGCGGCCCTTTACAGGCATATCTGCGGCCCGCACAAAAGTCTCAAACTTTGTCTCTAAACTTTTTTGACCTAAGCCAAGCCAGTCCAGTCCAGGACAAACTGTCCTGGACTGGCTTAGTGTCACCGTCTCGACAGGGAAAGTGAGCGGTGGATTGGGGCGGCCCTGCTGGACACAGCGCTGCTCCAGCGGCCGCCCCTCACCCTTCGCAGAGAGCAGGTCTCTCTGCCTGCTCCGCCCCCTCCTCCCCACATGCCCGGGTGACGTGGCCACGTAATCAGGCCCGCACCCGACGTGTGCCTGCGTCCTACGTGGTCTCACAACACCGCTTCGCAAGCTGAAGAGCAGAAGCAGGTAAGCTTCTGCAGAAGAAATTGTGATTTTTCAAGTATTTAACCCCTATCCTACGGATAGGGGATAAATACTAGATTTATGATAATGGGGGGGTTGGAGTGCTGGGGAAGGGTTGGGGTGCTGGGGGGGGGTGTGCTGGGGGAGGGGGGCTTTTTGATGTCTGTCTGGCCCTTCCTTGGGCTTGAGGACTGTTTTTTTTTCCCACCCACCTTGTAATTCTTTCACTTGGGGGTTAATTGGAGCATTACAGTCTGTAGTGCTCCTATTAACCCCCAAGTGCAAGAATTGCAAGTGGGTGGGAAAAAAACAGTCCTCAGGCCCAAGGAAGGGCCAGACATCCAGAAGACCATCTCCCCCAGCACTCCAACCCTTCCCCAGCACTCCAACACAGCTTAGGGTCATCGCTAGGCGGTAAGGAAGCCCCCTGTGACAGTACAGGAACACTCTTCTGACAGTGGCCAGACATCAGTGCTGTTATAACAGCACCGATATCTCCAGCCCCAGGGCGCATAATGGGCAAGCCGACAGTGCGCTGAATATTTAAAAATGAAATTTGCCCATAAATTTAAAAAAAAAAAAACTTTTTTAAAAATGTCTAGCTGTACTGGAAGATTCTCTGTATTGCATACTCTTGCACCTGAGAAAAATGCAAAATGTGTTGCTGGCGTAATGGAGATTTTAGAAGCAAAAATTTGACAGGAAATTGCTAATGAAGGCTTATACAGTCAGAAAACAGACCGCCCAGCAAGACACTGTAGGGTTTTCAACTTTGATGAAAACTTAGATACGGTTTAGGCCATCTGTTTTACTTGTCAAACTATGCAGGCATTCAGTGTGATGCCAAAGTTTTACTATAATAAAATACAGTGAAGTCTCTTTAAGTTAGCCACCAACAATTGCAATTAAAAGTAGACCCCATAAAGAGGACCTTTCACCACCTGGGGCACACACGGTTTTATACGTGGCACAAACACTGCGGAAAATTTAACACAGTTTTACAGTCAGAGCAAAGTGGATGGGAGTCTAGTGAACCCAATGCTTACTTTGTGGTAAAAACTGCACTGTGGTCACACTGCGGTTTTGGAAATCGCAGCATGTCAATTATACCTATGAAAATGCCGGCGGTTTCCCCATAGGTGTAATTGAAACAGAAAGTGAGCAGAGGAAACCTCTGCAAACTGTTTAAAGAGCTGCAGGAAGAACTGCAATGCATTTCCACCGTGTTTTTTCCCTCAGCGGTTTTTGCTGAGACACGCCACGTGGGACCTTAGTCTAAAAGATGAAACCAATGAAATTTGTCACAGAAGAATCAGGTTTAGATATGGGAGGACATCTCAAAAGCAGGTTTCACTGCACATACAACCTGAAAGGATGACTACAATATAAAATATTAGATGGCAAAGAACTTCATCCATCAAATCTTTTACAAGAGTTTTCTCACACAAAACTTCTGGTAGATGAACACAAAAGGCAATAGCAAAATTCAATATACTTACCCCCTCTGCCAACTCCAGAAGAGGAACAGGTTTGGACTTACAACTTGAAACAACAATTTTATCACCACTGCCAGAAGCAGTGACCAGAAAATGATCTGAACTTATAGTTAGGGACCATACAATGCAATCTAAGAAATTTGTTACAGAAAGTGCAAAGAAGGAATGCTAGTATTAACCTGCATTTCTATCAACAAAGGTCAGTTTTAAGTTCAAGTACAAAGAATGAAAAGCTGACGACAGGCTAGATAATCTCTGAAATGGCCAAGACCTCTAAGTGGCAAAAAATAGAATTTGCTAACTTACTATTGCCTCAGTACTCTTGATCTTAAAGCTTCACTTTGATTGAAGTTCAAAGCAAAGGCTACCACAGTGTTGCATCCTGAGAAATAAATCAGTCTTCTCTTAGGATATATCCAAGCAAGACTGTACAAGCACATATTTAATCTGTGATAAATTGGGGCACACAGCATAAAAACACAAGAAAACAACAAATGAAATACAGAAGCCCATTCCCACAGTAAACTGTAGAAATAATGATATAAAAATGTAATAATAATAATTTGCTAGAAATCCCAGCAGAATTTCATTAAGTATCTCCTGATCCTGGAACCTCTCCTCAAATAAACTCTGCTGTTTCAACAAATTCTGCTTACATTTACAGTACAGGTGATTATAAGAAAACTTGGAATATATTTTATCAGTGAGAAATGTCACTTTCTGTTATTAGGCTGTTTGCCTTCTCCCCTTTTCTCTGCTAAAATGACTTTCACAATGAAAACTCTCAAATACCCACCTCAAGGCAGACAGTAAGTCGCATGACTTGTCTATAAAAGATTATAGAAAGGTAAGTGAGAAAAAAGTGTTGGAGATGAACAGAAGACAAAAGCTTAATAGAAGCTTTATATCACAACCAAAGCACTTTATTCACATTACAGGTCGGTATTTCTGTATACAGTGGAGCAAAAAAGTATTTAGTCAGTCACCAATAGTGCAAGTTCCACCACTTAAAAAGATGAGAGGCGTCTGTAATTTACATCATAGGTAGACCTCAACTATGAGAGACAAAATGAGAAAACAAATCCAGAAAATCACATTGTCTGATTTTGTAAGAATTTTTTTTTCAAATTATGGTGGAAAATAAGTATTTGGTCACCTACAAACAATCAAGATTTCTGGCTCTCACAGACCTGTAACTTCTTCTTTAAGAGTCTCCTCTTTCCTCCACTCATTACCTGTAGTAATGGCACCTGTTTAAACTTGTTATCAGTATAAAAAAGACACCTGTGCACACCCTCAAACAGTCAGACTCCAAACTCCACTATGGTGAAGACCAAAGAGCTGTCAAAGGACACCAGAAACAAAATTGTAGCCCTGCACCAGGCTAGGAAGACTGATTCTGCAATAGGCAACCAGCTTGGATTGAAGAAATCAACTGTGGGAGCAATAATTAGAAAATGGAAGACATACAAGACCACTGATAATCTCCCTCGATCTGGGGCTCCACGCAAAATCTCACCCCGTGGGGTCAAAATGATTACAAGAATGGTGAGCAAAAATCCCAGAACAACGCGGGGGGACCTAGTGAATGAACTGCAGAGAGCTGGGACCAATGTAACAAAGCCTACCATCAGTAACACACTACGCCGCCAGGGACTCAGATCCTGCAGTGCCAGACGTGTCCCACTGCTTAAGCCAGTACATGTCCGGGCCCGTCTGAAGTTTGCTAGAGAGCATTTGGATGATCCAGAAGAGTATTGAGAGAATGTCCTATGGTCTGATGAAACCAAACTGGAACTGTTTGGTAGAAACACAACTTTTCGTGTTTGGAGGAAAAAGAATACGGAGTTGCATCCATCAAACACCATACCTACTGTAAAGCATGGGGGTGGAAACATCATGCTTTGGGGCTGTTTCTCTGCAAAGGGGCCAGGACGACTGATCCGGGTACATGAAAGAATGAATGGGGCCATGTATTGTGAGATTTTGAGTGCAAACCTCTTTCCATCAGCAAGGGCATTAAAGATGAAACGTGGCTGGGTCTTTCAACATGACAATGATCCAAAGCACACCGCCAGGGCAACGAAGGAGTGGCTTTGTAAGAAGCATTTCAAGGTCCTGGAGTGGCCTAGCCGGTCTCCAGATCTCAACCCTATAGAAAACCTTTGGAGGGAGTTGAAAGTCCGTGTTGCCAAGTGACAGCCCCAAAGCATCACTGCTCTAGAGGAGATCGGCATGGAGGAATGGGCCAACATACCAACAACAGTGTTGTGCCAACCTTGTGAAGACTTACAGCAAATGTTTGACCTCTGTCATTGCCAACAAAGGATATATAACAAAGTATTGAGATGAAATTTTGTTACTGACCAAATACTTATTTTCCACCATAATTTGCAAACAAATTCTTACAAAATCAGACAATGTGATTTTCTGGATTTGTTTTCTCATTTTGTCTCTCATAGTTAAGGTATACCTATGATGTAAATTACAGACGCCTCATCTTTTTAAGTGGTGGAACTTGCACTATTGGTGACTGACTAAATACTTTTTTGCCCCACTGTATATGTCCTGCATGTTCCTGGAGCCATTTCTGAGTGAAACAGCAAACTCCCTTGTACTCACTGGCCCAAATGTACTACTATTATAGTTATGACTAGACCCTGGCGAAAACTAGGTGCATCTAGTTTAGGCTAGATATGTGGGTGTGAATTCTCAGAAAAGAGGGCATGGCTTAAATGCACCATAATGCTACAAAAACGCAAAAGACAATTCTTAAAAAAGTTTGACTCAAAGTAAACCAACTAAAATGTGGTAAAAATGTAGACTAGACAGCCTTAAGATAAGCCAGAATTATCATCCAGCAGCAGTCACTGTAATAAATTGGGTGCATTTACAGACTGCCGGCCTAACCATTAGCAAATCTGGGTCACTGTGTGCAGTATATGGCAGCTAGTCAACTCCCACCAACTAAGAGAAAACTACAATCACAATATACAGCAAGGACAATTGATGAAAACTACAGAATATAAGACATGTAATGGCTAGAAATAGTGTTACTCCTCATGTATACACATAAAAGCTTATCCTCAAAAGTTAAATGAATGACAAGTATGCTTAAAAGGGGTTGTCCCATCTCAAGGATCCTATCTATACTGGTAGCTTATATAAATTGAAGCCTTTTTCTAAATATATTACTTTAGAAATTCTGCTTTGTTTGCCTGGTATGTGAATTTATTCCTCCCACTGTTTACACTGTGTTGCTATAACCACGGACCTATAGGACAAGTGACATCACTCACTGCTCTTGCCCTCTTCAGCTAATTGCAGTTTTGCTGATAAAGCCTTGTCTGTTATCTCTCTATGTAAACACACAGATAATACTGAGCCTGTTCTGTAGAAGAATCTGCATAATATCTGACCTGCAGAAGTGTTGTTTGTCCCGTTCAGCAGGAGGAGGGAGAGAAATACAGGAAGTGAGAAGCAGACACTGCATATAGCCTATCTGAAAGAGGAAAACCCCTTTAAGGCCAGGGACACACAGATTGGAACTGCAGCTGGTTAGCCGCGGAAGTTTACAACAGCAATATAGTGCATGACATTGGTTTAAGAACACTGTAGAAAAACTGTGAGGGCAAAATAACTTATGATGCTTTTTATGAACCCACAGATTTGAGCAGTTAGCTTCCAAAATCCTGCAGTTGTCCTGTCTTATGAGTCTGTAGCTTAAAAGGCTTTCCCAAGATATCCTAGGGTTTGGTCGTTGGTTTTAAGACATCTAGCACCTCACCAATCAGCTGCAGCATTCAGACAAGTGATGTAGTCCAGCTACTACTTAACACATTGCTGCATATTATACAGTGGCTGTGCTTGGTATTGCAGCTATGCCCCATTCACTTGAATGAGACAGAGCTGCAAACAGGCCACATAATGTCACATAGCCTGTGAAATGTAAGCAACACTCATCACGGTGAATTTGTGCCTTAGCTGGTCTTTGGGGGGCTTTGTTGTCTAATCCCTGCCAATCTAAAATTGATGTTCTATACTAAGGATTGGTCATCAACATTTTAGTCTCAGAAAAGCCCTTCAACAAGGCAATGAAACACAGTAGGTCACAGGGTTCGCATGAATGAAATGTTTTTTCCTGCATTCCAATTGGTGCCATTGCTGTGATTTTACTTCCCTATTATGATTGACAAAATCAGGCAATGTACATATCAATAATAGCAGGGAAAGATGAATGCATTGAATAGTTGCTGAAAAACTTTGGTGCACTGAAATCAATAGTGACACCTGCATTGCACCAATCGCCCATACTGGAAAAAAAGCTAATATGTTTGTAACAATGGCTGCATCAGGAAACAGAAAAAAATGTATTAATAACATGAACCCCGACTATCTGCCTGTACTTCTAGGTCAATAGGGACTGTTCTGGTGATAGGTTCCCTGTAAAGCAGATCTATCAAGTAATTTACTGTCCGATGGAAGGGAATCATATCACAGACA
This sequence comes from Leptodactylus fuscus, assembly GCF_031893055.1. Lineage (NCBI taxonomy): Eukaryota > Metazoa > Chordata > Amphibia > Anura > Leptodactylidae > Leptodactylus > Leptodactylus fuscus. Next base: position 157,257,377 of record NC_134269.1, read on the forward strand.
CAGGTATGTACATAGTAGGGGCGGTGCAGGGTATTGCAGCCCAGTCCCAACTAAGTGAATAACTTGCAACATCACCACTAAAACAGCCTGCGGTAAACAAAGAGGCCACAGCGCTTATATGAGCTCCAATGCACCTCCAAACAGCTGACCAACAGAATTTGCAAGAATCATAACCCTGCTGGTCAGATATTAAGCCAATACTAGTGTCAGAAACCCATGTCATTTCAAGCACTAGAATAAAATATTACTTTGCTATCCATGAATACACTGATTTATACCAGACTACTATTTCTAAACAGTTAAAAATCAAGCTTTATTAACATGACCTTTAAGCGCATTCAGACATTTTGGTCAACATTCATCTTCAGTTATTCTAAGTGAAAATGAGCAGTATGTAAAACACAGAAAAGGTACGGCTACTTCCATCAAGCTTCTGAGATTCAGAGCTCCAACCAGAGGCAGCTCAGAATCACAGCCCTTGTCTGACACTGCCCTTCTGAAAGTATAGAACCTACAGAGAATATCAGGCACTAAAACTAACAGCATAGATTGCTCAGGAATGGTGAGGGGGCTGGAGAAAAAAAAAAAAATCAAACTGTGTTGAAATCAGTAGAGAAGCACCTATTAAATAATGTATATAACTGGACTTGTCAGACTCGGTGAAAGGTCCTCTTTAGGAGCACTTTAACTGCTGATTTACCCAGCATGCCATTGTAGCCTCTCCGGGCTAAATGTCAAATAGGGTAGGCCTAGACCAGACCTGGGCAAAGCCCGGCCCTCTGACTGATTCAGTCCGGCCCGCACAGCTTGACTAGGGAGGCGTGTCTAGGGGGCGTGTCTTAGTGCCAGCAGGAAGATGGAGACGTGGTGTGTGTCATAAGGCATTGAGAGATGTAAGGTGAGATGCAGGGGGGAGAGTGTGTGTGTCTATATGTGTGTGTCTGTCTGTGTGTGTTAGTAACCTAGGGACAGAGATGGAAGGGGAATGTTATACTGGGACAGAGATGGCAGATGGAGGGGGGAGATGGAAGGGGTGACATGAGACTGGGGGAGAGATGGAGGGAGGACATGAAACTGGGGGAGAGATGGAGAGGACATGAATCTGGGGCAGAGATGGAGGGGACATGAATCTGGGGCAGAGATGGAGGGGGGACATGAATCTGGGGGCAGAGATGTGGGGACATGAATCTGGGGGCAGAGATGGAGAGGACATGAATCTGGGGGCAGAGATGGAGAGGACATGAATCTGGGGGCAGAGATGGAGGGGACATGAATCTGGGGCAGAGATGGAGGGGGGACATGAATCTGGGGGCAGAGATGTGGGGGCGGGAATCTGGGGGCAGAGATGGAGGAGACATGAATCTGGGGGCAGAGATGGAGGGGACATGAATCTGGGGGCAGAGATGGAGGGGACATGAATCTGAAAGCAGAGATGGAGGGGACATGAATCTGGGGGCAGAGATGGAGGGGACATGAATCTGGGGGCAGAGATGGAGGGGGACATGAATCTGGGGGCAGAGATGGAGAGGACATGAATCTGGGGCAGAGATGTGGGGACATGAATCTGGGGGCAGAGATGTGGGGACATGAATCTGGGGGTAGAGATGGAGAGGACATGAATCTGGGGGCAGAGATGGCAGGAGGGGGGGGACATGAATCTGGGGGAGAGATGGAGGGGGGACATGAAACTGGGGGTAGATGAAGAGGGCACTTAAACTGGGGAGACATTAAACTGGGGACAACTGGAGGGGGCATTAAATCGTGGAGGAAGCTGTAGGGGGACCTGTCTGCCTCTAGTTGCCCCCAGTTTAATGTCACCCTCCAGCTACCCCTACGGTTTATTGTGTGCTTCCAGCTTCCCGATTTTAATGTGCCCCTCTAGTTGCCCCCAGTTTCATGTCCCACTCCAGCTGTCAATTTATTGCCCCCCTCCAACTACCCCCACTGTTTAATGTCCCCCTCCAGCTGCTCCAGTTTCATGTCCCCTCTAGTTTCCACCAGTACGGGTGACTGTAGGAGGATTATACTTTGTGGGGGCACATGGAAAGATGATTGGGAATGGGTGGAGTCAACGTAGAAGTGGGTGGAGCTAAATTTGCCGTTGCGCGGCCCTCTAGCATAGTTTCAATTTCTTATGCGGCCCCATGGGAAAATTAATTGCCCACCCCTGGCCTAGACAATACTTTAATAAAAAAGTGTGCCGGCTATAAAAGAACTGCACCGCAAATCCTGATATCAGCCAGATCGGAGAAGAACCTGCAAAAGCATCTTTATTACGGACAATGTAGGAACCAAAACAAAGCGTCTATTTTCTGTTTCCTAAGGTTAAAACCATATTCTTGCTTTTACTGTGCTTGAATGCGTATGTGTATGTATTACAATGAAGAAAAAAAAAATAGATCAGCTATCACAATGTCAATTACTTTTTTAATACTGCCAAACTGTACATTGTTACTTTCAAATCTTTATAACATGGAGCGAGGAAAAACCATCAGCTAGTGATCTGTAATTGTTTCATCAGTCTATACCAGAGACCACATAAAGAAAACAAATGTGTTTTCTAAACTGAAATGGTCCATTGCCCTAATACAAGTTGACTCCTTTTCCATCAATGACTCATTAATGCAGGGATCACACTGCACTGCGTGCTGAATCTATTTACCACTGCCTTACTTACAACATAGATATATATATAGAGAGAGAGAGAGAGAGAGAGAGAGAGAGAGAAACAAATCAATCTACAGAATGTCATTGTATGTTCTACAACAGTATATGTCCAGAAATGGCCATGATGTACACTGTACAAGCCATAATCCTCTGTAACCCCTGGAAATGTGCACTGATTCTACTCAACATTTATTCATGTTGATATCTAATGCCTAGTTTTGCAATATCTTTAATATGTACATACAGTAAGGTTTTAATCGGATGGATATAATGCAGGTCCTGTTTTGGCCATATTATGTGCACAACACCCACATCTCCCACTATTCTTCCCAAGTACAGTACTATAGGCTTCCATGGTGCATTTGGAAGAATGATGAGGGGTCTGGGCACTGTATACATAATACTGGTATAAAAAGCAGCCTATAAAGTGGCCATAGACATTAAATAGAAGGAGATGTACACTGATGGTTGAACATCCATTGAACATACAAATGCCTGATGAACAATCGTTTCACAAAGGCTCACAAAGACGGCCATTCTGCATTAAACACAGATTGAAATCGCTTGCAGGCAGGGAATTCTCTCCCATTGGGCCACTTTTCTGTCTGGTGCAGGGTAACATTTGGCAACAAAAACGTTATTCTACACACTAGAAAACTGTGCGACTAGATAAGGCTTCTTTCTAAGGGTATGTTCACACAGCGGAAACCTTTTCCGCTGCGTGAATTCTTTGCATGGCTAGCCGCGATGGGATGCTGATGCCGTGCATTGGCATCCCGCACCTGATTAGGCCCAAATGAATAACCTAATCGGGTGTGATTCTCGCGCCACAGAAGCCGCGGCTGTCTCATCTGCAGAGATAGGCCATGTTGTTTCTTTTTCCTGCTAGCTGAAAAAAATCACTAGCAGGAAGAAGAAGCGAGCCATTGGGAGCCATTTTTGCAGGCGGATTTTGAAGCGGATTCCGTGTCAAAATCCACCTACAAAAAACTCTGTGTGAACTAGCCCTTAGCTACTTTTCTGGACCTAGCTAGAGGAAAAGTACCAGACATGTGAACTCGAAGAAAGCTTTAAAGCATACATAAAATTGAATAACTTTTTGATTCTATGGTAGCACTTATTTCATTAATAAATGTAAAAATATACATTACAAAGTATTTCTGCTCCGTTCTGTGAGATCCTGCACTCAAATCCACTTTGTCCATTACTCTATTGCCAGCAGAAATCTGTACACTTGTAACTGGAAGTACTGATGCACGGGTTCTTGTATAATGCAGGAAGCTGAGGCTGGGGCAGTCACTCCAAACAGTTACATCTTGGGCATTTTACAACTTCTGGTGCTATATGAAAGATGAGATTGTACCTGCTCTACTTGTATCATTTCCAGATATCACCACCTGAATAAACCATTGGTATTATACACTCAGTGGTCAAAAGTCATGGAAAGGCATGTCCCAGTGCCCGCTCGCCCGACCTCAACGCCATAGAGCATTTAGCGGATGCTGTGGATACCAGTGTCTGCTCCGTGGACCCAGCGCCAACTACACAGGATCAATTGTGGGCTGCGGAGCCGACTATATAGATCAATATCCCTCCAGAACACTTCTAATACATCACGGAGTCCATGCTTCGTCGTCTTGCTGCAGTTATCAGGGCTCGCGGAGAGACAACCTGCTATTAATGACGCATCCGGTACCTTCCCATGACTTCTGGCCACTCAGTGTATGTATCTGCAGCTTCTCCTGACATTGTTTCCATCTGGTGATCTAGTACTGGGCAAAAGTTTTCAGCAAGTGTGGAAATAATGTAGCAAGTAAGAATTTTTTGAAAAATAAAGTTTTGTTTATTTTTGTCAATTAACTAAATGCAATGTGAATGAACAAAAGCCTTTAAAAAAGTATCAATTCTTCTAGGTACACTTGTACATAGTTTTTGAAGGCAGGGATGCTGTTCTACACATCTTGGAGAACGAAGGGCAAGTTCAAACAGAGTATTTTGGACTGGAACCTGAGGCGGAGGCTGCCTCAGGTTCCAGTCCAAAATACAGGTAATCCAGTTGCGCACTCCGCTCTGGATTAGGCCCAATGAATGGGCCTAGTCGGGAGTGTCTTCAGGCCGAATCGCGAGGCAAAACAACCTGAAGAATGAGCACCTCGCTTCTTTTCCGGGAGCTGGAACAACCCAACTCCTGGAAAAAAAGAACTGACCGGCTCCCATTGATTTCAATAGGAGCAGTCTTTGTGGTCAGGATGATACATACACTTCCACAAAATCAAAAGTTGTTTGAATGTTTAGGTATGTAAATAAATTAGAAATAAAGTGACATTTCTAAGAACTGGAATATAATAAAGTAGTATCTTGAGTAATTTAAATAAGTAAATAAGAAATCTCCTTCCAGAGCAAGTCAGCTGCAAAAGGTAGTATGCACCTGTCAAAGGATACTATTATTGCTCCAACACAGAGATGATACAGGGTGTGTAGTACTATGAGGATTGAATTGCTCCACCACAGTCATGGATGAGGAATCCCATATTTTAATATCATCGCCAGCTGAAGCAAATCTGATGTTGTCCTGCATTATGGTTCCTGAAAAAAAAAAAAAAAAAAGAATAGAATAGTACTGATTTAACCATTTACAACAAGTTTTAAACAGTAGACGCAAGATGTGTACAAAAAACTTTTAAAATAAATAAAGATGTGGACCCTAACGTAAATGTTACTCACCACTCCCCTGCTACACTCCACTTCCTGCTGTCTGTTGAAACGCAAGAAATGCTTGTACTCAGCCCACTCACTGGCCGGAGTGGTGGTGACACACTTCAATCAGTGATTGACTGAGCCAAGGGTTTTAACCTGTAATGTACAAGTTATACTGAATATTCTGCCATAAAATGATGTATCAATCTGTTCAGCTAATTCTGTTCTACAACATGATGCCAGTATATTAGATAGCATCTTTACCATGAGATTACATTTACAGTGAGTCTGTCACCAGAGCCCCAAAGATAGATAGTATAAGGTGACCTGCATCAAACAATATTTTCCCATTTTGAATTGGTGCCTCCACTGCCAAGATGCCCCTGTTTTTGTTAATATGCAAAGGAACTCGTTGGAGCAACAACAATGAGCTTATAGCATGGAGGAACAGATTCACAAAGAGAAAACGCTGTTTCTGGTAACTATGACTTATCTATCTGTGGGGCTGGGATGATATGCTGGGTTCTGGTGACAGACTCCCTTTAAATGTGAATGAAAGTGGGTGTCTCCTTTCCAATACATCCCAGCACTACTCTGTACTTTTTATTTAGCCTAGATTTAGACCTTACCCTCCTCTGCCAACTGAAATCTCTGAACTATAGCATTTCTAGCCTGTGCATGAAAAGACCAGACACTGATGCTAGCCGTGGCACCTGTGTCTGTACAATGCAGAGATCTCAACTCGGAGTGGAGCAAGTGACCTTCCAAATTCTCCCTACACCACTCACTTGTCTCAAGGCAGATATTTCTGCACTCTATAGAGGCTACACGGGCTAGAATTAAAACAATGGCAACATTTCAGACAGTAGAGAAGTGAGTGCTGTAGGTTGAGGAGAAAGGTGTGAACTCGGAATAGATGGGAGGTGCAGAGGGCAATTGGACTGTATATAAGGAGTTGCCCGCCACAAAGTGATTTTTCACATTGATGACCGATTCATATGATGGGCCATCAGTTTGATATGTAGGAATTCCAACATCCCTGGAAGTTACACCAGTGGATGGGGGTGACTCCTACTGATGTAATAGGAGCAGCATTGCAGTGACTTTAGGGAGTTGCAACTGTTATAACTTCAGTAGCCTGAAGACTGCTGTCAAAGCTGGTCTGTGTGTTACATGACTTATCCTATGGACTGGTCATCAGTATGAAGAACTACAAGTGCCCCCATATTAATGGTGTTAGGTGTGTGGCCACCTTTACATTCACTTCTATGCGGAATTCAGAGACGTGACTTGAGCAGTGGCCACTCATAGGATATGTTACATTTTAAGTGTTGAAAATGGGAAAACTCCTTTAAAATTGATGGCCTTCTATATTTGATCTTTTGCATGCAGAACCCTCACAGATCAGCTAGATGAAGGTGGACAAAGCACTCTAGCAAATGCCAGATCCATTTCTTGTTTACCCAGGTGGTCTTTGGATTACACGCTTACAGACTTCCTTGTCACAGATTATTGTGCCAATAACTTCCTACAGGACGATTGTGTTTTGTGTACAGATGTCATCATACAAGCCACCTATAGTAGAGAATGGTCACTACCGCACATATAGCCAGCAGTGAGGATCATCGTGAGGTCATTGTGATCACCTGCTGGACTCGTGTGTGTGTGTGTGTATATATATATATATATATATATATATATATATATACACACACAATCTTATCACTATATGACAAGTGACACTGTGGCTGTCATCAGGTGTCAGAGTCATAGGTAACAAGCCATAGTTACACCTGTACACGCCATAAACACTGGACACTGTGTGTTACTGACATGACTCAGGGACTGTGAGCTGCACCACATGAATGGCCGGCATAATGCTCATAGCTATGGTCGCCACAACTACCAGAAAACAAGAAGCAGGCAGCTAGCTTGGTCGCCACAACACAGCAGAGCCGGAGCTGTGCAATGACCCGTCAGGGGTCGCTCTAGGCGCCCTTACGTTGTTGTGTCTGTGACTGTACGCCACCATTGCACTTTATACCAAAGTTAAAAGTTTTTAAACGTCCCGCCAAACCGCGTCTCCCGCCTTCACTCCAGTCACCCCCGGAGAGATCAGTGAAAGGAAATCCATGATGTTCAACCTGTTGCCGCGTAACCCATAAAGCCCCCAGTCTCACCTCTCAGACGCTCTCGTCCCCCGCCTCCCCTACTCTGCTCCCGGTTCGGGGAGTACGTCATGACGTCACGCAGACTATGTAACTGCCTCGCGCGCCCCTGCTACAGGCTGCGTGCTCGCTCTGGAGAAGTCAGAAGCGCGCGCTGCGGCCATTACTGGTGTCTGCTTAGGATGTAGAAGTCGGACGTCGGACGTGACAGGGTTGTGGATACCCGGCCGATAACGACATAAGCTCCTTATCCCCTGTCAGAGTGGAGTGCAGGATGTGTATCTCAGAGTTATGGGCTGTACACCTCCTGCAGGCAATGCTTAAAGGGATTCTACCACTAAAACACTTTTTTTTCTAGTTACCACGTCGGAATAGCCTTTAGAAAGGCTATTCGTCTCTTACCTGTAGAAGTGATCTCCGCCGCGCCGTTCGTTCAAAATACCGGTTTGTACCGGTATGCTAATTAGTTCTCTCGCAGCGATGGGGGCGTCCCCATCGCAGGAGCAGCGATGGGGGCGTCTCCATTGCAGCTCGAAAACCGACCGCAGCGCCGCCTCTCTGGTCTTCTGTATCCTCCCCTTGCCTCTTCAGCGTCTGTCGGACGCCTGCGCAGTATGCTCTCTGTTCGGCGAAGATTGCCGAATGTACTGCGAAAGTGCGGTGCCCGCACTATGGCTGGGACCACAATTTCGCGCATGCGCAGTACGTTCGGCAATCTTCGCCGCACAGAGCGTACTCCGCAGGCGTCCAACAGTACGCTGAAGAAGCAAGGGGAGGATACAGAAGACCAGAGAGGCGGCGCTGCGGTCGGTTTTCGAGCTGCAATGGGGACTCCCCCATCGCTGCTCCTGCGATGGGGACGCCCCCATCGCTGCGAGAAAACTAATTAGCATACCGGTACAAACCGGTATTTTGAACGAACGGCGCGGCGGAGATCACTTCCACAGGTAAGAGACGAATAGCCTTTTTAAAGGCTATTCCGACGTGGTAACTAGAAAAAAATGCGTTTTAGTGGTAGAATCCCTTTAATGTACATTACTTGGTTCTTTCTGTGGTCAATTACTGAGGAAAATAAGACTGGTATTTATACTTCAGTCTTAAAGGGGCTCTATCCGCAAAATCATGCTGCTAGAGCCCCACATATGCGTGAATAGCCTTTAAAAAGGCTATTCAGGCACCGTAAAACTTATATTAAACTACCCCCCAGTTTTAAAATAAAACCCTAAAAAAGAATGTTATCTACTTACGCATCGTGCACAGTGGGTGGGCATTCAGGGTGTGTCTTCTTCATCCACGCCTCTTCTTCCTCCGGTCCCGTCCTCCCCCGGCGCTCGCGAGCGGACACTGATATAAAAAAAAATGGCCTGGGCGCCTGCGCAGTAGCCGTAGTAGAAGCCGCATGTTACTGTGCAAGCGCCCAGGCCATTTTTATATATGCAACAAATTGAAGTAGTCTCAGCACGCCGGATGATACGTTTTCTTAAAAAAAATTCCAAATTTTATTGTGGAGACATGCTCCAAGTTAAAAATATATATATATTGTTCTTGGAAAAGCAGTCGATGGATATGTCCTTGTGCAGACGGGACAGAAGGACGAATAAGCCTACGCGTTTCGGGGATATGACCCCTTAGTCATGGCTTAGTCTGCAAGTATGTGCTTATCATATATATATACTAAAAGGTAAAGTTAAAAACAGGACCCCTTCCGTCTGCACTTGGACGGAAGTTTAAATCAAGACAAGATTATACAACAGGTGATAGAGCTATACAACCAAGACAAATATACACCAGCAATTTAGCATAATGTAGAAACAAAAACAAAAGTTGTACATAGTCAATGTTAAGGTAAGTATGTGGATACAATCAATGAAAAATATATATTATTGCAAAAAACATCTTGTTTTCTTTGGAGTTTTTATATATCATTATATTATAAATCTATTAATATTAGTATACATGTTAAAGAGACTATCAATCCAGTTTTCTCTATATCATTTCTCTATATCATGTATAAAAAAGCTATATTTGAAAGTTTTAAAAAAATCCTATTCACAAGTTGGACCCAATTCACACTGAGCGTACTATGATGTGCTGATTCACCTATGAGGTTGTTTCCTAGTAGATAATGTGAATGAGATCCCTATCCGTAGTGATTTCATCTGCACTTGGAAGGAAGTTAAAAACAAGACAAGATTATGCGAGATTATGCAACAGGTGATAGAGCTATACAACCAAGGCTAATATATACCAGCAACTCAACATAATGAAGAAACAAAAAATATGTATATATCCAAATGTTAAGATAAGTATGTAATTACAATTTTTTTAAGAAAACGTATCATCCGGCGTGCTGAGACTACTTCAATTTGTTGCTTCTATTGTGTCTGTGCCGGACATGACGTCCCGGGCATCCGGATGACTACGAGCACCTACTACTCCTGCATTAACAGTAAGAGACATTTATCATTTTTGTAATACGGGCTGAGACAAATTTTTCTTCTTTGCATACATTTTTATATATCAGTGTCCGCTCGCGAGCGCCGGGGGAGGACGGGACTGGAGGACGTCGGAGGAAGAAGAGGCGTGGATGAAGAAGAAGACACACCCTGAATGCCCGCCCAGCGTGCACGTTCGGTAAGTAGAGCACATTCTTTTTTAGGGTATTATTTTAAAACGGGGGGGTAGTTTAATATAACATTTACGGTGCCTGAATAGCCTTTTTAAAGGCTATTCACGCATATGTGGGGCTCTATCAGCATGATTTTTCTGATAGAGCCCCTTTAATAAAAGACCCAAGAGTCTCCAGCATCCTAAAACATGAGGCACACTCCTGTGCTCCTCAATGGGAATGTGTGGTAGTGGTGTAACTATCCTGTGTGACTAATGCCATAAAACTGGCAAGTGTTACAATTACAATGTCGGACTGAGGCGTCCCTGGCCTGGTTTTCTCTCTGCCCCACATTTGCTGGTGGAGAGTGGCGTGGCATAGATGGGATGTTAAAGGGGTTATCCAGTTTCCATAAATTATTTGGCTCCGCCTACCAACTTCTGGCTCACTTTGCTTCTTGGCCTCCTCTCTTTTTATAATGTGCAGTTTCTACCCTCATCATCCCCATTGACACCCATTTTCCTAGCTGTCTCAGTTTCTCTCAATAACCACTTTTGGTCTTTTCCAACTTTCCTCTTCCGCCACAAACAAAGACGGCAGCACAATTGTTGTTGTCTTCCTCTGACTCCTTGCAGGTTCTAAATTTACTATCACTTCTCTGCCCCTCTCTGACCATAACCTTCTGTCTTTCACAATCAGTACTTTCTCTCCTTCATGAGACACATCTACCCATCACATATATAGGAACTTCTGTGCTATTGACACCCAGGACCTCTCAGACACTCTACAGTCTTTACTGTCCCCCATATCTTCACTTTCCTGGCCACCAGTCACTATAATGAAACCCTTAAAAATGCACTGGATGAGGCGGTTCCCCCTCCACTAGAAAACTTTGACGCAGGAGACAGCAACACTGGCACATGCCACAGATGAGGGTTTTTGTTAGTGGCGCACTAGGTGTGCTGAATGCCTGTGGAGAAAATCGGGGACACCTGCAGACATCCTCCAGTTCAAGTTTATACTAAAAACCTGTACCTCTGCCCTTCACCTACAAGCCTATTTCCCATGCTCTCATCTCTTCTCTCTCCTGTAACCCTAACAGACTCTTTGAAACGTATCATGCCTTTCTCACTCCCAAGGTGCATTGCTAAGATCTGTCAGGAAATAACTACGTAATCCCCAGGTGACATTGATGCCCTCACCTACCACCATACTTCATCGTGTTCATTCTCATCTTTTGAACCAGTTACAGAAGAGGAAGTCTCCTGGCTCCTCTCTTCTTTCTCCCTATGACCTGCAGTCACGGGCGCAAAATAACGCGGCGTATACGATCCGAACTCCCATTGAAATGAATGGGAGCATTTTGAGCGCGTCATCTGCCGGCACGTGTATACGTGCCAGATTGCGCTCCACTTTCCTCCGTGTGAACTTACCCTCACAGACCTAACCCTGAAATCTACACTTCAGTCTCTGGCCTTACTATAACTCCTAGGCAGCATGCCCATTGATTCAGGGGTTTTGTTTTACTCATAACTTTCCTTCAAACCCCCTAATATCCAATCACTCGCACCCTCATGTTATCTCCATCTAAAAAAAAATCCCCAGAATATGGCCTTGTCTTACCACAGATACATTAAAGACCTTATTGTTGCCCTGATTCACTCTCGACTACTATAACTCCTTACTAATCGGTCTTCCTCTTACTAAACTCTCCCCTCTACAATCTATTCTGAATCGCTTAACTTGTGCCTCATCTTAATCCTCTATTATTAGAACTTCCCATTCCCATATCCAAGACTCCTGCCAAGCTACACCACTTCTCTGGAATACTCTACTCTGGACAATCAGATCAATTCACAATTTCTACAGCTTCAAGCACAAATTAAAGACACATCTTTTCAGACATAAATATCACAATTCCTAATGTAAACCCTTCCGCAGTTAGAATCCCTAAAATAAACCCTTCTCTGTTCACTCTCCCACATTACGCTACAGGATATGATATATGGGACTTAAGTTTGTGTGTCCAGTCACCAGCTGCACATTAAAGGATACTGACTAGTAATGAATCATACAGCTTTATTTATGTGTAATGAAAGTAACCTTCACAAAAATGTCTGGACCACTGTATAAGCAATGCTACCTCTTGTGTCACCCCCTCTACCTCATAAATTGTTTTTTTTTTTTGTTTTTTGTTTTTTTATGTAGATTGTGAACCCCACATAGAGCTCACAATGTACATTTTTCCCTATCAGTATGTCTTTGGAATATGGGATGGAAATCCATGCAAACACAGGGAGAACATACAAACTCCTTGCAGATGGTTTTATGCCCTTGGCGGGATTTGAACACCAGGACCCAGCGCTGCAAGGCTGCAGTGCTAACCACTGAGCCACTGTGTGGCCCCTTACCTCATAGATTGTAAGCTGTTGTGAACAAGGGCTTCATTCCCATTGTGTGAATTGACTATTTGTTAGGATGGGGTCCCGCAGATTTCCCGTCCAGCGCGCAGCGCCACCTGCGGGCCAGTCCAACCCTCGGCGTCGTGCAGTGAGCTGTAAGTCCAGCTTTCTGCCTACTGAGCATGCTTGGAACTTTTGGAGGCGCTCAGAGGCTAAGTCCCATTCTTCTACTGAGCGTGCTCAGACCTTTTGGAGGCGTTCAGAGGCTAAGTCCCATTCTGCCCATACTGAGCATGTCTGGTGAAGTTATGCCACCGCCCCTGTGGGCGGGGACTTGCCTTTATATAGTGTGAGCCGACGCCCACCCGGTGCTCACACTTTGACTCTAATACTTTGAGACAGGAGGTCAGGGCTAGATTCCAGTTGATAGGCAGGAGCAGTCTAGGGATCTAGTTAGGATTCCTTGGCTCTGCCAGTGGGAATCTGTAAAGCCTATTTAACTGTCTACTTACATTGTAGCTCCAAGCTGTTACAGAGCCCTTTATGTTACTGACCAGGAGTGGCGTTTAACCCTTGGCAGTCTTTACTGTGTAGCAGGGTGAAGCATATGCCAGTGTCCATCTTTCTGCAGAGAGTTCGCAGATGACCATTGCATGGCCTCAATTAGCTTCACTCAGCAGCTATACACAGGTGCGTTTTCCCAGTGAAGTTAACTGGTGACAGTTTGTTTGCAGGCTGTTCACATTGTAACTGCACTAACACCACTGCCAGTGCAGTTAACTGGTGGTTAGCCTTTCAGGCACACGGCTTCCCTTCAGGGGGCCTGTGGATCTCACTGCAGTGTCTTGTAGTCTAGCGGTTGTCTCGTTTAAAATTATTATTTTCATATATATATATATATATATATATATATATATATATATAGTCAGAACCGTAACACTATTACTCTGTAACTTATCTTTTTGTCTGTTCTTGAATCCTACAACTTGTGCTGCAGAATATGTTAGCGTTATATAAATAAGATGTATTATTATTGGGTAAGCCTAAAAGAACACTTAAAAATACCTTTTTATTGAATAGACACTAAAATACAAATATATTATATCCACCAGGTAGGACTCCAGTGGTGGTTAACTCAAGCTATATTTCCAATGGGACGCTGTGATTTATCAGAAAAAAACACATAGGAAGTATTCTCAAAGTACCAAATCTCTAATTTTTGAGCTAGTTTTTTTTTTTTTTTTTTTTTATTATTAGTCTCTGATAAAACAGTAATTGTGATGCTTCTGTCTATTGGAACGTGCCATCTATGTTGAAAGAACACACATAGCCAGTGATCCACTGTAGAGCATATAATCCTATGTGGGGGGGGCCACTGTGGAGTGCATTATACTGTCTGGGGCCCACTGTGGAGCACACTATACTGTCTGGGGGGAGGGGGGGGGGGGTCTCTTCTCTATTTATATCACACAGTATCTGTTTTATAGCAGACATGATATTAGTACAGGCTGTAATAACATTGCACGGTCATTATAAAACAGATCCTGTGCCATGTAAATAGTGAACATTAAAGGGGTCTATCATTGGGGAAAGTCATTTTTAGCCAAGGACATACTTGCATAGCCTTTAGAAAGGCTATTCCACACATACCATTTGTATGTAAATCGCCTTAGTTTTTGTATGAGCCCATTTTTATTCATATGCTAATTAGCCTGCACCGTGCACTCCAGAAGTGTCTGTGAGCACCCTCTGCTATTCTCTATGAGTGTGAGAGCAGAGAGGCGGCTGCTGCTGACTCATCTCTTTGCTCTCATAATCTGCTTTCTCAGAATAGCAGACTGTGCTCACAGACACTTCTGGAGTGCATGGTGGAGGCTAATTAGCATGTGGATAAAAACGGGCTTATTCAAAAACTACTAAGGCGATATACATACAAAAGGTATGTGTGCAATAGACTTTCTAAAGGCTATGAAAGTATGTGCTTAGCTAAAAACGACTTTTCCCAGTGATAGACTCATTTATTTGTTCAAAAGCACCAAATGCAGAGACTATTACTTGTCAATACAAAGTTATTTGTATCATTGAAAGCTCTGTAAAGCCCCATTTACACGACTCTATTTTGCGGGTCCGTAACTGTCCACAATTGTGGATCTGCACAGTATTTAGGTTAAATTACTGTTTTGGCACTTTGCAATAATTTAGTGGGTTTCGGTTGCAGTTTGGGCACTTGTTCTCTAAAAGGTTTGCCATCACTGGTCTAGAAGACCAGTGACAGAGACAGAAAAGATCGCCTCATATGGGAATTTAAACTTATGAAGACCTTTTGCACTCTCCAACAAGGTTTAAACAGGGCCCAGGGTTTTATGGCCTTTTATAACCACTAGACACCACGTCACTGATCAAAGCCATAAACCCAGAGAACTTTCCTGCGAACTGATATATGTGTTTTTTTAAAACTGTTTATGTTCTGTTTACTATCTATTTTGCATCTAACACTCCATTTCTCTGTATATATATGCCTACCTTCAGACATTGTGTTATACCATCCTGATGAAGGGACCTTTATAGTAGTCCCGAAAGCTCGATATGTCATCAAAAAACTTTTTGAGTTAGCCATTAAAAAAGGTATCAACTACTGAGGACTTCTCTCAAAAAATTTCTTTCATTTCATATCCACTGGCTAACACGGTACAAGGATATATATATTTTCTTTTACATCACTGGTCTAGAGCATCTTACTGCCAAAGGAGGAGTCAGTACCAAACAAACTATAACTGGTAATCTTTGAGAAAGGTTAGGGGAACTCTAGGTTGCAGCCCAACATTTCCGATCTGAGAGGCATCCACTATCTCAGCCTGTGACAAAGCTACTGCCCTTGAATGATTGGTGATCCAAAGACAGGGACGAGTAAGCTAGAGTAATAACTTGATTAATTCAGCAAGCTATGGAGGAAGATGATGCTATATACACTCACCGGCCACTTTATTAGGTACACCATGCTAGTAACGGGTTGGACCCCCTTTTGCCTTCAGAACTGCCTCAATTCTTCGTGGCATATATTCAACAAGGTGCTGGAAGCATTCCTCAGAGATTTTGGTCCATATTGACATGATGGCATCACACAGTTGCCGCAGATTTGTCGGCTGCACATCCATGATGCGAATCTCCCGTTCCACCACATCCCAAAGATGCTCTATTGGATTGAGATCTGGTGACTGTGGAGGCCATTGGAGTACAGTGAACTCATTGTCATGTTCAAGAAACCAGTCTGAGATGATTCCAGCTTTATGACATGGCGCATTATCCTGCTGAAAGTAGCCATCAGATGTTGGGTACATTGTGGTCATAAAGGGATGGACATGGTCAGCAACAATACTCAGGTAGGCTTTGGCGTTGCAACGATGGTCAATTGGTACCAAGGGGCCCAAAGAGTGCCAAGAAAATATTCCCCACACCATGACACCACCACCACCAGCCTGAACCGTTGATACAAGGCAGGATGGATCCATGCTTTCATGTTGTTGACGCCAAATTCTGACCCTACCATCCGAATGTCGCAGCAGAAATCGAGACTCATCAGACCAGGCAACGTTTTTCCAATCTTCAATTGTCCAATTTCGATGAGCTTGTGCAAATTGTAGCCTCAGTTTCCTGTTCTTAGCTGAAAGGAGTGGCACCCGGTGTGGTCTTCTGCTGCTGTAGCCCATCTGCCTCAAAGTTCGACGTACTGTGCGTTCAGAGATGCTCTTCTGGCTACCTTGGTTGTAATGGGTGGCTATTTGAGTCACTGTTGCCTTTCTATCAGCTCGAACCAGTCTGGCCATTCTCCTCTGACCTCTGGCATCAACAACGCATTTCCGCCCACAGAACTGCCGCTCACTGGATGTTTTTTCTTTTTCGGACCATTCTCTGTAAACCCTAGAGATGGTTGTGCGTGCAAATCCCAGTAGATCAGCAGTTTCTGAAATACTCAGACCAGCCCTTCTGGCACCAACAACCATGCCACGTTCAAAGGCACTCAAATCACCTTTCTTCCCCATACTGATGCTCGGTTTGAACTGCAGGAGATTGTCTTGACCATGTCTACATGCCTAAATGCACTGAGTTGCCGCCATGTGATTGGCTGATTAGAAATTAAGTGTTAACGAGCAGTTGGACAGGTGTACCTAATAAAGTGGCCGGTGAGTGTAGAGCAAACATTCCCAAAAAAATTGTCTAAATAAAAACTACATCTGACCCTGAATAAAGATGCCATATGCAGCTCTGTATACAAAAATATAAAAAGTTAAGATAAAAGGGTTGTCCCATCTCAAGGATCCTATCTATACTGCTAGTTTCTGTGGATTTAAGACTTTTACTAAATACATTGCTTTATCAAAACTGCTTTGTTTGGGGGGGGGGGGGGTAGCTGAGTGCTCCTTGCTTGTATTTCTGAGCTGTTTATTAGACATGAGCGAGTACTGTTTGGATTAGCCCGCTCGCATAGAAATGAATGGACGTAGCCGGCACGTGGGGGGTTAAGCGGCCGGCCGCCGTCAAAGCGGAAGTACCAGGTGCATCCATTCATTTCTATGGAGCGTGCTGTTCGGATCAGCTGATCCGAACAGTACTCGCTCATATCTACTGTTTATGTCTCTGCACCACACAATTGACATAGCTCCTGCTCTCAGATAGTGGAGCAGCTTGTATTTTTGATCTGTTTATCTCCTGCTCTTGCAGTTATCAGTCGGTTAATTGAATTTGGCTGATTAGGGCTGAGATAGGGAGTCCTTACCTCTGTATGTAAACACAGATCTAGAGTTTATTGCAAACAGACTCAAATCCAGCTCTGCTACATCAGCTTCATATTGTGCATCTTCCAGTGATACTGTGGTAATTTATGTACAACCATCCCTCATTACTGACTGCAAACATACGGCTCTGAAGAGAGATAGCAGAGTAAGTGAAACCCCGCCCACCAATGTACTGAGAAAACCAGGAAGTGAAGAGAGCAGACAGCCTGCAGGTTGCTGAAAAAGCCAGTTGGTAATACCCCTTTAAGGGTATCAGAAAATGGGGACCCAGTGAAGTTTTTTTTTTTTTTCAATGTTTTGGATTTTTTAAAAATGTTAATAATAACCAACGTTAAAGCAACAAAAAATTTTATAAATTTGGTAATACTATAATTGTGCCGACCTGGAGAATACGGGTAACGTGTCCTTTGGATAGATGATTTAGGTCAGCTGAATAAAACAGTCTATACCACCTGGTGATGTGGTGCCTCCTTTGTCAAGATATTGGCATTATTGTCAATATGCAAATAAGCTCTTTGGAGCAATGACAGCATAGACTTGTCCCTCTTTGGAGCAACAGCAACACTCTCATTGCTCCAAAGAGTAATTTGCATATTAACAAAAAAGGCAATTCCTCTGCAACAGAGAGACCAGCTAGGGAAACAGGGAAGGGGTGTGAGTCAGCTCTGAGTGGCCCAAGGCATCATGGTAGTTGTAGGAAAACAGAATAGGAAGTTGACCATGTAAACAAATGCAGAAGATGCCAGGGGCTCACAGATGAACCCAGAAATCATTCAAAACATTGCTAAAGGTATTTGCTTGTACTTGTTAACCTATTAACAGCACTAACAGAATTTTCTTTTTTTTACCCGGAAATCCCCTTTAATAATTAACTCTAATTTGAGTTTTATTTCTAAATCTGAAATAATTATATTTACAGCAGAGGATAAAAAAAAGACTTAGACAATTTTAGGACATAGAGAAAAAGTGTGTTCGAAGCAGTTAGATGTGAACACAGCGTGGACAGGCCATCAATCCAACTAGATGTGTCTTATGGGAAATATAGTTTTCGGGATATTGCATTTCACATTTGCAGGACTGTTTTCCAATCACATTGCACTTGTGTGAAAATAAATTCTGCAGTGTCTTTTCTGCGTTTTTGGTAAGACAAAGGCCTGGAAAACAATCATACTAAACAAGCTTCTATTTTTAGTCTAGTGAAGACAATTTTAATTCAACAAAATTCTATATATAGACTAATATATATTATATAATTTAACTGTTTTAAAAAGACAGTAGAGTCATCAGAAAAGTATTCATGGCTCAGTATTTCATAGATCATAATGTAAGAAAAATGTATAACGTTATCTATTAATCTGTTTGCTTTCTTGTTTACACCTGTCTATGAAAAGTAAATGTATCTTCATTTGGTAACCTGAACTATTAGGAAGTGGATAAATGAAAAAATAAAACCATTCCAGGTAAGATGAAATATATAATTATGTACAGTATAACTAGAATATCGCTATCTTCCTTGCACAGCAAGTTTATCAATCCATCTCCTTCTGAATTTTCAATTTCAGGCTTAGTCCATTTCTAACTGGCATTTTTCCTCCATCTTCATTACCTAAATGGCTGAATCACCAAGAGAACGCAAGTGGAACAAAGTTATCCTCAAAAAGGATACTCCATTGTCACTGAAGAGACTACATAAAGCGTATCCCCAGTTATAAAGCCACTTTCCATAAGTGAATAGTAGATTTGTAATATAGAGTGGTTCCTCAAGTTACATTATTCCTTGGTTCCAACCACTATAATGTGAGACCCTATAGAAAAATAGAAATTGATTTAAAAGATCCCAAAAGTATGAAAAACTAGCTGGTACCCGCGACTTCGTCTGCGGTGATTGTAGTAGTGGGTATATACAGGCGCGGGTAAGGTTTTCGTACTGTGTATAAAGTATGGGATATAAAATGTAACTGTGTATCTTGTTTTTTTCTGTAATTCTGAGAGCACATGAGACTTTTGTGTTGAATGTAATTTGTTTCAGCCGCTATACGGTGTTGGTATAAACTGTACATAGTGTCTTTGGGACAGAGGTATTTCAGGTTAATATACTTCGATATACGACATTGTATGAGTTGTTATTTTGCGCCAGTACATGTAAGTTTTGGGCACAGGATACCCTTGAGCAAGCAACATAAAGTCTGGCCCTATGCATGACAGTTTAGTAACTCCATGTGCCTCTTATTAATAGCAATTAACCCCATCATGTCCCTCACATTAACCCCTGTGCAAGAGTTACTGATAGAGATGAGCGAGTACTGTTGGGATCAGCCGATCCGAACAGCACGCTCGCATAGAAATGAATGGACGTAGCCGGCACGCGGGGGGTTAAGCGCGCCGGCTACGTCCAAGCGGAAGTACCAGGTGCATCCATTCATTTCTATGGAGCGTGCTGTTCGGATCGGCTGATCCCAACAGTACGCGCTCATCTCTAGTTACTGATATGTGAGAGACTTGGAGGTAATAATTAAGTATCTTCATTATTGAGGTCTTTTATTAGTCTCTCCATATGTCTCACATATTAGTAACCTTTATATGGGGCACACAGCGGTTAATATGAGGGACATGATGGGGGTTATTCCTATTAATGTGAGGCACATGGAGTTACTAACACTAAACTAATAACCCCATGCCTGACATTAATGAGAATAGGAAGTAAAGGAAGGGAGCTGTGTGTTTCTTACTTTCAGTTTGCTAGCAGCTTCGGCAGGAGCTATCACTATAGCAGGCAGAGACTTGAGCGATTAAGCTCCACCCCCTGGGTTTCCTGCACATCTCGCAAAGGGGAGTGTCCTTATGCCTCAGCTCTAGCAGCCCACTGAAGAGACTCGGACTTCATTTAACTCTTGCAGGTCCTGTGCTGCTGGCGTGGCAGTGAAATATGGCAGGAGTGCCACTCTTGGCATGTGTGCCAGGGGTTGCTGACCTCTGCTGTAGGGGGTAATATGAATTTTGTGGCTTGCTATGGTCCAAAGTGTGTGAGATTGCAGAGATAGTGATGTGAGTTTGGGATTTGTGGGGGTCCTGGGAAAAACGTATGTGCGCTATTGTGACGAAAAGTAGCCTATTGCGCAATCGAGTGTAGGGACTATGTTTGGAAAATTTCAGCCAAATCGGGGTCCAAAGTGTGTGAGATTGCAGAGATAGTGATGTGAGTTTGGATTTTGTGGGGGTCCTGGGAAAAACGTATGTGCGCTATTGTGACAAAAAGTAGCCTATTGTGCAATCGAGTGTAGTGACTATGTTTGTGGAAAATTTCAGCAAAATCGGTGGAGCGGTTTTTGCGTGATTGACCGCCAAACATCCGAACATCCAAAGTCACAAACTCACAAACATTTCACATTTATAATATTAATAGGATTAAAGACTAAAGAAAAATGATCAAATAATTAATATTGTGTGGGGAACCGCTCAGGTAGATGCGTGATAGCAGTGCAGTGTGTTACAACTTCCAGTCAAGCATTGTATGTAGTGTCTGGTTACAGCAGTTGAGAAAAAAAATGTCAAATTGTATGTTGAAAATACTAAATATTATAACTTCAGGGACCACATGTATCTTAAACGGCCACTAACTTTGTCTAATTCCACAGAGCTTGTGAATCTAGATCAAAATGTAATGCACTTTAATGAAAAATGTGGCTGCTTTTTGCCTTTAAAACCTATCTGTTCTGGCCTGTTTCCCTTGTAGGTAATTTACAGATCACTCCCTGTTGTTAGGTGGAAGGCTACTGTCAGCCTAGTGTGCAGTGGTAGAGCCTTATGTTAAAAGATAGCAGTGTCAAAAGAGATCGCTCACACACAGCGTAGCAGAGTTTAACAGCCTTGTGTGTATTTTCCAGCAGCTTCCCCTTCCCGGACAGTATCTGCTCTAATGCCTCTGGGCCAATCCATTGCCATCTCAGCTGCCATTTTACAAAAATAAGTAGTACTGTATTACAGAAGTACCGTTAAGTACTGTAGAATATAAAAGTATATGGGAAAGCTGTGACTTTGCCATGACCTTTGTTACAGGTACTTATTCCAAATAGTCTTAGGTTTAGGTATAGTAATAATGAAATCAGTAGTTCACAAAAATCAATGTAACTGAAGGCATTATATAACTAGTGCATCTCAATAAATTAGAATATCAAAAAATTATTTTTTTTTTAGGAAGAATATGTAAATCTGCCTTCCATGATGTAATTAGGAAGACAGTTGCTGCCTTCCAGATCGAAACAGCTGTCCTCAATTGAGAGACTATACCTGGTAATAATCCCAGCGTCATTGCTAAACAAAGGCCTCTTGGAAGGTCGGGCATGAGGCTAAAGGGAGCAGCCATTATTGGGTTATTTCACTGGAATCTTGTCTTAAGACAGGCTTGCACATTCCAGTGAGCGCCCTCTATTGGTTTGCAATACTGAGGCAGCAACTGTCTTGCTAATTACATCATGGAAGGCAGATTTGCATATTCTTCCCATAGTTCCTTGCAAAGTGAAGTGCTAAAGGCTTAGCAAGTCTCCACACACCTATATGGTGGTCTCTCCCTAAGGAGTGACAATATCCCCCGAACCTTATTTTTTTTAGTAATTCAATTGAAAAAGTTTAACACATATATTATAATGAGTCATTAAAAACAGAGTGAACTTTTTCAAGTGTTTATTTCTGTTAATGTTGATAATTATGGCTTACTGCCAAGGAAAACCCAAAAGTCATTATCTCAGAAAATTAGAATATTATATAAGACCAACTGTAAAAAAAAATATTTAACACAGAAATGTTGGCCAAATGAAAAGTTTGTCCAGTTAATACACTAAATAATTTGTCAGGGCTGCTTTTGCATGAATGACTGCATCAATGCAATGTGGCCTGGAGGGATCAGCCTGTGGTACTGCAGAGGTGTGATGGAAGCCCAAGTTGTATGATAGCTCGTCTGCATTGTTGGGTCTGGTGTCTCTCACCTTCCTCTTCACAATACCCCATAGATTCTCTATGGAGTTAAGATCAGGTGAGTTTGCTGGCCCATCAAGCACAGTGATACTGTGGTTATTAAACCAGGTATTGGTACTTTTGGCAGTGTGGAGAGGTGCCAAGTCCTGTTGGAAAATGAAAATTCCATCTCCGAAAAGCTATAGGCAAAGGGAAGCATGAAGTGCTCTAGAATTTCCTGGTAGACGGCTGCACTGACTTTGGTCTTGATAAAACACAGTGGACCTACACCAGCAGATAACATGGCTCCCCAAACCATCACTGATTGTGGAAACTTCACACTAGACCTCAAGCAGCTTGGATTGTGTACAGTCTCTCCACTCTTCCTCCAGACTCTGGGGCCTTGATTTTCAAAGAAAATGCACAATTTATTTTCATCTGAAAACAACACCTTTGACCACGGAGCAACAGCCCAGTTCATTCTCTTCTTGGCCCAGGTAAGACGCTTCTGGCGTTGTCTTTTGTTCATGAGTGGCTTGACACATGGAATGCGACACTTAAAGCCCATGTCCTGGATACATCTGTGTGTGGCGGCTATTGAAGCACTGATGTCCCCACTATTCAAAAATATAATTATTTATGCTGTACTGTGAACATCTTTAAAAGAAAAATGTGTACATATATATATAATGCGCAAATTAATTTTGTTCATATATTTCCCAAAAAATAGCAATAAAAAGTGATTAAAAAGTCATATTTACCAGTCAGTGGTACCAATAAAAAACACAACTTGCTCAGCAAATAAAGAGCCCTTACATATCTCCGTCAACAACACAGTAAAAAAGTTACAGACATTAGAATATGGTGACCGCAGGAAAATCATTCATTTTCAGAAAGTGAGATTTTATTTGTAACACAAATAAATACGGTAGCACTGTAATCATAATGACCCATCAGGCAAAGTTGCCATGTAATATTTAATGCAAAGTGAATGCCAAAACAAAATGCAAAAAATTATGATAGAATTGTGTTTTTTTCACATGGACCCCTCCAAAAAAGTTAAAATCTAATGAACAAATTATATGTAACCCAAAATAATGCAAAATGATAGAAAAACTCATCTTGCAAACAATAAACCCTCACTTGGGCTCTGTCAACAGAAAAATAAAAATGTTATGAATTTTGGAAGGCAGGGAAGGAAAATATGAAAAAAAGTCACAAAGTATTAAAGTTGTTGTCCCATCTCACGGATCCGATCTATACTGGTAGCTTATGTAAATTGAAGACTTTTCCTAAATATAATGCTTTAGAAATGTTGCTTTATTTGCCTGCTATGTGAACTTTTTCCTCCCATTCTTTACACAGCATTGCTATAACCACGGACCTATAGGACAAGTGACATCACTCACTGCTCTTGCTGGCAGGACAATCAGTTCGGCTAATTGTAGTTTGCTGATAAAGTCGACTCTGTATCTTTCCATATAAACACACAGATAACACTGAGTCCCTTCTCTACAAGTATGTGCATATTATCTGATCTGCATAAGTATTGTGATACTTCATTGTCCGTTCAGCAAGAGGGAGGGAGGAGAAATACAGAAAGTAAGAAGAGACAACAGGCAAATTGCTGAAACAAACCCCTTTAAATCACAAACTACTAAAACTATTACGCAACAGCATTACTACTACAAACTACTAAAGGGTTAATGTCTCAGCTGATACTCTTTAAGTTGTATTGTGAGCATTGGGAGTACTACAAAATGACATTGTGGCCTTTGGAGTAAATAAAAAGGTTGCCACTTATCAGGTACTGCAAACATCAGGAAAACATAGCAACAAATGTCAGCTATAGTTCTTGAAATAATCGAATGATGCTTACTTTCCACAGTAATGCAGAATTATGGTACTTGAAGAAGCTTCCAATACAATGTACACGCTTCTATTCTGAGACACGTAACAGGTCAGGACAACTGTGGCTAATTAAATGGAGAGAGAACCCAACCAAGAAAAAGGCTTTTAATACAATGTATCCATTCTACACAAATACAGACAACGACTGCTCTCATACATAAAAAAATACTGTTCAGAAATGCATGTCATGAGCTCTTTGCATCAACCATACCTTCAGGAAATGTAATAGGCTATGAAAAATGGATACAAAAAAGCTTTTAAAATGCTATATTAATTAGAATCATATTGAAATTGGCTTATTGATCATTAAAGTGATTGTCTTCCTAGAATAACAGAGGCTGAGGCCCCTCATTGCAGAAGCACAGCTTTTTTTGTTGTAGATTTTTCTGTGATTTTTAGAGCCAAAGCCAAAAATGACTGCAAAAGGAATGGGAAGTATATAGGAATTACTTATAGTTCTACCTTCTGCTTAATCCACTCCTGGCTTTGGCTTCAAAAACCACAGAAAGGGTAAGTTCACATAGGGTTTTTTTGTTTAGGATTTTGAGGCCATATCCGCCTCAAAATCCTGACCAAAAAGACGGCTCCCATTGAAATCAATGGGAGCCGGTCAGTTCTTTTTTCTGAGAGCTATTTGTTCCGGCTCCCGGAAAAAAGAAGAGACATGCTCATTCTTTCAGGTGGATTCACCTTGCGACATCCACCTGAAGACACGTCCTCATTCATTTGGGCCTAATCCGGAGCAGAGTGCACGACTGGATGCTGATGCACTGCACCAGCATCCAGTCGCAGCCACCTGTATTTTAGTCCGGAACCTGAGGCAGCAGAGAAATAAGTACCTTATATACTATAAGTACCTTATATACATATAACTGACCCGAATATAGCCGAGGCCCCTAATTTTACCAAAAAAACTGGGAAAACAAGTGTATTGCCGTCTATAGGAGATTCTATACATTACAATAGTAATATTGCTATGACAGGCCTGGGAGCCTCGCCGCGCAGGAGTGCCGGCCTCCAACTCTCAAGGTATGGGGTCGGTGGGGAACGACCACAGGGCTAATTGTAAACTTTTTTTTTTTTTGGGGGGGGGTGGTGGTGCATCTCCGGTTGCGATGGCGACTGAGCTGCAGAGCAGTCGCCATTATACTTACAGAGCCGGCATCCGCTCGAATAGAACGGTGGATGCCGGGGAGGGTTTTAGGAGGGACCCACAGCATCTCCACGCTCCTGCCCCTGCAGGAAACCAGTGGCAGCAGCAGCTTGGTGGTGCTACATGAAAAATCACAGGTCCACAGGTGTCTTGCCGACACTTGTCATAGCAACCGGGTCTCCGTCACTCTTACAGCGGAGATGCCGTAGCTAATGCCTGTGATCTCTAAAAAAAATTTGCTCGACTCGAGTATAAGCCGAGGGGACTTTTTCAGCACAGGAACTGTATAAGAATGAATTCAATTTAGAAATTTCTTTGGGAGATCCTACAAACAAATCAGTGGGTGATAAATGAATGCTACACACTATTTTACTGCCTCTTACCCAGGCTGGATTAAAAGGGGGAGGCAGGCTTGGTGCATACCTTGATTCTGCACCACCAGAAATGAAGAGTTAAAGGGGTTTTCTGGGAAGAATTTTTTTTTTTTAAAGGTTTGTTAGTGCTAGTAATGGGTTAATAAGTACAACCATATACCTTTAGCAGTGTTTGGAGTGATTTGTGGGTGTCTCTGGCAGCTGCTGGCGTCCTCTGCCTTTGTTTAAAGGGTGTTATCTTCCTGCTGTGCAGCTTCCTGTGTAGCTGCTACACTAGTTCCCTCTCACTCAACCCCTCCTCCTCTCTCACTCCGTTACAAAACTCTCCCTGTCTCATTAAGCCTAGCGATCCTGCCCATTACTAGCCCCCTCCCACTCTCCCCTATCTCTCTAGCCTAGCGATCCTGCCCACTACTAGTCCCTCCCACCCTCCTTGTCTCACTAAACCTAGCGATCCTACCCATTATTGGCCCCTCCTACCCTCTCCTGTCTCCCTAGCTAACCTATTCCACCCACTAATAGCAGACAGGAAGAGGGGAGGAGCCATTCCCTGGACACAGGAAGGCTTGGTAAGTATTGATGGGGATAGGGGAGGGGGAAGAGTAATGGTGACGTTATGTTTTGGAAGCAGTGAAACGGAAAGTCGCTGGACTAGTAGAAAGTGTCCCTGGGTTAGTCACATGACCGTTCCAGGGATATGGGTAATTATACTTTTTTTTTTTTCTTTGAAGTAATTTAGAAGTTAGGTGGAGAGAAGAGGGAGTTTAGTTTAGGGGTTAATTCTACGTTATCCTGGACAACCCCTTTAAACTCCACAGAACAGCCTCTCTGCTGCTGATTGGGATCGATGCTTCCTTCTGTCTCACAAATTACCTTTACCCTGTAGCGCACAGCAGAAAAATTACAAGAACTTGACCTGATAGTATCGATGCCCAACCCTCCTCCACAAAATTTACCCTGTGGGTTCTGACCTCTGCTGGCACTGTGGGGCTGCGGAGGGTACCTTTTTCCATGTGTGGTGGGAATGCGGTGCGATCCAACCTTTTTGGACCTCAGTGTTTTCTCTGTACAGTAGGGTTTCTGGCCACACCCTGACCCCATCCCCTCAGATGGCCCTTTTTTCCCCTCATCTCAGGTAAATTTTCAAAGGTGAAAGGGGATCTCCTGCGTCACTTTCTCACAGCCGCCAGGACGGTCAACCCACGCCACTGGCGCAGTTCCACGCCTCCCTCCCTCTCAGAATTGCTTCAGGAGTTTCTCCTCATCCGTAGAATGGAGAGCCTGGTTGCGAGGTACTCGCCTGATTCTTCTAAGTTTGAAGCCCTCTGGCGGCCGTGGGTGATGTTCCAGGAGACATCGGAGTTCTCCTCCCTGTTCAGTTGAGCTCCAAGACGCCCGGAGAATGTCCTCCTCTGCCCTGCCTCCCCAGTGACCTCTCTCCCTTTTTCCTTTTTTGTTTCCTGTCTGTTGTGTCTTACCCCTGTTTCTTGTGACTGTTCTGTATGTCGTCTGTCTCCTCCTTCCCTCTAGTTTGTCAGGGGTTCCGCCCCTGTTTCCTTTTGAACTGTTGTTTTGTTCCAACTACATGTTCTTGCTGTTGGGGGTTCTCCCTATGGCGTCTGTCTTACTTCAGGCCCTGCATGGCCTTTTTGGTGGAACCTTGGGCGTATGGCCCTTTCTTTCCTTGTTCTGCATTTGTTGTGTTTTAATTTTTGATCGCCATGATGTATCTTCTTTGAAAAACTTAATAAAATCTGATTACACCCTAAACTCCACAGAGCAGTAGGTTTGGACTGAAGCCCATTAAAACTGCAGTACTCAGCTCTTTTTTTTAACTACATGTGCAGGTACAATGTACTGCCTGCTGCAAATCACTGACAGCAAGGAGGAGGAAGATAAGGTTAGGCTATTTTCTGCTTTTATTTAGGTGGCGGGGTGAAATATGACTATATGGTGGTACAGAGGGGTCATAATTACTACAATATATGCAGTATATGGAGACACAGTGTGGCATTACTGCCATATGGGGCCACATAGGGGGTATTATTACTATATAGGGAGCACCATTACTTTATAGGGCCACATACGGGAGCATTATTATTACATTGGGAGAAAAGGGGTCTGTTTTCATGTGCCTTCCCTTTTTGTTTGGCTTCTTGATCCTTGCAGGAAACATCCCTGTGAATACTGTTGGCTGTGGTGGGAAACACTTTTAACCCCACTACAGTTTTGGACAAGCAGGACTTGGGGGCAGGGAGAGGAAAAATTATTTTATTATGCTCCTGTCCCTTCAGATAACTCCTGGGGAGGTGGTAACATGGAACTCTTATTTTTAGGAAGTCTGGTGCATATAACTTTTTGTTTGGTTTCCACTTTTAGCAACTAATGTAAATTAATTTGCATAACATACATAAAATGTACACTTTAAATCAAAATCGCATAAAGGTGCCTGTTTGTATACAGTACCAAGTAGCATTTTGACAATTTTGCAGGTGTCTACATTTATAGGTAATGGGGGTTAGTCTAATTTTTTAAAATTTTGAAATTTAGATTTTATTTGTTCATCTCAAAACTGTCAAATTATCATGGTGCAAGACAGGAATGGAAGTCTATAAGGGGGCCACATGGTGGCTCAGTGGTTAGCACTGCAGCCTTGCAGCGCTGGAGTCCTGGTGTTCAAATCCCGCCAAGGGCAAAAAACCATCTGCAAGGAGTTTGTATGTTCTCCTCGTGTTTGCATGGATTTCCATCCCATATTCCAAAAAAGACATACTAATAGGGAAAAATGTACATTGTGAGCTCTATGTGGGGCTCACAATCTACATTAAAAAAAAAAAAAAGGAATGGAAGTCTATCCTCTTTAGCAATGAGCCCCAGTTATGTCTCGGTTACAGTGATAGCTGGAGACATGTGGGCATCGTGAAGGGGCATTCAAAAGGAAACATCACACCTGTCCCAATCCTTGGGTTATGGTGTGGGTTGGCTTAATGTATGGTAGCCTGACCCATGTAGTATTCATTTAAAGAACACTAATAATTCTTTGTTACATTGATTTGGTCATTTAACCAGTGGTACAAACATTTCTCCAAAGTGTACCAGGAACCATACATCAACAGGACAACGAAAGGCTGCATACTACTAATGCTACGCTGAGCAGCCTGTGTGGCCAAAACATGTTGCCATGGCCTGCGGCATCTCCGGGGTTGTCTCCCATCGAGTAGATCTTGGAAGTAATTGCAAAGGGAGGTGCCCAAGTGCAGCTCTGTGCCCCGTTATTTCTGGCGCCCTATATGTTAATTAAGCCGTTCACTGTCAGAAGGGCGTTTCTGACACTAAAGACAGCAGCTACGTCAATCTGACACTGTCCATTTAGCAATGGACAGTGTCGGAGCTGCTTCTGCTGCCTGATCTCGGGAGTTCTCGTGAGATCACGCAGCTTTCTCTTCACAGGATTGCATAGAAGACCCGGAGAAGCGATCCAGGCCGAGTATTGAAGCAGATGAAGGAGAACTTCAGTGACATTGCTACAGGTAAGTAAAGAAACCCCTAAGCAATGAGCATAAGTGCCCTGTAGCCCCTATATAACGAGCATTAACCCCTAATTGCCCCCATTGTTCCTTTTTCACGCTTTGAAAAAGGAACAATGGAGTTCCGAAACGCGTTGGAGTTTTTTTTTTTAAGGTTTTTTTTTTAGGGTTTTTCTTTTTTGTGTGTGTTTTTTCATTAGCAATTATCATGATTTGGTCATTTTTATGATTTCTATTAAAAGTTAA
Organism: Leptodactylus fuscus; assembly: GCF_031893055.1. NCBI lineage: Eukaryota > Metazoa > Chordata > Amphibia > Anura > Leptodactylidae > Leptodactylus > Leptodactylus fuscus. The sequence goes on from NC_134269.1 coordinate 157,286,873, forward strand.
ATTTTATCTACTATTGGAAGAGTTGCCGGACTACACATTTTTCTATATGTCATATATTTCCTGCACTTTTGGAGTGAAGTGCAAGCCGTGCACCCCGAAGAGACCTTTTTAACATTGGAGGTGAGCAGGAACAAACTTTTCCTTTTTTATACATGAATGTAGGTACCCATTATACCGGAGTAGTATACAGTGCTTTATTGCGCATCTGTCAGACCTCAAATACAAGTATAGTGAAGCGGAGTTGTAAGTCTCCGGCTCATTGGACTCATGTAGTAAGTATAGGGATTTTTGTTTTTAATTGTGGTCATGGACAGTGTTAGGTTTCTCCAATTTGGGATACTAGGCCAGCAGTTCCTGTACCTGTGGTGTCCTTTAGTTTAGTTAAACTATCTCTGGTTATTCTGAAAGTAATATCTGATAATAAAAGCATCTTCTGTTGCCAGCTCTTTACATGCACAGCTTACATACATTCAGTAAAGGTCTGCGTTACAAAGATGATTCTGTTTTCTTTTTTGCTTCGTTGTAAATTGTTGTAGAAGACAAATATATGGAAAGTCACTAAAAATAACTGCACAAGAAAATGTGGGGCATCATGGGATTAGTCTGTAGAAGTCACACAAAATAACACAGTGTTCCAAAAGCACCAGGGGGAAAGAAAACGGAGCCAATAATTTGTGAAGATCTATCCAAATGGTGTCAGATCAGTTTGCATGGCCATGTAATAACATTCTTTTTTAGGGCATTACTAGAAATGTTATTTTTAAACTACTCAGTTGTAAAAATACCAACTTCACATGAATCATTGATATATGCCATCAGTCTGTTCTCGCAAAGCACCAGAATTATAATAAACTCCTTCCTGACAATAGGCCTCAATTGTCTTCCAATGGCTTTTACATTTTTTTTTTTCCAAAGGAACAAGGTTATGAGCAAATGCTGTTGTGTCTACTGAACTGGCAGAGAAATGTATGCAAAGCACTATAAATATATTGGAGAAAAGAAGCTTGCAAAAACCAAGATACATGTTTCTGGATTTCTGTAACACTCCTGTAAACAGCATTGCCTCTCTAACTAATGAGTAGATGGTTGAAATTGATTCAGCCATCATTTCCTGGACAACTTGCTGAAGAGCGGCGTGACTGCTCGAATCTTTCAAAATGGAGATTAAACTTCAGCAACAAAATAGAAATGTAATTAAGGGAGTAGTGATCCATGTTGTGCTCTCTGCGAGTCATGAGCAATATCACAGGCCATTTGTAGAATATTTGGAATGTACGGGAAAATAATAGACTGTTTATCACGAGACATGCTAATTCTACATATTCAATGCTTCGGCATAGCAAGGCAACAATGTACCGCACAGATTACATACCACAACCTTGTTTTACTGATTATGGAGAACTTGACTTGATTTACAGTAGGTTCATACCAGTGTTCGGCTCTCTGTCGTTCGGGTCTGCATGGGGATTTGAAAGACGGATAGTCCGTCCACTTAAGAAACGGTTACCTGCGGACACTAGTGGACCCCATATACTATAATGGGGTCCGACAGGTGTCCATCGGGTTTCCGTCAGTTTTATACTGAAACTTAGAGAAAGAAAAGTCCTCTGTGCAGGACTTTTCTCCCTACTGATTTTAGACAGAATCTGTGTCAGAGTCTCCAACACATGATATAAACCCAGCCTTAGGGATTATTTAGAGTGTACTCCAGTTGTATTTGTAACCACATGTACCATAAGAAATTTAAAAGTGAAGAAGCAACGATAAAGTGACAATCCAGTAGCCTAGATATCACACAATCACACAAGCCTCTTTTGAGGTTGGTATATATTATATTAAAGGACAACTCTTCTGCAGGGGCTACCAGCCAGTTATTTTACACGTTGTGCCATTGTTGTTAATACTTACCTCAATAAAGGGTTTTTCAACCGGAACCCTTGGCCTGTGTTTGGTCTTCACAACCAGAATTTCCTGCTACAGACCTCTGGTCCTTGTTGCTGTCCATGGTATTCCCCGGCCCACTGGTGTTTGCAGGCTGAACCACTGCCATGCTCATCTTGAATTTCTATTGTCTACACACTATTAAGGATGTTGTGACTGTTTCACAAGCCCAAAAGGTGAGAGGCTATCCATCATGTATGCACGTTGACTTATTGTATACGATTAAATACTACACTTAGTGCGCTTGGTGTCTCTCTTTCTGTATATTTTTCCAAAGGCAGAGGAGAGGTCAAGGACGAGGAGGACAGAGTAATGACGCTTGGCTTTGGCAGTTAGAAGGTCATTAGTGACTTTGGTTGGGGCAGTTTCAGTGGCATGACGGGGTCTGAAGCCTGACTGTAGTCTGTAAAAGAGTAGGTTGGATGAGCGATAGGAGGATAGTTCAGAGTGGACGTGTTGCTCAAGCAGTTTTGAGGTGTACAGGAGCAGTGAGATGGGTTGATAGTTGGTCGGAGAGGACGGGTCGAGCGACGTTTTTTTAAGTATAGGTGTGACTGTGGCGTGTTTGAAGGCGGAAAGCAAGGATCCATTGGCTAGGGATAGGATGAAGAGATGGGTTAGGGCTGGAGTGATTAGGGATGAGATGTGACTGGATCGGGTCAGGTGTGCAGGAGGTGAGGTAGGATTTAAAGATTAGGGAGGAGAGCTTTTCGTCAGTGATGGTAGAGAAACAGGTTATGCACGAGGAGCACCAAATAGAGTGGTTGCCGAGGGTGTAGGGTGAGAATGTCCCTGATGGTGTCAATTTTACTTTTGAAATAATAGGCAAAGTCGTCAGCTGAATTAAGTGATGTTGGAGGGAGCACAGAAGGATGGAGAAAGAAGATGAAGGTAGTGAATAGCTGTTTGGGGTTGAGGAATAGGACAGATATGAGTGTGGTGAAATAGACCTGCTTTGCAGAGGTGAGTGCGTTCTTGAATGTGAATACTGCCTCTTTATACCTGAGGAAGTCCTTCTGGGAGTGGCTTTTTTTCCAGAGAAGTTCTTCAACCCGCGACGCACATCTTTTTTGGTCAGGTCGGTGTGCCAGAGTTTCCTATTGATTATTCGGGCTTTGGTATTTGTGAAGGGGACCACAAAGTCAAGGGCTGAGGTAATGGTGGTATTGTAGAAGGCAGCAGCGGCATCTGCGTCCTGAAGTGAAGATATATCAGCGAGTGGTAGGAGAGAGTCTGAGAGTGTGCGGTTGTCAAGGCGGTTAAGGTTCAGAGAATATCAGCATCCCTCTATAGCGACAGCTTTGTCTGTTTGTATCCATTTTTATGGTGTATTCACTAAATGGATTCACAAAGTAGATGATGGAAATGTAGTGTAACCCCTAGCTTAGAGCGGTGTCAGATGGCATCTGTGGCCAGAACACTGAGGAGACAAATTGGGTTGTCTGATGTAAACATTCCAATGAAGGATGATACACAAAATATCATATTCATTGTCTTCAATTTGTCAGGAAATGTTTTTTGTTTTCTTTCATCATTTACCTCAAGTGATTTTTAAGACATTTTCAACAATTGCAATTTGTCTAACCTTCATGTATCCTATTTGTATGTCTTTCTGTCTAACCTAACTCTCAGATAAGGATACTGTAAGAAACCACCCTATTAACTACAGTTCCTTACATATTTTTCTTATTCCTTCTCTTACATGTGCCCCATTTTATTTACTGTATTTTACTACACTGACCTCCCAAATAGTTTTTCATTGCTCTATTATGAGCAGTATTGGTGGCTAAGGGTCAGTTCACACAAGCGTTCAGAGTATCCGTTACCCCGTTCCACTTAAAATAGGCGGAAAAAAAAGTCCTGCAAGCAGGACATTTCTCTCTGCTCAATTCAGGCAGAAACCCAGAAGACCCCATTAACTCTAAGGGGTGCGCAGGTGTCCATAGGTAACTGCTTTTTAAGTGGATAGGGTTTCCGTTTTTCGGGTCCCCCCTACTGCTTTTCAGTATTGCGAAAAGCGCACTGGAAATATTTCAAATGTTTGTCTTTGTCATCATAATAATGAAACTTCCCATAGTTGTCATCATTTTGGTTGGTGTCTCTTATTATGTTACACTCATTGTACTGTATATTATATTGTATTGTATGAGAAAAACACATAACCATTGAGGCCAATCAGCCACCTAAGGAAGGGGACATGGGACATCACAGCCAGCGAGGACTTCTGGCAAAACAAGACAGCGGAGTATCAATATTGGACCATGTTGGGAAGACACCGGAGCACCGATGAAAGGTGAATATGTTTATTTTTTTTTATCCTGTACATCCTCTTTAAGCCATGCCGCCATGTTCCTTTTTCGAAAGGAGACCTTCTTGTGAAAACCCTTCCAAACGAGCTGTACTTGTTCAGTTGTTTTTTAAATGTACTGTCATGAACTTAAACAGTTGACAGGCTAACTGAGGCCTGTAGAATCTTAGACGTAGCATTCAGATATTTAAATTTAGCATTTCAATTTTTCTGAACAATGCATTGCGTGACTTCAGGATAAATTTGCTGGTACTTCCACTACTGAAAAGAATGGCAACTCTCTTGAATGTTTACCACTTTTTTCTTGATGGACATCAAGGTGTTTGGAAATAACGTTATAACTCTTCCCATATTGATAGACAGCAACAATTGCTTCTCTAAGAGCATTACTGATGTATGTCCTCCATGACATTGTGTTAGCATGCAGGTGAATTCTCCAAACCAGCAAACAGCCTAAACCTCTGCTTTTATAGAGGTGATCAAACTTGCTGATCAATTAATCAAGGGCATTTGATTAGCAGCACCTGACTATCCTGTCTTAATCCCTATAGACCGGTAATGGCATAATTAAAGGGGTTATTTGCTTTCTGAAACAGATAGCCTATTCTTAGAATAGGACATCAATATTAGATATGTGGGGGGGTCTGAAACTGGGAGTCCTGCAGAACTCGGACACTGCGAAAATGCAGCTCTAGTGGCAGTGAGTGAAGGTACTGCAGCGCTGTCCCATTGAAGTTACCATGCTGCCTCAGTATCAGAGATCTGCAAGCTCCTGCAGATCTAATAAGATGGCAAATCTAAAAATAGAAAGTGGACAACCCCTTTAATTTTTCATACACTGCTTCTGCATTTTGACCTAGTTTTTGATGAACAAATAATGTTTATAATGACACAATATAATCTGTCGTGTGAGTTCATCTGAGGTTTTATTAACCTAGTTTAAAAACCTTCAAAGAACAGATTTTTTTTTTATTACTATGCCCTGAGACGGAAAAACCACAGATTTCAAAGAGGAGTACTTTGTTTTTCACATCTGTATCCCTATCTTCAGATGTTACTTTCCTACTCTGGTAAACTTTAGATTTTCATTACACATGAAATATTTTCTGTCTTATGTGCAACATGCTTTTATGAATAATGTGGAATGCTACAACACAACAGTTCACTTCACTTATTCTCTTCCATTTATTCCAACACACAGCAGTCGTGCAGAACAGTTGATCTGTCACACCTTATGTAAACAACCAAAACAAGCGCCTATTCTTTATATAGCTATAGCCCTTTCAATACCCTGGAGCTGAAAAATAGGCCACAAATATGTAGGAATATGCTACATAATAAATCCCCTAGCACATTGAAAGGGTTTCTGGCCTTTAACATTGCATTTGTCATCAGTTGACCTGAAGACCCTTGGATTGAGTTGGGAATTCTTAGCAGGAATAAAAAGCACCAGCATCCCGTAAACCAGGGCTAATACATAATATAAATACGAGCTATTTAAAAGCATTACACGTGTGTCAATACCGGTCGGATTTATAATCTCTTGACTTTCTTTGGTTTTCTCTTTGACTATTTTTATAGGTATAATTTTGTGGCTGATCTACAGTATATGAGACAATGCAACAAACACACAGAAATGGTCAGCACTGCCAAACCATGTGGACAAGAAAGATAGGTGCATCCTTACTCTGTCTGGCTCTCTTCAGTATCTTTGATCCTCTTCTGCCTGTGACTGAGGTGACGTGCCCAGACGTCACTGCTGAGGCCTGTGATTGGGCCTCAGCAGTCATATTGGGCATGTTATCGTCATTACGCAGATGTGACCTCTGGGGACCAATCATACAGTCCTATGAAAAAGTTTGGGCGCCCCTATTAATCTTAATCATTTTTAGTTCTAAATATTTTAGTGTTTGCACCAGCCATTTCAGTTTGATATATCTAATAACTGATGGACACAGTAATATTTCAGGATTGAAATTAGGTTTATTGTACTAACAGAAAATGTGCAATTTGCATTAAACCAAAATTTGACCGGTGCAAAAGTATGGGCACCTCAACAGAAAAGTGACATTAATATTTAGTAGATCCTCCTTTTGCAAAAATAACACCCTCTAGTCACTTCCTGTAGCTTTTAATCAGTTCCTGGATCCTGGAGGAAGGTATTTTGGACCATTCCTCTTTACAAAATAATTCAAGTTCAATTAAGTTTGATGGTCGCCGAGCATGGACAGCCCGCTTCAAATCATCCCACAGATGTTCAATGATATTCAGGTCTGGGGACTGGGATGGCCATTCCAGAACATTGTAATTGTTCCTCTGCATGAATGCCTGAGTCGATTTGGAGTGGTGTTTTGGATCATTGTCTTGCTGAAATATCCATCCCCGGCGTAACTTCACCTTCGTCACTGATTCTTGAACATTATTCTCAAGAATCTGCTCAAACTGAGTGGAATCCATGCGACCCTCAACTTTAACAAGATTCCCAGTGCCGGCATTGGCCACACAGCCCCAAAGCATGATGGAACCTCCACCAAATTTTACAGTGGGTAGCAAGTGTTTTTCTTGGAATGCTGTTTTTTTGGACGCCATGCATAATGCCTTTTTGTATGAACAAACAACAATCTTTGTTTCATCAGTCCACAGGACCTTCTTCCAAAATGAAGCTGGCTTGTCCAAATGTGCTTTTGCATACCTCGGGCGACTCTGTTTGTGGCGTGCTTGCAGAAACGGCTTCTTTCTCATCACTCTCCCATACAGCTTCTCCTTGTGCAAAGTGCGCTGTATAGTTGACCGATGCACAGTGACACCATCTGCAGCAAGATGATGCTGCAGCTCTTTGGAGGTGGTCTGTGGATTGTCCTTGACTCTTCTCACCATTCTTCTTCTCTGCCTTTCTGATATTTTTCTTGGCCTGCCACTTCTGGGCTTAACAAGAACTGTCCCTGTGGTCTTCCATTTCCTTACTATGTTCCTCACAGTGGAAACTGACAGGTTAAATCTCTGAGACAACTTTTTGTATCCTTCCCCTGAACAATTATGTTGAACAATCTTTGTTTTCAGATCATTTGAGAGTTGTTTTGAGTAGCCCATGATGCCACTCTTCAGAGGAGATTCAAATAGGAGAACAACTTGCAATTGGCCACCTTAAATACCTTTTCTCATGATTGAATACACCTGGCTATGAATTTTAAAGTTCACTGGGGTTACAAAACCAATTATGTGTTTCAGTAAGTCAGTAAAAAGTAGTTAGGAGTATTCAAATCAATAAAATGATAATGGTACCAAAATTTTTGCATTGGTCAAATTTTGGTTTAATGCATATTGCACATTTTCTGTTAGTACAATAAACCTCATTTCAATCCTGAAATATTACTGTGTCCATCAGTTATTAGATATATCAAACTGAAATGGCTGCTGCAAACACCAAAATATTTAGAACTAAAAATGATTAAGATTAATAGGGGTGCCCAAACTTTTTCATAGGACTGTAGGCCCCATCAGTGACATTTGGAGCATGGGGCCTCAGTCACAGGCTGGAAGAGCCCAGGATAGGACGCAAGATTTTTCAGAATATAAGTATTTGTTATTTTTTAGTCACCTTCCCTGAATTGGCATCTATTGGAAAGGGGCCTGGCAACAGGCCGGACCCCTTTCCATTAACAATATGCATAGCGGTTGGGGAATCAAGCTTTTCCCAACCACTGTCATGGTGGTCTGGGGCTCCAGCCATCTCCAGCTGACCATGGGCCCTATACCCCTCTGGTCACGGTCACACCCCCTGCGACCGCAATCATTAAACCATTGCCCAGAACTCTGTAGTGCAGTTTCTGTCTCTTTGTACTATGATCTGTATTTTTCTTGTGCAGAGGCAAAATTTGAAGCTCCTGGGCCCCAAATTTTACCATATGTCAATTAAAATGCTGTTGTCTTATAGTATTTGGAAGAGGGACATTTGGGCTCCAGGACCTTGGCATGATTGTAACCTCTGCATACACTATTTTATATTATCTAACACACATAGTACATGTGACGCGCTCATAAGGCTCTCATGCATTCAGCATATGACAAAAACAGTGTCCATTTGGCTTCAGCTAGCATATCTGTTTTCTCACTGTATATGAGTTTTCTGACACTGTAACAAAAGAATACCACATGGTATAGATTCTTTTTAACATGGAGGGTTATACTGTCACTATATGTGTCACAGCCTTTTGTCAAAGGTATACATTAGGTGATCTTTCCCATGTATACCTCTAATGGAGACTCAAAATGAGATGAACACAACCTTATTATATACAGTATCATTATTAGAATATATATTTAATAATTCACATAGAACAAGGGCATTGTATTAATAAATATGTGAATCACATTTCTCAGAGTAAAGAATATAAACACGGGGTTAGACACTCCCTTGAATCTCTTTTTCTTAGAAGGGGTACCCGAAATAATCTGATGATTTGTTGTCCTACAGGCGAATTTCTCCGCATCTAGCTGTAACATGTGCAGGGACCTACAGTGCCACTCCAGCGCCCATTGACAACAGTGAACTCTGTGTAATCTATGGATGTGCTTAGTCCTCCAGGGAGGAAAATAGATACCCTTTCCGTATCTCCAAGATCGATAAAGGTCTTGATGTTCTAACAAAGTATTTGAAAATAGTTTTTCTATATCAGACACGTCCTTTAATGCACATTGCGGTGTTGAACATATAAATAACATCCTCCATCTCGTAGCCCGGTTGCACGTATAAGATGTAAGTACACTACACAACCATCTAACTGTAATTAATATACATGGAAGAAAAGACACTGGAATAATTAAGCTCCATATAAAATCCTTCATATGTCATGAAAAGCCATATAAATGCACACAATACTAAGCAGGCTGTTCCAATTTTTTCATTTACTGTGCAATTGCTAAAAATAAATGAATCGTGATCTGACCCCAGACATGTTGCCTTCACAGTTAGAAAGGGTTGATTGGAATCACAGATTGCTTGGCCACTGAGCAAATGGAAATGTTTTCTGTTTCTAAGCAGTGTTGTCAATATGGATACGGTTGGTTGCATCCAAAACATTTGATAATGAACAAATTTGATGTGAACCTACAATGTATTTAACCCATTCGCGGTGACTTGCAAACAGTTTATTCTAGCATTGTAATGATACACATCATGTATGCGGGGATAAATCATCTTAATTAATCTTCCATAAGATGCCTGGCATTTAATGAGATGGAATGTGCTATAGAAATAGTACATAATAACTAGGAGTTAGGGAATGCACTAGAGGACCGATGTAATGCACATTGTAAACCTGTCTTCAATAATAGCTTGTTTGGAAATGTCAGCATATATTAGTAACAGAAACAATATATTACTGAATGAATATCATTATATACATATATAGTGAAAGAGATAACAAATTCTAATATACCTCGCTGTAAACTAGAGCGTTATATACAATGACTCAGAAAGCACATCCGCCTGTGTATTATATTGTTTGGATAATGCACATTCACCCATAAATTACAAGGGATATAAGATGTCATTGTGTCTTGTCGAGATTTATGTTACATATGCAAAGGTTACTTCTATATGTCACTTGTATGTGGTCATATAAATCCTAAGTGACATTTGATTTCCTGTAGGGGAGATGTTCTAAAATATATATGTCTAACCCTGGCACTGCGGCTATTTAAACTGAGCACAAGGATTATACTCAAATCTTCCCTTCCCTCATCAATATAAAGTGATTACTGTGGTGACAGCTGATGTTATCTGACAGCTTGGCTGATGGAGATTAGGATGGAGAATATTCCTAATGTGCAGGGCTTCATCACTCTTGGCTCTGGATAGTTGAACTTTATCCATGCCCATTGTCATGTAATCCAGATTTTAACATTATTGAGTACTTTCTGGATAAATCAACCATTTATTTTTAAAGGGTTCTGTTCTTACAACTATATGTAGGAACTTTATGCCATGCAATCTATGAAAAGGTTAGTAAGAGAGCAAGCGGAGCTAAGTATACTAAACAGGAATCCATTCAGTATAACTTGTATTTATCTACTGAAATCCCTGCGTGTTCTGTGCTTAGGATTCAAGCAATTGTTGTCTTCCATGTATGATTGTGTGTACACTTACAGTAGCTGTCAATCACTGATAGGACCTCCCACCGGACTCCTAAACTCAAAATGGAATAGAATACAAGTTATACTGTAACAATTCCTACAAACCTATATAGCAATATGCTGAGCTCTTCTTGACATCAGCCTACAGTATTACACTATAGTCATGTTTTACAGTAGGTAAGAGCTAAGACAAGTTTGCTTCTTTTCCCTTACCAGTGGAATTGGTAGAGATGACCGATAACTGCAGAACACATTTTTGTACCTAGACATCCATTAAAGCATATTTAGGACAGATACAGATAAAGGTCAGTCTTGGACAGACACACAGTTGATGTAATCCTGACACTGGTTAAAAATAAAAGTTTGTGGTATGTGCTCCATGCTTGTGTCTAAATAGCTAAGAAGCCTGAAAATTAAGCCAGGCCTTTCACCTCTTCTGCCATGTCTGTTTTAGTAAATCTTTATATTCGCTATGAAATTACAATTCTAGAGCATCTTTTCTTAATTCACTTTATGCTGTTTGCCTGATATTCCTTTTTGGAAATGATGCTGCATCAGCATCCCATTGCAGCTAGCTGCGCAAAATGTTCACAAGGTGGAAAAGCTTTCCGCAACCTTTTCCCCCATGTGAACATAACCGTAATGCATCATGACGCATAAAGATGCAAGCCCCGGCCCACATGACATCTAGGATGTCACCCAACTAGGCCAGAAGCCTTCCGGAAGCAGGAGAGGTAAGTAACTGTATTTTTTATGTTCTGCATTATGGGTCAGACAAACTGTTATTTTATACTGTATAATTTATACGGTATAAAATAACTAAGAAATTCTACCTGAAAGCTGACAGACTTTTTTTTTTAAATTATGACAAAACTGAGTTCCGGCACGTTCTGGCCCACTTGAACAACTGTTACTGGGTACTTAGCATCTAGAACTAAGTGAAGTCTGAGCTTCATCATTGGTCAACAATCTTGCCAAAGCTATGAACTAATCTAAATGTAGCTTTCATTTTTCTCTTAAATCTAGAAGAGCACTAAAATAACCACAGGCAAAAAAACTGCTGGGAGGTCCAACGTCTGACACCTTCAGCGAATGCATACACAAACACTCATACTTTCAATTGTATCTGACTCGATGTAGTTGGTTAGCCTTTTCGGCTATTGTTGACTTACCTGTCATAGAAGTGACCACATATAAAATGCTTTCATTTAACTCTAGGTTTGCCTACCCTATTGAAGCTCCCAAGCTTGTCATATACTTCTGTTACAGGCTGCTCTATTTAACATGTAATAGAAGTGCCGGAATTTTGCAGTGCAATTTCTTTGCAATACATGGCATTAGTGATTATATCTCCTGGGGTTCAAGACCCCGTAGAGCAGGGGTGTTCACACTTTTTCAGTGTGTGAGCTACTTTATTAGCTGACCAAGGCAAAAGATCTACTAGGGCAGGGTAGGGGCGGGCCTGTGGGCGGGACCGGGCGGACTTGTGGGTGGGACAGGCGTGTCTGTGGGCAGGGCGGTGCGTGTGGGCGGGGCCAGGCGGATCGTGACAGCAGGAGAGAGAGGCGTTCTGTGGCTGCCAAGGGATCCCCGCTGTCTGCTTCTTCACAGCGCAGGCTGAGAGTTATCTCTGGACACTGGCAGGCTGGGCTGCGGCAGCCCCGCCTGCCAGTGTCCGGAGATAACTCTCAGCCTGCACTGTTAACAAGCAGACACCGAGGATCCCTGCATCCCGCGATCGACCCATACGTCCTTTGCGATCTACCAGTAGATCGCGATCAACGTATTGGGCACCCCTGCCCTAGGGTGTCTAATAAACACAGTATAAAAAAGAAGTTAAAAACTAAAAATAATGAAAAATTTTAATAAATTTTACCCCTTTCCTAGAATACATATAAAAGTAAAAAATGACACATACACATTAGATATCCCTGAATCCAAAAAAGCCTAGTCTGCAAATCTATAAAAATATTTTTCAAAATGGTGAACGATATAGTGGGGAAAAAAAAATCTAAAGTGCCAAACTAACATTATTATTTTTTCGCCTTTTTACCTCCTGAAAATTGAATTGAAAATGTCAGACCAAACCACTACCCAAAATGGTACAAATAAAAAAAAAAAAGCACATCTTGCCCTGTATAAAAGATGCCTTACACAACTCTGTACACAAAAATAAAGATAAGCTACAGATGTCACAATGTGGCAACTCAAAGTGTTTCATTTTTGTGAAGGTATTAAATATGAACAAAAGCTATGACCATACCAACTGCACAGTACATTGTATGGAATAAAGGGTATCATTACTAATTGTCCTGCAAGAAATAATACCTTCATATGGCTCTCCAAACAGAAAATAAAAAAACGTTATGGATTTTGGAAGGTGGGGAGTACAAAACAAAAAAACTAAAATTCCTGCAACAGGAAGGGGTTAAACAACACAGATCTGTGGGGCTATTTAGAAATAACAATAATACAACTGGTACTCTATAATGCGGTGTCCATATAATATACACTCACCGGCCACTTTATTAGGTACACCTGTCCAACTGCTCGTTAACACTTAATTTCTAATCAGCCAATCACATGGCGGCAACTCAGTGCATTTAGGCATGTAGACATGGTCAAGACAATCTCCTGCAGTTCAAACCGAGCATCAGTATGGGGAAGAAAGGTGATTTGAGTGCCTTTGAACGTGGCATGGTTGTTGGTGCCAGAAGGGCTGGTCTGAGTATTTCAGAAACTGCTGATCTACTGGGATTTTCACGCACAACCATCTCTAGGGTTTACAGAGAATGGTCCGAAAAAGAAAAAACATCCAGTGAGTGGCAGTTCTGTGGGCGGAAATGCGTTGTTGATGCCAGAGGTCAGAGGAGAATGGCCAGACTGGTTCGAGCTGATAGAAAGGCAACAGTGACTCAAATAGCCACCCGTTACAACCAAGGTAGCCAGAAGAGCATCTCTGAACGCACAGTACGTCGAACTTTGAGGCAGATGGGCTACAGCAGCAGAAGACCACACCGGGTGCCACTCCTTTCAGCTAAGAACAGGAAACTGAGGCTACAATTTGCACAAGCTCATCGAAATTGGACAATTGAAGATTGGAAAAACGTTGCCTGGTCTGATGAGTCTCGATTTCTGCTGCGACATTTGGATGGTAGGGTCAGAATTTGGTGTCAACAACATGAAAGCATGGATCCATCCTGCCTTGTATCAACGGTTCAGGCTGGTGGTGGTGGTGTCATGGTGTGGGGAATATTTTCTTGGCACTCTTTGGGCCCCTTGGTAACAATTGAGCATCGTTGCAACGCCAAAGCCTACCTGAGTATGGTTGCTGACCATGTCCATCCCTTTATGACCACAATGTACCCAACATCTGATGGCTACTTTCAGCAGGATAATGCGCCATGTCATAAAGCTGGAATCATCTCAGACTGGTTTCTTGAACATGACAATGAGTTCACTGTACTCCAATGGCCTCCACAGTCACCAGATCTCAATCCAATAGAGCATCTTTGGGATGTGGTGGAACGGGAGATTCGCATCATGGATGTGCAGCCGACAAATCTGCGGCAACTGTGTGATGCCATCATGTCAATATGGACCAAAATCTCTGAGGAATGCTTCCAGCACCTTGTTGAATCTATGCCACGAAGAATTGAGGCAGTTCTGAAGGCAAAAGGGGGTCCAACCCGTTACTAGCATGGTGTACCTAATAAAGTGGCCGGTGAGTGTATAGCACTGGTTATGCTGTCATGGAACTGCTACCAAATATCAGAAAAAATGAATTTCGAATCACATTAACCTTCCAAGCTGCATGGCTCCAGCAGATTTTTCCCAAATGTATCCCTAGCAGAGTATTGCTCCATCAATAGCGGCAGCTTGTTAGCGTGACGGGGTCATTTTGATCATTACGTCTGGTTCCCCTGGATGCAGCTGTTTGATAGAAAGTTCTGGACACTGGATCACAAACCAACAATCTCGGTTGCAAATTCACCCAACTTGTCATAGTCATGCTTTATGAGATGTGTTATTTTTGCCGGTATTTAACCATTAAATGTATTGTGTGTGGGTGTAATGTAGGTGTTTAAGTCGTCACTGGCGGTTATAGATATACACGCTGAGTGGTCACATAATTACAGGGGAGTGGGCACCCTCAGAATGATGGTAGATGCCAGGCCACAAGAGTGCTTATATGATTATATGGCGGCCAGCACTGACTGCATATTAAATACAAAATTTTACAGCATTAATCAATACAATGGCAATATATATCAATAGGCTTCTGTACATAGTGTTATGTGCACGGTTTAACAAAGGAGTCTACAAATACAACACAACCACCTCAGTGAAGTATAAAAAGACAACCAGAACGTTACAGTATTTCCAACTGTACATTGAAAAGTAATAAAGATAGAGAATATAAATGTAATCCCAAATAAAGTAAAATAACTACTGCTATATAATACCTTTAAATATGCAATAAAGCGGGGCGTGGCCTGGTGCTGAAGCGGATCGCGGGTTACTACTCTGAAACGGTCCAATCACATTGCTTCTCTGATACAATAGTGCACAACGTCTATTCCACACTACAGATCTTCTCCCAGATCCTCCATCTTCCAACTGGCCTCTATAAGATCCCGACTGGGCTGCTGTCTGGCCCTCATTCCCAGAAATACTATGTATGTGGCCATTACTTGTGTGCCCCTACAGTTCCACTGTGATCCCTTCTTTGACATGGGGACTTTTTGAGCTAAGCCCCTACCATCCTCTCCTGCACTAGCCACTGAGCCCTGTCTGCTGTGGATTACCATGTGCTGCCTTTGCTTTGGAGACCCTAGATTTCTGTTTTGCTGCCGGAGACCATTTTGAATCTGTTGCTTTTATATTGATTGCGGCTCTGTATCTACTGGACTGAGCATTCTGCTAGAATTGTGACAAGCCATTATTTGTTATGGTGCCTATCTGTCTTCTGGTGTGCACCTACCATACAGATAAAGTCTGGTTAAAGGGATCCTATCAGTCGGACACAATTTTTTGTAGGTACCACGTCGGAATAGCCTTAAGAAAGGCTATAAGTCTCCTACCTTTCATCGTCTTCCTCGTGCCGCCGTTCGCCTACAATCCTGGTTTTTCTCAGTATGTAAATGAGCTCTCTCGCAGCACTGGGGGTGTCCCCAATGCTGCGAGAGAACTCTCTCCAGCGCCACCTCCTCTTCTTCAGCAGCGTCATCTTCAGCCTCTTCTTCCGGTGGTGGCTTGTAACTTCTAAGGCCTCGGGCAGAGCAGACTGCGCATGTCCACAGGCCACGAGAAAATGGCCGCTTGCTCAGTATTGTAAGTGGACATTTTCTTGTGGCCTGTGGGCATGAGCAGTCTGCTCTGCCCAAGGCGGCATTCCCGTAGATATAATTAACATGCTGTGAGTTCCAAAATCGTGGCGGTTTTGGAAATCGCAGCATATTTTTATTATTTCTTATCACTGCATAGGAGTCAGTTGGCATGACAGCTAACCTCTGATAGGGGTAAGAAATGAAAACACATACATTTGTAATGTTCAATTTCCAACTCTAGTTATTAGCAATATTAGATAAAATAAGTGTCTTCCCTTCCAAAGGTATTCATCGAGTTGTAATGCATATACTACATTGTAGGTTTATTTTTACTTTTTGTTCATTCATTTTTGTGAGTGACACATTTGACCAAGGCATCTGACAATATTTGGTGCTATAACACTTTTCACATAGGCCGTCACAAGGGCTTAATTCAACCATGTTTAGTGTTTAACAGACTGGAAAGAGCTTGTAGTTCCTGTTACACTATGTTCAAGGTTTTCTTGTAACGGCTTCTCTGTCATTGCAATATGTCTTACTGTGACTTATGCTCACCTTCACCATTTATCTTCGGGTCTATGCACTTTGCTAGATATAGGAAGATCAGGTGGCAAAATACCTAAAATAACAGACTTTATACGCTCTTTCACCAATGAAAGATTAATGTGAGAAATCCTAATTGTTTTAGAATTTCCAGCTTTCAATATTAGGTTGTATTGACAGTAGGGTTTCCATGGCCTCTTAAAGAAAGTTCCAAATAGATAAATATCAAGTCCCCTGCCACGATTTCCATGTACCCCTTTTAGAAAAAGTGTGGAAAATATGGGTCTGGGCAGAATTATAAGTGGAGCCCCCCAAATTATACCAAAAATAGTTACATTCAGGCAATCTAGAAAGTGGTGTGCAGAGAGGCGCAGAGTTTAGATTTAGTGCTACTAGGGTTATTATTGAAGGGGTATTTTGGGATTGAGCCTTAGGATAGGTAATTAATATTAGATCACTGGGGGTCCGACACTGGAAGCCACTGCTTGGGTTACCAATACAGCCTATTCTTAGTAGCTGACACCATGTCCATCAGTCATGTGAACCTTCTACAGCTGAGTCCCAGTTAAGTTATTGAGACTGAGCTGTAATACTAAATACATCTCTATACTACATACAGTGCTGTACCTGGTATACAGTGTAGACTCTGCAGCACGCATTTGAGGGCCATAACCCCTTCAATCATGTCAGACCCCCACAGATATGAAGTGAGAGTTTTAAAAACATAAGCTCCTCTTTCCCCTCAAGCCAAACACAATACCACCACTATGCCAGGGCCAAATATTACATCATACAGTAATTGTATATTACCCCCATGTTATGAAACAAAATGCACTATCCAAAGACAAATACTAGCAATGATACCATTATACAAGACCTAAACTATAAAATTCAAGTGACGGTGTGACTTAATCCTACATTTTAACTACTGTTGATCCCCTTCCCCTATACTTCTTGTATGGGCCTGTATAAATGGGTGATGCAAATAAGTACGGTTATGAGACTGTTATACGGTCGATAATCGCTCGTCGATTGAACCTTAGCATTACCCAAACCCCTTCCCACACACAACAAGGAAAATGATGACCTTTAACTGTCACAGATGGATTCCCGCACACACGATAACTCCATTCATTCGCTTCAATCTGAAGCCATGTAACATGTTAGGGAGAAAAATCTAATTTGTTTTCACAAGCACCATATATCTAACAAACCCTCCATGGTTCACTCTGCTGAACGAAGCTGATAGCTATGCGTCCAGTAATATAGGGGAGTGACAGAAGCAAATACATTGACTGACTCTGCAATGTGTGTGACTTAGACCTCATACACATGAACATACTTTATTGTGGATCAACGTATGGACACATGGTTTTCAATGGGCCTAGATACACGGTTGGATTGAAAAGCGGCAAATTATGGAGCAGGTCCCATACCTGTCTGTAATTGCTGTTCTGTCAGTTCATTTGGATCGCATGGGTCAGTGAAAACCAGAGATGACACACGGATATCAATCTGTATGCCATCCATGCTGTTTTCACTAACCCGGAAACTGCACATGGTTTTACACAGGAGGCTTTACAGAGAGTGGTGTTGCAGTTCTCCCGCTGCAGTTCAGCATTCAGTATCTCATTTGTGTAATTTTCCAGGAGGCTGATTGCTTTACTTTGCTCATCTCATCTCCAGAAAACTAACAAAAAGTGATCAAAATGTTTTAGGAAACCCAGAATGGTACCAAGTCATTTCACACGAAAACAATCCTTTGCACAGCTCCACAGATGGAAAAAAAAAAATCTAAAAATATTTGAGTCATTTAAATGCATTAAAAAAAAAAAAAAAAAGTTTTGGGCAAAACTAGTAAAACAATAAAAAGCCTTCACGTATTGCCTTAAAGAGAACCTTTCACGTCCTTGGGCACATGCGGTGTAATATACTTCTAGAAAGCCGACAGTGCGCTGAATTCAGCGCACTATCAGCTTACCCATTCTGTGCCTCCGCTGAAGAGCTATCGGTGCCATTAGCGTAGCTCTTCAGTGTCAGAAGGGTGTTTGACAGTCAGTCAGGATGCCCTTCCTCACAATAGCGTCTATTGCATTGTACTGTGACAGGGGTTGTTCCTTACCGCCCAGCGATGACGCTGAACAGTGAGGAACAGTCCCCAGTGCTCCTCTAGGGACGAGTACTATCAGGAGTAGGGGAGACGTTTCTCAACGCTTAGCGTCATGGCTGGGTGGTAAGGAACGCCCCCTGTCACAGTACAGCGCAATAGACACTACTGTGAGGAGGAACACTCTTGACAGTCAGAAATGACCTTCTGACACTGAAGGGATATGGTAAAGGCACCAATCGCTCTTCAGCGGGATCACAGAACGGGAAAGCCGATGTGCTAAATTCAGCGCACTGTCGGCTTTCTCGCGGTGTATTACACTGCATGTGCCCAAGGACGTGAAAGGTCCTCTTTAAATGTATACAGCCATAGAATAAAGTAAACATATTATTATTATTGTTTATTAATATAGCACCATTAATTCCATGGTGCTTTACATTTGGGGGTTACATACAATACTCAAAATATAAAGGGAAAAATAATACTAACAATGACCGACTGGCACAGTGGGGCAGGGGGCCCTGCCCGCGAGGGCTTACAATCTATGGGGGGGAAGGGGGTAGAGACAGAAGGAGAGGGGGAAGACTGTACAGATGGCAGTGCGGTGATAGTGTTATTGGAGGTTATAGGCCTTCCTGAATAGGTGAGTCTTCAGGGCCTTCTTGAAGCCTGTGATTGTGGGGGGTCAGTCTTATGTGTCTTGGTAAGGAGTTCCAGAGTATGGGGGATGCACGGGAGAAATCTTGGAGGGGTTGTGTGAGGAGCAGATGAGAGCAGAGCGGCGTAGGAGGTGATTGTAGGATCTGAGGTTATGTGTGGTCAGGTAGTGGGAGATTAGTTCAGAGATATATGGAGGGGACAGGTTGTGGATCGCTTTGTATGTTAACGTTAGTAGCTTGAACTCAATTCACTGCGCTACAGGTAGCCAGTGGAGGGACTGGCAGAGGGGAGCAGCCGATGAAGATCGAGGGGTGAGGTGAATTAAGCGGGCTGCACAGTTTAAGGTGGACTGGAGGGGGGTAAGTGTTTGCTGGGAGTTCATGGAGAAGGGTGTTGCAGTAGTCTAAGCGGGAGATTATGAGGGCCTGGACGAGCATCTTAGTAATTTCAGGGGTGAGGAAGGAGCGGATTCGATGAATGTTCTTGAGTTGGAGGCGGCAGGAAGTGTTGAGGGTTTGAATGTGTGACTTGAATGATAGGTCGGGGTCCAGTGTTATCCCAAGGCAATGGGCCCGTAGGACAGGGGTAAGTGTGGTTCCGTTAACTTTCATAGATGGGTCAGGTGGAGGGGTCATGTGGGGTGGGGCAAAGATGATGAACTCAGTTTTCTCCATGTTGAGTTTGAGAAAGCGGGAGGAGAGGAAGGAGGCTACGGCCACTAAACATTCTGGAACTCTGGCCAGCAGGGAGGTAAGGTCTGGTCCAGAGATGTATATTTGGGTGTCATCGACATAGCAATGGTACTGGAAACCATGAGATTGTATGAGTTGGCCCAGGCCAAGGGTGTAGATGGAGAACAGAAGGGGTCCTAGGACTGAGCCTTGGGGGACACCTACAGAGAGAGGGCATGGTGAGGAGGTGGTGTGCGAGTGGGAGACGACGAATGAATGTGCGGTTGGTGAGGTAGGAGGAGATCCAGGAAAGGGCCAGGTCTGAGATACCAAGGGATGAGAGAATTTCTAACAATAGGGAGTGGTCGACGGTGTCAAAGGCAGAGGAGAGGTCAAGAAGGAGGAGGACAGAGTAATGGTGCTTGGCTGTGGTGGTTAGCAGCTCATTAGTGACTTTTGTTAGGGCAGTTTCAGTAGAGTGACGGGATCTGAAGCCTGACTGTAGTCTGTCAAAGAGCAGGTTGGACGAGAGATAGGAGGAGAGTTCGGAGTGGACGTGTTGCTCAAACAGTTTTGAGGTGTACGGGAGAAGTGAGATGGGACGATAGTTGGCTGGAAGGGACGGGTTGAGGGATGGTTTCTTAAGTATGGGTGTGACTGTGGTGTGTTTTAAGCAGAGGGAAGGATCCATTGGCTAGGTTGAAGAGATGGGTTAGGGCCTGAGTAATGACTTCAATGAGTTTGGGGATGAGATGTGACTGTATCGGGTCAAGCGCGCAGGAGGTGAGGTGGGATTTGGAGATTAGGGAGGAGAGTTTTTCATCAGTGATGGTGGAGAAACAGGTTAAGGATGAGGAGCAGTGAGCAGTTGGGTAGAGGGGTTGCTGGGGGTGTAGAATGAGACTGTCTCTGATGGTGTCGATTTTAGTTTTGAAGAGGCAAAGTCATCAGCCGAGATAAGTCATGGCGGGGGGGCGCAGGAGGACAGAGGAGGGTGTTGAAGGTGGTGAATAGCTGTTTTGGATTGTAAGAGAGTGCAGATATGAGTGTGGTGAAGTAGGCCTGCTTTGCGGAGGTGAGTGCGTTCTTAAATGTGAGAAGTGCCTCTTTGTGACTGAGGAAGTCTTCCTGAGAGTGGCTTTTCTTCCAGAGGCGTGCTGCAATCCGCGAGGCACATTTCAGTTTTTTAGTCAGGTCGGTGTGCATATTACATATGTTACATATTACATATGTTACATATGCTCCAAAGTTAGCGGCTCAAAATTCATAGCACAAAAAGTAATTGCAGGGTTTTTTGGGCTTCCTCCCCAAAAAGAATTAATTGGAGCTAATTAGAATTATAAGCTATATATACCCGACAATGGTGCCACTGAAAAATACAACTCATCCCATAAAAAAATAAGCCTTGAACCAGCAATGTCATCAGGAAAATAGAAAGGTTACAACTTTAGGAAGGAGCGAATAAAAAAAACTAAGATGATGCTTGGTCCTTAAGGCTCAAAAAGAGAGTTACACGTTCTTCCTTCTGTTAAAGGGGCTCTATCAGCAAAATTTTGCTGTATGAGCCCCACATATGCATGAATAGCCTTTAAAAGGCTATTCAGGCACCGCTAATGTTATTTTAAACCCCCGTCCCGTTTTAAAATAAAACTATAAAAACATATATGTAAATCATACCTGAAAGTCCACGGTGGGTGGTCGTGCACGATCCGACGTCATCTTCTGGCACGCCTACCTCTTCTTTCTTCTTGCAGTGACGCGCTCTGGTCCTGACTCTTCCATGCCTTCAGCGTCCTCTTCTTCCGGCGTGATGGCTTCAAATTCCGTGCCTGCGTGGTAGTGCTTCCCTCCGGAGCGCTACTGCGCAGGCTTCAACACCATTTTTAGCAATGGCAGTTCTTGAGAGTACTGCGTATGCGCGGTACGCTCGTGAAGTTGTAAGGGGAACTGAGCATCCTGAGCGCCGAAGCCTGTGCAGTAGCGTTCCGGAGGGAAACACTACTACGCAGGCGCGGGATTTGAAGCCATCACACCGGAAGAAGAGGATGCTGAAGGAGTGGAAGAGCCAGGACCAGAGGGCGTCACTGCAAGAAGAAAGAAGAGGTAGGTGTGCCAGAAGATGACGTCGGATCGTGCACGACCGCCCACCGTGCACGTTCAGGTGTGATTTACATATATGTTTTTATAGTTTTATTTTAAAACGGGACGGGGGTTTAAAATAAGATTAACGGTGCTTGAATAGCCTTTTTAAAGGTTATTCACGCATATGTGGGGCTCATACAGCAAAATTTTGCTGATAGAGCCCCTTTAAAATCACTTACTAACCCAGTCTTTATTAATCTCTTCTCTCTATCTCTTCTCTCTATCTTATAAAAATGAATTCTTGTCTGTCTGTCTGTCCGTCTGTCCGTCCGTCTGTCTGTACTCTAATGCGAACCAAACGACTAGACCGATCTTCACCAAATTTGGTACAGACATACTTCTGATATCAGGGAAGGTTTAAGACGAGACTCCAACTCGCTCGGACATACCGTTGCTGAGATACAGCATTCCAAACACAGTGCCCCCCCCCCCCCCCCCCTAGCCAATACAAACCTGCAAGTCTTTCACTCATATTCCAACTGCAATACACACGGTCACTCCACATGCACAATACAACACTAATATCCAAACTGAGATACACGCATCAGAGGATTAGATACACAGATCAGCACACAGTCCCACACACCAGAGGATTAAATACGCATTTCTGCACACAGTTCCACACACTGAAGGATTTGATACGTGCATCTGCACACGGTTTCACATGCCGAAGGATTAGATACAGGCGTCTACACACAGTTCCACACTCCAGAGGATTAGATACGTGCGTCTGCACACATTTGTACACGCCATAGGATTAGATACACGCGTCTGCACACAGTTCCACATTCCAGAGGATTAGATATGCGCGTCTGCACACAGTTCCACATTCCAGAGGATTAGATACGCGCATCTGCACACAGTTGTACATGCCATAGGATTAGATACACGCGTCTGCACACAGTACCACATGCAGTAGGATTAGATACGCGCGTCTACACATAGTTCCACACGCCAAAGGATTAGATATGCACGTCTGCACACAGTACCACACGGGGGAGGATTAGATACGCGCGTCTACACACAGTACCACATGCCATGGGATTAGATACGCGCATCTGCACACAGTACCACATGCTGGGGGATTGGATACACGCGTCTACACACAGTTCCACACGCAGTAGGATTAGATACGCGCCTCTTCAAACAATACCACACAGGGGAGGATTAGATACACGTGTCTTCACACAGTTGTACACGCCATAGGATTAGATACACGTGTCTGCACAGTACCACATGCCATAGGATTAGATACGCGCATCTACACACAGTACCACATGCCATAGAATTAGATACACGCGTCTACACACAGTTCCACACTCCAGAAGATTAGATACGTGCGTCTGCACACAGTTGTACACGCCATAGGATTAGATACACGCGTCTGCACACAGTACCACATGCAGTAGGATTAGATACGTGCGTCTACACAAAGTTCCTCACGGCGAAGGATTAGATACACGCCTCTTCACACAATACCACACAGGGGAGGATTAGATACGTGTGTGTGCACACAGTACCACACTTTGGAGGATTAGATACATGCCTCTGCATACAGTACCACAAGCCAGAGAATTAGATACGCATCTCAGCACACAGTATCACACGGGGGAGGATTAGATATGCGCGTCTGCACACAGTACCACACGGGGGAGGATTAGATACGCGCATCTACACACAGTACCACATGCCATAGGATTAGATACGCGCATCTGCACACAGTACCACATGCCGGGGGATTGGATACGCGCGTCTACACACAGTTCCACACGCCGTAGGATTGGATACGCGCCTCTTCACACAATACCATACAGGGGAGGATTAGATACACGTGTCTTCACACAGTTGTACACACCATAGGATTAGATACACGGGTCTGCACACAGTCCCACACACCAGAGGATTAAATACGCACTTCTGCAAACAGTACCACATGCCATTAGATTTGATACGTGCGTCTGCACACGGTTCCACATGCCGAAGGATTAGATACAGGCGTCTACACACAGTTCCATACTCCAGAGGATTAGATACACAGATCAACACACAGTATCAAATGCCAGAGGATTAGATACATGGGTCTCCACACAGTCCCACACACCAGAGGATTAAATACGCATTTCTGCACACAGTTCCACACACTGAAGGATTTGATACACGCGTCTGCACACAGTTCCACATGCCGAAGGATTAGATACAGGCATCTACACACAGTTCCACACTCCAGAGGATTAGATACGTGTGTCTGCACACATTTGTACACGCCATAGGAGTAGATACACGCGTCTGCACAGAGTACCACATGCCGTAGGATTAGATACACGCGTCTACACACAGTTCCACATTCCAGAGGATTATATACGCGCGTCTGCACACAGTTGTACACGCCATAGGATTAGATACACGCGTCTGCACACAGTACCACATGCAGTAGGATTAGATACGCGCGTCTACACATAGTTCCACACGCCAAAGGATTAGATACGCGCCTCTTCACACAATACCACACAGGGGAGGATTAGATACGTGTGTGCGCACACAGTACCACACTTTGGAGGATTAGATACATGTCTCTGCACACAGTACCACAAGCCAGAGAATTAGATACGCGTCTCAGCACACAGTATCACACGGGGAGGATTAGATACGCGTGTTTACACACAGTACCACACGGGGGAGGATTAGATACACGCGTCTACACACAGTACCACATGCCATAGGATTAAATATGCGCATCTGCACACAGTACCACATGCCGGGGGATTGGATACACGCCTCTACACACAGTTCCACACGCCGTAGGATTAGATACGCGCCACTTCACACAATACCACACAGGGGAGGATTAGATACACGTGTCTTCACACAGTTGTACACGCCATAGGATTAGATACACGTGTCTGCACACAGTACCACATGCCATAGGATTAGATACACGTGTCTGCACACAGTACCACATGCCGTAGGATTAGATACGTGCGGCTACACACAGTTCAACACGCCGTAGGATTAGATACGCGCCTCTTCACACAATACCACACAAGGGAGGATTAAATACGTGCGTCTGCACACAGTACCACACGCCAGAGTATTAGATACGCGCATCTGCACACAGTACCGCACGCCAGAGTCATTAGATATGCACGTCTGCACACAGTTTCACTTACTGGAGGATTAGATACGCGCCTCTTCACACAATACCACACGGGGAGGATTAGATATGTGCATCTGCACATAGTACCACACAAACAAGGATTGGATACTTGCATCTAAACACAGTACTACACGGGGAAGGATTAGATACAGCTTTACTCCAGGTATCCATAACAACTGATCACAGGTTTTTCACTGACATCCAAAATGAGATACACATAATCACGACTCTTATGGACATACACACAAACCACATACAAAATACACCAGTGCAAAATTGGACAATTCTTATGGGGCCAAGACACAAACACAAAATGTAATATACCCGTGCGAAGCCGGGTCCTCCCTCTAGTGCTGTATAAACATAGAATGAAAAGCTCACCTCCAATATGTATACAGCAAATATTCCAGCTTACTCTGCCAGGTAATAGGGTGTGAGCACCCCTAACTCCAGCGAGAGTTCAGCAGGAATAAGACAAGACAACCCAGCAACAATCCAAATAAATTTTCCTATAATTTACGTAAAAATACATTAACCCTTTCCAGCTCTGTGCTGTACTATTATGTTGTGCTGAACATATAGTTAACGCTCAGTGCTGTAATAGTACAGTGCTGTAATGCCATGGGTACAGGAGCTGTGCCTGCTGCATTACTGCCAGCTCATGGCTGTGGTACACAACTGAGGGCCAGGACTAGGAACTGGTGTAGGAAGATACTCTGACTCCACCAGATTAACCTCCTGGATGTTGTGCTCAATAGTGATCACCCACTGCTTCTTCCAATACCAATGCCATATTGGTGCAGTATTCTGCTTCCATTAAGGGATTATTTTTGGTGCAGATTTTGCTGTGGCTTATTTTTTTTAGCCAAAGTTAGGAGTGGCTTGAAATAGAATGGAAAATATAATCAAGACACTTAGACATTTCAATTCTGTTAAATACACTCCTGACTTTGGCTAAAAAAAAAAAAAAAAAAAACACAGCAAAATCTGCAACAAAAAATGTGTTACCATAACGTGGAGCTACAGTCTAAAAGATACTATTGTTCTCTAGGAAAAACTAACAAAGCTCTTAAATAACACTGCAAGACAAAATTCAGACAATCCCATTCAGTAGTGAATTCTGTGTATTACATCCATTAAGGTATTTCGTACATCAGATGTTTGCCCACTAGGCATTAACAACCTAGCAAATGTCAATGTGCAGAACAGCTCTGTACTACACATAGAACCAGAATCAGTGGTTTAGAAGTTCCCATAAACAGCAAATAAAAAAAAATTCAGCTGTGATCAATGCAACTAATCTGAAATCAATATCTGCAAGCCATTGTGCTTGATGCGGAAAGCGCTAATTGCCCGGCTATTAATAATGTAATCAACCATTTCTGCTGCTCTGCAAAAAGAAGGAGCTCATTATTCCTAAATGTTCCTTAATCACAGAAACAGGTGGATTTGATGCATGTCTTAAAAACTGCGCGGTAAGGTGTTTCATCCAAGAAGACATTAAACATGGTCATCAATTATTAACGTTTTACAAGTAATTAGTTATATTTATTAAATTAATTATCTCACTTGGAGGTCTATTCTATGCAGATTTATTAAGAGTCATATACGGAGAGAGGCTTCATATCCTATTTCTGTACTAGTTTGCTTCTCTAATTCAGAGGGGACCTTAAGATAACTGCTGGTAAAATTGATATTTGAACAGTGGCCAAATTCCAGCTAAAAATTGACAGCATCGGCTCGACTTGGAGGAATTCAATAAAACTAAAATACTACAGTACTTTACAGTGTTCTAAGTATCAGATATGCAGTCATGGCCATAAGTGTTGGCACCCTGGAAATTTCTCCAAGAGAATCAAAACAATTACATGTTATATTATATTCATGTTAGTTCCCTCGTGTGTATTGGAACAATGTAAAAAAAAAAACAGAGATTAAAAAAAGGCAAAAATTACCATTTCACTCAAAACTCCAAATATGGGCCGGACAATATTACTGGAACCCTCAACTTAACATTTGGTTGCACACTTCTTGGAAATAATAACTGAAATCAATCGCTTCCTATAATCATCAACAAGCTTCTTACATCTCTCAACTGGTATTTTGGACCACTCTTCTTTTGCAAACTGCTCCAGATCACTCATAGTTGAAGGGTGCCTTCTTATAACAGCAATTTTAAGATCTCTCCAAAGGTGTTCAATGGGATTTAGATTTGAACTTGTTGCTGGCCACTTCAGAACTTTCTAGTCCTTTGTTTCCATCTACTTCCAGCTGCTTTCTGAAGTATGTTTGAGGTCATTGTCCAGCTGGAAGACCCATGGAACTAGGACACAAACCCAGCTGTCTCACACTGGACCCTACATTGCGACCCAAAATCCTTTGGTAATTTTCATTTTTTATGTTGCCTTGCACACAGTCAAGTCACCCAGTGCCAGAGGCAGCAAAGCTATCCCAGAATCCCTTTCATCCTTCACCATATTTGACTGTTGGTGCTGTGTTCTTTTCTATGTAGGTCTCATTCCATTTTTAGTAAACAGTAAAATGCTTGTGTTTTATTCACATTTCCAATTGTTTTGTGGACAGTAAAAAGTAAGAAAATGGACATGCTCTGTCTTTTTCTAATTTTTCAAAAGAAATTAATTGCTAAGTTTTTAACCCTTTCCTGACATCCAGCATAATAGTTCAGGCAGATGTTAGGTATTTAAATATTGAGACCACTCAGGAACTGTGTGGCTGCAAAATATGAAGGGTCTCCACTTGTTATACTCCTTATTATACAACAGAGACCCAGTGGCAAAGCCAACAGTTATACCGATTGGGGGCATTGTACCCCCAGCCCCTTGGTCAAAGCTGACAGAGGCACTATTTTGTGGTCGATCACTAGCCTATTGAAGGCTCCCAGGCTTAACTAGCTTAGACTCATATTACAGACTGCTCAATGATTTGCAATGCTTTGTATTAGGTATCAGACTGCCTGGAGTGCAAGACCAATAGGGTCCAATAATAGTAATAAGTTTAAAAAAATGCATAAAAAATAAAAATTCAAGACAACCTTCTTTTCTTAAAACACATATAAAAGTAAAAAATTCAAGTGAAACACAAAAATTAAGCCCCAATATGGCTCTGTAAACGAAAAGATAAAAAAGTTAGTGTTTGGCAGGTAGGCTATCATAAACGAAAATTAAAAACCCAAAAATGGCTGCAGTGGGAAAAGGTTTAACAAATGTAAAAAAAATTACATTGATTGAAATAATAAAGCTAAATGGTTGTAAAATTGAACACATCCTGCGGTGCTTTTTTTGCTGTGGACCCCCTATGTAGGGCCATAGCCTTAGGGTCCATTCACACGAAGGAAGTTGGTGCTGATTCTGGCACGGAACCCGCGTCAGAATCAGCACAGAAAAAAAAGGCTCCCATTGATTTCAATAGGTTCTGCGCGGAAAACGGAACCCATTGAAGTCAATGGGAGGCTTTATTTCCGTGCGGATTCTGACATGAGTTATGCCAGAGTCAGTGCTAACTTCCTCCGTGTGAATGCCCCCTAAAGGTGAAGCCAACATTGTGAAAATGCAGCATTGCATCAAAAAACACTTCTGATTTATAGTACCTGCAAAGTGAATGGGATTCTGGATAATCCCATACATGTAGAAAAAAATCTGCAGCGAAAAAGCTACATTTTTGAAAATCACAGCCTGTGAACTATACCTGCGGAAATGCTGGTGTTTTCTGTATAAGTATAATATAGAAAGTCTGCAACGTTTTGCTATGTGGGGCTTTAGCCTTAGGTGTATTTTGTGATGTTTGGGTGAACACCATCTCTATTGTATGCCTAGTTATTTCCAGATAATAGTCATACTACATTTTCCCTGTATGAGTATTTTTGCAACACATATGAGATGATAGTCAACGCTTTAAGTTATAACGCCACAGAAGAGCAAGTTAGATTTTAGCATTTCTTTCTAATAGCTGTTTACAGTACATTCTTTTCATCTCAGAAACTACAGGGAAGCAAAGAGATTGATTTTATGAGACTTTTTCCCATGGGCAATGCAATAAAATATTGTAGAAAGTTGCAGAAAAAGATATAAGAAATGGTTTGAATAAAAATTAGTAAACTCGGAGTATGTGATGTGTCTGATAGGAATATATTTGTAAGTGATAAAACAATAAGTAGGAATTGATTGTTCAGGTGAGATGTGACACTGTCCAATCTAGAAGGCTTCCCTTCATTAACATACAGCCGTGAGTCAGGTCAAAGACTCTCTCCAGCCTGATTAATGATGGCAAAGTCATGTCAAATGGAGCCTGTGAAAAGAAGGAAATTATAGCTGTGAGAGATTCATTTTTCTTGTCATAGGCAAGCATCACATCCATTTTCGCACTTAAGAAGATTAATATCATAAAGCAAAACTGTGCTGCAATACCCACCAAATGGAGAGGAGCAGGCACACAGACTATGTAAATGTAATATAAACACTGAATAAATAGAACAAATTATGGAAAATGAATCATTTACACTTGTGCCTGGTGTTTTATTCTTCTGTTAAAATGATGTAGATTTTCAATGCTAAAGATAAACATAAACTGGAAGCTAACCTGAGTAATTGGCAGCCGATCTGGATCAGTGGATAGCAGGGCTTGAGCTTCACAACAACACTTCAGGACCATTGCCTGTCAGAAAATTACACAGAAAGCAGTAAACATGAAGATTTTGTTGTAAAAAACATCACTATTGAAATGTGCATTCAAGGTAAATTTGCATTCCTTATACTTCATCACTGGGTTCACTCAAGCAAGGTAAATAGTGTGCCATATACTCCGTACTCTGTAAATAGTCTGCTATACACTAAATCACAGGGTTCAACCATACTCTATAAATAGTCTGCCATATACCTTATCAGTGGGTTCACCCATACTCTATAAATAGTCTGCCATATACCTTATCAGTGGGTTCACCCATACTCTGCAAATAGTCTGCCATGCACCTTATCAGTGGGTTCACCCATACTCTGTAAATGTCTGCTATATACTAAATCACAGGGTTCACCCATACTCTGTAAATGTCTGCTATATACTAAATCACAGGGTTCACCCATACTCTATAAATAGTCTGCCATATACTTCATCATGAGGTTCGCTCAAGCATTGTAAATAGTCTGATATACTCCATCACAGGGTTCACCCATACTCTGTAAGTAGTCTAATATACTTCATCATTAGGATCACTCCTACTCTGTAAATGGTCTGCCACATACTTCATCACTGGGTTCACCCATATTCTGTAATACTCTGTTCACCTATGCCCTGCAAATAGGGCAATTCTTGCCATATTCACTGTGCATATTCTTGCAACTAGCACCCTTTTGACTTGATGCTGTATTGCAAGAATCCATTTACTTGACATGAGTTCCAAGTACATTGGGAAGCCAGAAGAATTTTTAGTGCAACAGAGTGCAAAACCAGGACAAAGCTAGTGATGTGGTATATGGTGGACTGACAAAGGTGTTTTACCATGAAAAACTTGAATACAGGATAAGTGATAAATATATGATTGCTGGGGACCCCCACCTCTGGAAACCCTATTATTTACTAGAGGGTCCACAATCCACAAGAAAAGCAATCGTGAGTATGACACTTAGTATAAAAGAAATATACTACACATCCAGTTTAGGTAAATAAACTTGTCATAATTTTATTTATTACATCGTACACATATATAAATGATGGACATTAGAAGGGTCCACAAACTTGTACCAGAAAATTTTGCACGGTCGCACATCCACACTATCACTTCAGTTTCCGTTCCCTGTCTAAGAGGCTGACTGGAGAAATGCTAGCTTTATCCTTCAGTCTTGTTATACCCTCTTTAAAGGGATTCTATCATTGGAGAAACATGTTTTTAACTGAAGCAATGTTGTAGTAGCCTATATAGACGCTATTCTCCTCCTACCTATATTTTTCTTCTCCTCACTGCCGTTTGTCACAAAAAAACCTTTATGCTCATACGTAAATGATGTTCAGTGAGCACGGGGACGTTCCCCCTGTGTTCCAAGCACACCATAGTCATCGCCACAACCCACTTTCAGCACTGCTTTTTCACGCCTCTTGCATCTTCTTGTTCCGTCGGCCCTGCCACTCCGAGTTCAGGCAGAATCGAAAAAGAAGCACTGGAGGCAGGTTGTGACAATGGCAATTAAAAGCACCCATTATCACAGGTTCTAGTCTAGTTCTGTGTGTCTCCTACATGAAAATTATAGTAATGGAGAGGGAAAAGTATTTTTATAAAATACCACTTCGTAGATAAAATGTGAAAACAGGCATCTTTCCTCTAATTTTTTTAAACATTTTTGTATATATTTTAAAAAAAATGACATAAAAATAATCCTCATTTATCACTGAAAAATTACACAAAACATATTTGAATAACCCACCCCCCAAAATGTTGTAGCTCTCAAAAGCGCATGAACTTCAAGCAGGAAAAATGGCCCGGTCACAAAATGGTTTAAAGAAAAGTTATAGCAAGTTTTATAAACAATAAATGAACTCAAGTTCCCTTTGTGAGATTATACTCGGGATCAAATTTGCTGGGGTCAAAGGACATCAAAACCAGGCCAAACAGCAGCATACATGTATAAGCTGACAATGTTTAATGCAGGTATACAGAAAAGAAAACAAAAAAAATCCTTGCATGGCATTTACTAAACGTTAAAGAACTCTAGCTAGCAGCTAGAGAACTTCTCCTTGTCAGCTTAAAACCAAAACAAAGTTCAGCAAGCAACCTCTTACTCAGATGTATTTCTGACACAGTCCTGCCCTCCTAACCTCTGTTAAATACCCACCATCTCTGATTTAACTAATTGATTAATTATCAGGTAAATTCCTGTGCCTGCTACTTAAAGGTGCTCTATCATTGGGAAAAGTCATTTTTAATTAAGCACCTACTTGCATAGCTTTTAGAAAGGCTATTCCACACGGACCTTTTGTATGTAAATCGCCTCAGTGGTTTTTGAATGAGACCATTTTTATTCATATGCTAATTAGTATCTTGGTGCACCCCGGAAGTCTCATCATGCACCCTCTGCTATTCTTTCCTATGTATGTATACAGCACAGGCTGCTGATGATTTCCTGCTTGCACACACAGATAGGAAAAAATAGCAGAGAGGAGTGCTGCTGGGAACTTCCTGTGCTGGCTGGAAGCTAATTAGCATATGAATAAAAATGGACTCATTCAAAAACCACTGAGGCAATTTACATACAAAAGGTACGTGTGGAGTAGCCTTTCTGAAGGTTATGCAAGTATGTGCTGTAAGTCGATGGCTGGTCAGATAATGAGGGGGGGGGGGGTGTACATCTCACCCAGACTACTAAGGTGGGTGAGATGAGAAAACTCCAAAAAGAACGTTGTCTGCTGAGGGTTATTTTAGAGTTCCAGTTACTGCGCTGGATTTTTAGGAATGGCAGGTAGGTTGGTAGTGGGACCTGTCATTCCCCCCCCCTCCAGTCCACACTTTGGGGATGTTCCTACAGCGACTCAGCTGCAGAGAGTCTGCTCCTCAAGGGAGGTTTAAGAAGTCAGCTCCAGCAGCAGACTGTGGGCAGAGTTTGGCTGGAGAGCCAACAGAGAGGTCTTATTTTTGGAGCTATGTCCTGAATGATTCTACTGGTTTTTGATTTCTGCTATTCCAGGTGAGGTAACCTATTCTATGTTTAGTTAGAGCCTAGCCGGGCAGGTATTTATTTTTGTATTGTTTCCTTTTGTTGCTGCACTACCTTTTTGAGTGAAAATAAACTCTACCTTTGTTTTGGACTAAAGAATCTGGACTTTTGGTGTCTATGCCACCCCACCTAGCAACCCCAGACCCTGACAGTGCTTAGTTAAAAATGACTTTTCCCAATGATAGAGCCCCTTTAACATAGGAGAGGAATCTAGAAGAATCATAACTACCCTCCACAATTAATCCTGCACAGGTGTCACACCTTAACTTTTATATACACAATGCAAGACTCAAGAATTCATAAATTCTATATTGAAAGAGAAGATACTACCATCACTCCATGCCCTTGGTTGCCATGCACTTTTCCAATACGACAATGATGCAAAACACTTCTCTAAGGCCACTGATAAATTTCTGAAGAACAACACAGTGAAAGTGATTCAGTGGCAAAGTATGTCTCCTGGTCTGAACTCAATCGAACACTTATGGGGAATTCTGAAGAGACAAGTTGAGCATCCCTCTCCATCCAGCATCCAGGTTCCAAAAGAAATTGTTCTTGAAGAACGGAAAAAGATAGATGTCCCCAAAAGCCGCCGGCATCTCTGTAGATATAATTGACATGCTGTGATTTCCAAAACTGCACCGGTTTTGTAAATCGCAGCGTGTCCGCGCTGCGGTTTTGAACGCATAGTAGTCATGGGATTTGCATGAATCCCATCCACTCTGCAGTTACTGTATAATGCCACAATTTTTCCCACTGTGTTTCTGCTGTGGGACCCCAGCCTTAGGCAGTCTCTTTAGAACTGGAAAAATGTTGTATTGTATGAATTTCAGTTCATTTGGGGGAAAAATGATTTGAAAAATATCTCGACTTTCTGTTGTTGTTATGTTTTAACACAGATAAAATTCTTTGCAATATATTCAATACAGATAGAGAAATTGGACAATTCAAGTCATCAGTTTGCATGTGTTATTCCTCAGCGCAAGAAAGTACAATACTTTATTACCACACACCATTTTTCCTCGTGTTAAACGGCAGACTCAATGGGAGTCAGTAAATATGATTTACAAATATCCCAGATAAGCAGAAACATGAAAAGTGTATCTATTGCCATGACATGCAATTTGGAAGACTGATACATAGATCCCTGGCCTGTCAGCAGATACTGATATGTTTCTTCCTGCATCCGAGTGTGACAGCCAAGCTACTAACACTAATGCTTATCAATGTGTTTCCATCTATCAGCCTCCCACATATATTACCCTGCTGATTGTGAGCCGACGGTTATACCTGCAGTTCTTCTGTGATCTTCACTGGTTTCAGATCAGGTTTATTTGCAGTTGTCTGAGACGATCTTCTTTGCTTTTCACTGATGCCCAGGTTATAGGTGCCGTTCCCATTGTGTAAGGAGATTTCTGCCTTCTGTCTCAGGTCACAAAGCTTCTCATATAATGACAGGACACTGGTTAAAAGAAGGAAAATTAGGACCAATAATTTCTGATCATGAGATTCAGTCATTTGACAAAAACTGCAAAATGCCATTTGTTTAACCCCTTAAGGACACAACCAGTGATTGCCCTAAGGCTTGGTGAAAGTTTCTTGCCAACATACAGAAAACGACAACTTTTTTTATTTTCTCACTAATGTAGCTGTTTGAGGATTGTTTGTTTTTCTGGGATACATTATACTTTTCAATGGCACCTTTTTGGGATGCCTATAACTTATTGAATACATTTTATTAACCCTTAGGCTACATTCCTACAACCAAAGTGCAATTTCCACTTTTCACAGCCATCTTGGGGCGGCCGTTTTCAAGGAAATTATCTAGATTTTGACAGTCCTTTACAATGGATTGTCAAAATAATGGTCATTTGACTAGCCCCCATTCATACACACTGAATGTTTTAGCTTTGCCAGTTGTCTCTTCTCATTTCCTGTATCCCCCCCCCCCTTGCTGAATGGGACACTGAAGTCTCCCAATACTTATACAGATTAGATATTATGCAAATTGCTTTTAGAGAACACTCAGTGTTATCTGTGTGTTTACATAGAGAGATAACAGCCCAGGCTTTATCAGCAAACTACAATTAGCTGAACTGTTTGTCCTGCAGCAGAGCAAGAGTGATGTCACTTGTTCTATCTCTCAGGTCATTGGTTATGGTAACACTGTGTAAACAATAGTAGGAATAAGTTCACATAGCAGGCAAACAAAGCAGCATTTCTAAAGCAATATATTTAAGAAAAATCATATACAAGTATAGATAGGATCCTTGAGATGGGAATACCCCTTTAAGGTCAGAAACTCGAACACCAATTTTCAGTTTTTTTTAAATAAAATTAGTGCCACTTACCATAGAGTATACATAACATATTGTAAGAGTCAGTATGAATACCAAACTTTTATAAATTTTTACTCATTTTGCACAATGTTAACACTTATTTTTTTTAAACATTTTTTTTTCTATTGCTAACTTCTAAGACTCATAACTTTTTTGATTTTTCCAACTGAGGTTTGTTTCTGAGAGACAAGTTAATCTTTACTGCAGCAAAATGGCCATAAAACAACATTTGTAGTGTAGTTTAGCTTTTTTTTCCCCCAGCGTTCACCTTGTTGGATAAATAATGCAATACTCTTATAGTACAGGTCATTACAAATGCAGCACTACTAAACATTAATAGTTTTTTTTTTTTTTTGTTAGTCCTCCAACTGTGGACATTTTGAGGATTTTGTTTAATTTAAATATTTTTATTTGTTTATTTTGTAAACTTCTTTTTATTCACATTAGCGGATTAGATGAAGGGATATTCTGAACCCTGATAGAATAAACTGCAACAATATCCTACTGCAGTGTATTCTGGCTGTCAGGACTTGGCTGACAGCCAGCCAATCAGCTGCGGTCTTGGGCAGTTACTCAGATGAATAGTTAGATAATTCATGATCAAATCAAAACGATCAAATCAAGGTTTATTGCCACAGTTATCAAGAAACTGCAGCAAGTTGCTGTGATTTTGTTTCACTTTTGAAGTAACTGGCGCAAATGACTGCAATTTAGATAATCTGCTGATCCCCCCCCCCCCCCCCGAAAAAAAAAGGACAACTCATAGAAACTAAGGACTGAAGCAAAGTTAATGCAGCCAAAAAAAGCTCCATCTGCTATGCTTTTCTACAGTGCATGTTGTTTGTGCTTTTTCAGGAGCCCGTGGGCAGATGGATTCTATTAGTCAACCTATAATTTGTGGCATCTTAACATTGTTCCCAGAATGATGCACACCATGGTGGGTAATAGGGAAGGCAGAAATGTCACGATTAAAGGATTTTTCCCATCTCACTGTTTCAGCAGTTTGACTGTATTCCCCCCCCTCTCTTCCTGAATGGGATATTGAAGTATCACAGGATTCTTGAGACGGGACAACCCCTTTAATCTATGTCGTAAACTTGTATTCATAAATCTAAATAAAGGCTAGCCTCTATTGTAAATTGCACAATATTTTAAATTAAAGGGGTTTTCCCACAAATATTTACCCATCCTTAACTCCTACTGATCATGAGAATTGGGGTGTCTCATACCCCAGTCTGAATGGAGTTGGGGTCACACAGGTTCAATGCAGTCATTTTGTCAAACCGTTCATTTATCTGGTACTTTAAGAGATGGCTGAGCACTGTTTAGCTATTTCTAGAAGCTTCATAGAAATTAATGGAGCAGCAGAGTGACTCCATGACTGTGAGGTCACATGGTAATTAAACAGCATTTGCAGGCAGCAGAGAGAGGCCACCTATATGCACATCAATCCATAGTGGGAAAAATGGGTCACAGTGTGATTATGTGACTCACTGAAGAAGTTGAAAGTAGGATGAGGAAAGACCCTGTGAGTAGATAACTATTACCATTTGCTGGATAGTTTTTCAGGCAATATTATGAGTCGAAACAAAATCATTGGAATATTGCTTTAGGAAGTGGACATGATTACTCCCTTCAAGCTGCCACCATAGTGCTGTAGGTGCTGTGACATGTTTACATATCATACCTTCACCGTCCTGGTGATGGCAAGACATTTTCTTCATTATACAAATTAGGTGCTCAGAGCACAGGGGCATTCCAAGAGATCCCCAAGCACAGCATTCAACATCACAGCAATAGAGCAATAATTTCCGACTGGCCAGTGACTGGTAGGAAACTGTACAGTATGCACTTGTAGTGTTTGGCGTATACGAGCATACAGCTCATATGTATTTATGCATTGTGTGATTCGTGGCACATACTGCACATGTGCAAGACATCACAGACCTGAAGAAGATGTAACCGCAGTGGGATAATCATTGCCAACTTGCCAGGGGGTGGAACAAAGCATACAGGGGTTCGTTTTCAATGAAGAAAGCTGTGCTTGGAGATATCTGGGAATGCCCTCTGTGCACCTAATTTGTATAATCTCCTCCACTTCCTGGCGCCCTTAGTGGCTGCCTCGATACAGGGCTCCAAGCTGGGAGCAACCTTATCTTTCCTTTCTCACTCTTTTTCTCTGTATCTTCAAAAATCCTGTAACCAAGAAAACTAGCACTATGAATTAGCAACTATAAATCGAATGGAAGACCCTGTGGAGTTTTTTGTTCCTTTTGTTTCTAGTGTAAAGCATGGACTCAAGATCTGGTTCAGCTGGTTTCCTGTGTCTACACATGTGCCTATTACCATCCCCCCAGGACACCATGCGGCATGGAGGAAAACCTACATGGAAGTGTGGACTTCTTCGTTCAAGGAGATGATTTTTGGCGTCTATTGCTGATGTGTGAAGATGCTACAGCTGACTGGTATTTCTTTCTATTACTGTGGACACGTGGGACTCTGCTACAGCCTAGAAACCTACCATCACCCACCTACCCCAGGAGTTATGGAAGCTTGGCACGAGAACAGCACCATGTATACCTGGATGGCTTCAGACTTCTTTGGGGAAGTAGAACACAGTGGTAAGGAGGAGGAGGGCTTGTGATGAAGGATATTTGGGGCATTTTTTTGTGGTAAATGGACAATAGTGCTGATGCAAGATACCGAACTATCAGCTGTGAGCAGGAGATCTCACTACCTACCAAAGGAACTACCACATGTTATGATGATAGCTGCATATGTCCCCCACCTCTGCAAAAATGTTTTTCTGCCTCTTCTATCTACATGCTGTGACCCCCATCCTCGTGTCCTCCAACCACATTCGGCTGTATTATTAACATCAATCCACACAGAGAACTAAATGATCCTGCAGTGTGTCTGTGTTTCTTTCATTTTAGTTGCTATGATTCATAGGATTTCTCTATCTGCCATGAGCTTGTATGTGTTTCTCTCTTGTTATATACTACTGTACCATCTATGAAACTGTATCACTGAAATTTCCCCATTGTGGGACTATTAAAGGAATATCTTATATCTTATATTATAATGAAAAAAACGCCTTTTTCTTGGCATTCATGGGACTATGAAACATAATGAAGGTATGATATGCAAGCATGTCACAACGCCTGCAGAACTATAGTGGCAGATTGAAGGGGTTAAGGAAGGTGATAGACTCCCTTTAAGTGATATCTAAGCACAGAAGTAAGATGTTAAAATAAAGTTTTTACTGTTTTAATGTTTATTAAAATGAATTTTATTCAAGACATACAGTAACATGATACATAGGCCATGCTAAAACATT
Source organism: Leptodactylus fuscus (assembly GCF_031893055.1). Taxonomy (NCBI): domain Eukaryota; kingdom Metazoa; phylum Chordata; class Amphibia; order Anura; family Leptodactylidae; genus Leptodactylus; species Leptodactylus fuscus. The sequence continues at coordinate 157,325,261 of NC_134269.1, forward strand.
AAAGATGTATTACATGTAGTAACTATCGACATCTATGTGTCTTACAGGGGTAAATATGGGGATGGGAACCTCTTCCTTCTGGAGGAGCCATAGTAGCTAGGCTATTATTTGCTATTATTCCCAGATTATGCCCATAGGTTTCTTTGAAAACCAGGTATTAATCTATGGGAGATACCTTCCAATAGGTGGTGCAAGTAGCAAATACCTCTTTTTCACCAATAAAGTCTTATTTGTATTCCTTTCTTAGGGGTAAATATGTAACTGTGAATTGTATGCTCACGTTGTAATATGATAGAAAAGTTAGTAGAAGCCCATGCACCGCACACTGACAAAAGAGCAGACATCTGGACTGTTGGTCCCAGTGCCAGCGTGCACTAATGTGTTAACAGCAGAGCTGTGTTGGCAGTACATCAGGAACAATGATCATGGAAATGCTGGTCCTGATCTGGTACATTAAATATAGGTTGTTTAGATGATTTTGTGATGTGAGTGCAACTAGTACACAAGTAACCTAATATGCACTATAGACATATACTTACTGTGTCCAAGAAACCCAACGATAGCCACATAGCACAACAGATGGATCAGACTTCATTGGGTCTTTAACATCAATAGTCTGTTTGTTATAGGAATACATGAGCAATATCTAGAATACAAATACATAACATAGTATAATAATGTATGCGTGGTATATAAAAACCTTGTAATGGCACTAATTGCCTAGTTTTATCTACTAAAAAGTCCTGTAGATGTAATATACCATCCTTACATGAGTAGCTAACAGATCTCTTAACGTAGGTTTCCTAGTAAAAACTATGACAATGTATGATATCACAATGAACTGAAATCATAAATTGTTGAAATGCCAAATGTAAAGCTGCAACTTTAAATAAAATCATTTATTTTTTGTGGTCCGTAATAGGATCAGAACAACATATTAAATTGACAGAATGATGGATGAAAACAGAACACCATGGGGCAAATTTATTAAGACTGGAATACTATACACCAGTCTTAACAAATGGCCCAAATGGCCCAGAAACTGAGAGATTTATAAAGAGGCTGCAGCCTCTTCATAAATCTGTCTCACATTCCAGCGCCAGAATGGAAATCTATGGCAGTTAGGAACTGGCGTATTCCATTGTAACTCATGCCATAGATCTGTCGATGCTCAAACTGACCACATCTGTAAACTGTGACAGTTTGCTAGCAGAGGGAACAATGAATTTTCCCCATTCCATCTGTATCCAGTATCAATCACCGTAATGTAAAAAAAAAAAAAAGAAAAAAGACAGCAACTTTCTTCCATCTTTTTTTGTTACTTTTCAAACAGAAGATAAAGTATACTCTGACTGCATCTCTCATTCTAGAATTTTTTCAGTCGTATGACCAGAAACAACAGATTTAAAAGAAGTCGGTGTGAGCTGAACCTAAGACAGCTAAACCCTGCCCACCTGTGTAAAACCTAGCATTGTTTTCCTAGACTAGGTTAGGCTAGGTTCACATCTGTGCACTGGTCTCCATCGTTCATGGTCTGTCGGGGACTGCTAAAACAGCAGTTACCCGTCTACCCTATAGACTATAAAGTGGTACGTCTGGTGTCCAACATTTTTTACTAAAAGCGAAGGATGTGAACCAAACCTAACCTGGTGAAGATGTATGGCTTTTCTGCCTCAGGACCATGCAAATTTGTCATAATCGATAGAATGATTATTTTTGCTCTAGATGTTTGGCCATTGGTCGTGAAGCGACAGATAACAATCCAAAAGAAGAGCATCTCTAACTCTGAATTTTTTCAAAGGAAAAAAAAAGTGGTAATTTGGTTCACAGGCACAAGTTCACAATAACCCATAATACATAAGTTAATATTTGTAGTGTTTTTTTGTCCAAATAAAAGTCCTCTCTTCAAGTCTGTAAAATCTACACCAGCTTCTTACACTATTGACGTGCGCATTCTGAACCATACTTAGTTCATCCATGCATCAAAGTCAAAGCATGGCGCATGAGTCTGAGAAGCTAGTAGTCATTTTACAGAAATAAGACGGGCTCTGGGAATTGGAGGACTCAATAATAAAAAGGAAGAGATCAACGATTTAAACATGCATTGCACACTTGTTGTGAAATATTAACTGTGAGCCATAGGATTGCTATGAGGTTTTGGTGAGCGCACAACAACAACTTGATCCCACTGATATACTGTGATTAAAAACACTAAGTGTTCCAAAATAAAACAATTTTGCCAAGGAGCAAGGGAAGATAGTCCTTCAAGGGAATGTGAAAATCTAATCTCAAGTTACTTGTAGTATTGCTGCCATTGCCGCAGCAGTTTTTGTAGAAAAAATACTTGAAATTTGCCCTTTTATTGAAGTTTTTTTTGGGGGGAAAATCGAAAACATAGGAGACAAATATGCAGAGACAGAAGAAGTCAAGAAGGTTGTAAAGACTTTTTCAAGCCTAGAAGACCTGTTTTCTTTAGAAATATAGAGGGTATATGACAACTAGAGATGAGCGAACAGTGTTCTATCGAACTCATGTTCGATCGGATATTAGGCTGTTCGGCATGTTCGAATCGAATCGAACACCGCGTGGTAAAGTGCGCCATTACTCGATTCCCCTCCCACCTTCCCTGGCGCCTTTTTTGCTCCAATAACAGCGCAGGGTAGGTGGGACAGGAACTACGACACCGGTGACGTTGAAAAAAGTAGGCAAAACCCATTGGCTGCCGAAAACATGTGACCTCTAATTTAAAAGAACAGCGACGCCCAGCTTCGCGTCATTCTGAGCTTGCAATTCACCGGGGACGGAGGTTTCCGTCCAGTTAGCTAGGGGTTAGATTCTGGGTAGGCAGGGACAGGCTAGGATAGGAAGGAGAAGACAACCAACAGCTCTTATAAGAGCTAAATTCCAGGGAGAAGCTTGTCAGTGTAACGTGGCACTGACGGGCTCAATCGCCGCAACCCAGCTTTCCGCGGATCCTGAATGGAATACACTGTCAGTGTATTCCCGTATACCCGATATATACCCCCGATACCCGTTCCAACGGTGTGCCCCCCACCTTCACCCCAGAAATACCCTGCAAGTCCCCTAGCAATAGAATTGGGGCTATATACACCCACTATTTTTGCTACTGCCATATAGTGCCATTGTCTCACTGGGAATTCAAAGAATATATTGGGCTTACATATAACTTCAATTCCAGGGAGAAGCTTGTCAGTGTAACGTGGCACTGACGGGCTCAATCGCCGCAACCCAGCTTTCCCAGGATCCTGAATGGAACACACTGACAGTGTATTCCCGTATACCCCATATATACACCCCAAATCCCCGTTCCAACGGTGTGCCGCCCCACCTTCACCTCAGAAATACCCTGCAAGTCCCCTAGCAATAGAATTGGGGCTATATACACCCACAATTTTTGCTACTGGTATATAGTGCCATTGTCTGACTGGGAATTCAAAGAATATATTAGGGTTACGTGCACCCACAATTTTTGCTACTGGTAGATAGTGCCATTGTCTCACTGGGAATTCAAAGAATATATGGGGGTTACGTGCACCCACAATTTTTGCTACTGGTATATAGTGCCATTGTCTGACTGGGAATTCAAAGAATATATGGGGGTTACGTGCACCCACAATTTTTGCTACTGGTATATAGTGCCATTGTCTCACTGGGAATTCAAAGAATATATGGGGGTTACGTGCACCCACAATTTTTGCTACTGCTATACAGTGCCATTGTCTCACTGGGAATTCAAAGAATATATTGGGGTTACGTGCACCCACAATTTTTGCTACTGCTATACAGTGCCATTGTCTCACTGGGAATTCAAAGAATATATTGGGGTTATGTGCACCCACAATTTTTGCTACTGGTATATAGTGCCATTGTCTGACTGGGAATTCAAAGAATATATGGGGGTTACGTGCACCCACAATTTTTGCTACTGCTATACAGTGCCATTGTCTCACTGGGAATTCAAAGAATATATTGGGGTTATGTGCACCCACAATTTTTGCTACTGGTATATAGTGCCATTGTCTGACTGGGAATTCAAAGAATATATTGGGGTTACGTGCACCCACAATTTTTACTACTGGTATATAGTGCCATTGTCTGACTGGGAATTCAAAGAATATATGGGGGTTACGTGCACCCACAATTTTTGCTACTGCTATACAGTGCCATTGTCTCACTGGGAATTCAAAGAATATATTGGGGTTATGTGCACCCACAATTTTTACTACTGGTATATAGTGCCATTGTCTGACTGGGAATTCAAAGAATATATGGGGGTTACGTGCACCCACAATTTTTGCTACTGCTATACAGTGCCATTGTCTCACTGGGAATTCAAAGAATATATTGGGGTTATGTGCACCCACAATTTTTACTACTGGTATATAGTGCCATTGTCTGACTGGGAATTCAAAGAATATATGGGGGTTACGTGCACCCACAATTTTTGCTACTGCTATACAGTGCCATTGTCTCACTGGGAATTCCACAAATAATTTGGGGATTCATTCACCCTACATCTCAGGCTCTTGCCATATTCACCCAGGTTGTCAGTGCTGCACCAGCTCGTTCCCAGACAGCTCGGCCCGAAAAACACGTTACCTATATAGAGGATTTGGACAATGAAGACAACATGTTCTAAATCTAATGTCTGCACCTTCTCCAGAATTAAAATAAAGGCAGCGTTTAACTTTCAAATAGCACTGCACAAAGGAAGAGCTTATCAGCTTGTCTCATGACATGCTACTGAAAAGTGTCATTTGTGTATCTTAATGTAAATATAGTTGTATAAGCTTTTTGGGTTTTAGGCACTGCCAAGTTATTTATTACCACCCGCTCCCTTATAATGATGATGACGCCAAAGTCACTGTGGGTGTTCAGAGCTCACAGCTTTGGTTGACATTTGTCTTGCTCTCTGTCGGTACCAGCTGTCTTTTTGGATACCGTAAAGTTATGTTGACTTTATTAACAGCTATAGAAGCTTTAGCCAGGTTGTGACGGTGTGTAACCCTAACAACACTAAGTGGGATACACATTAATAGTCAGTCTATGTACGCTAAACGTATCACTGAAGTAATTTTTTTTCCCTCTCCCCTAATATAAGAAAGGAACAGACATTACACCTAGACCGGGGTTCGAGGCTTGTAAAAATCCAGTATTATTTGTTCTTCATGATGTGAAATATGTGTTGAAAAGCAACCCAAGATGAAGTCAGCCATGTGTGCCAGTGTGTTACTTGGCATGCCTTTGCTGGCCCCAACTGTAAGGGTCACTCTCCATTTCCTCCATTTTCCACTCCCCTTCACACCATGTGTGGTGAAGCAATGAGATGCACTGAAGTGCACCCTCTAGCCTCGTGTGGGACAGGGACATCAGATGCCACTCCAACCCCCTCGTCTTCCTCCGCCAGCCAACGGTGCGAAGATGAGAGGAGTGTGCTCTGAATGTTTTCTGCCTAGCAGAGGCTAGTTCTCACTTACGAAAATGGCCCCACTTTGACCTGTATATCAGGCACAATGGTGTAGGTTTCAAAGAAACATGGCACCAACAAGTTGGAAAACGTGGGCCATGCGTGGACCGTGTTTGAGTCTGGCAAGCTCCAGATCTGCTACCAGGTTCCAGCCATTATCACAGGCGCAAAAATGCCAGGCCCCAGGTGTAGCAGGGAAAAAAAAATGCCATCTCAGCCAGGATGGCATCCCTGACCTCGGAGGCACTGTGCTGTCTGTCCCCCAAGCTGATCAGTTTCAGCACGGCCTGCTGACATCTCCCCATGCCAGTGTTACAGTGTTTTCCGCTAGTAGCTGGGGTGGAGGTTGCAGCTTCGTAGGGTTTCAGTCTACTCCTGCCATGAATTTTGGCCTGGGAGAGGAGATAGGCCACCCCAGTTTGCACCCGGGGAACAGACTCCACCACATTCACCCTGCCTGTCATTAAAGATAAGCACTGCAGCATCCCTGACCACAGGCGCTTGTCCATGTGTCGGTGGTCAAGTGGACCTTGCAGCAAAGCGCAGAGCTCTGGGCCCGACTGATGTTATGGGACACATGCAGGCGCAAGGCAGGGACAGCACACCAAGAGAAGTAGTAACGGCTAGGCCCAGCATAGGGAGGTGCCCCAGCTGCCATCTGCTGACGGAAGGTCTGGGTCTCCAGAAGCATAAACAAACACCAACATCTCCAGGGCCAGCAGTTTATCGATGAGGCTGTTAAAGGCTTGGGCATGGGGGTGGGTTGTGTTGTACTTCTGCCTGCAATGAAAAGCTTGGGAAATGTGGAGTGGCTGGGAAGAGGCGCATGATGGTGCAGGCCAAAAGGGCGCATGAGGGTGAACTCCCCAATGTGTCAGAGATAGGTGTGTAGGTGTCCTTGCATCATATACTTGCACCATATTTGGCTTTGGAAGTTAATTTTGTGCCAAAAAGTGGTTAAGACAGCGATCCCTCAGCTACTCCCGTTACACTGTCTAGTGAAATTACCATCTTTGGAAGTGGACCACCACTTGTAAGATCCCAAAGGAAGCAGGCAAGAGATGTGCAGTGCAGAAAAAAAGATGAGAAAATAAGTGTAGGCTGTAGAGCACAGAGGGATCGGAGAGGACAGAGCTGGTGTCGGCCAGGTATTCCCACAACATGCGCCTATACTTGTCCCTCCTGGTGACACTAGGCCCCTGAGTGGCAGTAATTTGTCCAGGGGGGCCATTAACGTGTTCCAGACCTAGGAATAAGTCTTCCAACAGGGTAGAGTTTTGCATGCCTTTGCTTCTACCCACTGTTTTTGCTGCTTAGCTTCCCTCCACATCTACACTGCTTTCACCCCTAAACATCACCACAGTTTATGCCTTTGTTTCTACCCTGTTTTTTTTGTTGAATTAGCTTCCCTCTACATCTACACTGCTTTAGCCCCTAGACATCACCCCTGTCCATGTGGGGTCGGTGGCCTCGTCATCCACCAACTCCTCTTCCAATTGCGCACTGGCCCCTTACTGCAAACCGCACATGACCACAGCTGGCCCTGATGGCAAGTGTGTCTCATGATCCCCACTTAGGTCCAGACAAGTCGGTGGCGGGTCCAAAACCCCAAAATTGGAAGGAAATGGCGGATGCTGCAGTATTTCTAACACCTGTTCCTGGTGCTCGGGCCTGGTCTGTGTTGTACCCTGCACCCTGCTTAACGCAGCTGCCATATCCGAAGTTGTGCTGAGCGCATGCTAATGTTTCATGTCCAGTGCAATGGATGGGATGGGATTTCACATAAGTCTGCCACCCATGGCCACTCATGGTTGAGCAACTGAGGGAGTTGACTTTGACGAACCCGAGGGTTTTGGAGTTGGAACTACATCAAAGGTCTGTGCTGCTCACACACTCTGCTCAACACATGATATGTTTAGTGCCAGCAGTGTGGAGACGTCGCACAACAGCCGTTGTTCCAGCAGGTACAGGCGTTGTAGGAGTGCATAGAGGCTAGCAGCGGCAACTATAGACTTTAAAAACTATCCGCACAAGCGCCACACTTTCACCAGTAGCTCAGGAACATTGGGGTACCTTTTTCAAAAGATTAGCAGCAATGAGTTAAAAACGTGGCCCAGGCATGGAATATGTTGCAGGCTGCCAAGCTACAGAGCCAATCCCAGGTTACGGCCATTATCACACATGACAACATGCCTGGGCCCAGGTGCAGTGGCAAAAACCACATTGCCGTCTCATCGAGGATGGCATGACTCACTTTGTAGGCAGTGTGCTGTCTGGCCCCCAAGCTGATGAGCTTCAGCACGGCCCGCTGACGTCTCCCCACACCAGTGTTGCAGCGTTTCCAGCTCGTAGCTGGGGTCAATTTAACAGCGGAGGAGGGTGGTATTTCAGCCCTCCTCCCAGGAATGTTGTGTGGGGAGACAAGTCAGGCCACCACATTTTGCGACCCGGTCCACGCCTCAACTACATTCAACCACTGTGCCCAAATTGAAAGGTAGCGTCCCTGTCCGCATGCACTTGTCCATTCGTAACTGGTCACATGGAACTTTAGGGCTAAGCGCTGAATTTAGGGACCGCCTCATGTTTGGGGGAAAGTGCTGGTGTGGACGGCACAGTGCGGTGGCACAGTAGACACTCTGCCCAAAAAGGATTCCACTCTGCCCAGCCGGGATTCCAACATCTCCTGGGCCAGATTTCTTGAGATGAGGCCGTTGAAGCCTTGGGCATGTGGGTGGGTTGCGCTGTACTTTAGCATGAAATGAAAGGCTTGGGAGATGGGGAGTTGCTGGGAAGAGGCGCATGATGGCGCGGGCAAAAGGAGAAATGGCAGGAAAAGGTGAGGATAAGGGTGAACTCCCCAAAGTGTCAGAGGCAGATGTGGAGGTGTCCTGGCTGCTGGTCTGGACTGCAGCGCCAGCCCTGTCAACAGTGGGAGAGGCAGTGGCCGCCAGGCCAAACGACGATTATCCTGCGCTTGCTCTCACCCACTGAGCCCAGGGCTTGCCTTCCAAATGATGGCACCCGCAAGAGGTGGTGAGATTCCTCTCCGCAGATCTCCAAACCATCTTGGACTTGCAAATTGCACTAAATTTGTCATGTAACTGACATGTATATGATGAGTCTATCCATTGTCTGTTCATTTTGGTGAAAGTCAGCCTGTCAGCTGACAGACAGCTGTGCTTGTCAGTGATGATGCCACCGGCTGCTTGTACCCCCAGTTTTTGCTGCTTAGCTTGCCTCCACATCCACACTGCTTTTGCCCCTAGACATCACCCTAGTCCATGCCTTAGCTTGTACCCCCAGTTTTTCCTGCTTAGCTTGCCTCCACATCCACACTGCTTTTGCCCCTAGACATCATCCCAGTCCATGCCTTAGCTTGTACCCCCAGTTTTTCCTGCTTAGCTTGCCTCCACATCCACACTGCTTTTGCCCCTAGACATCACCCTAGTCCATGCCTTAGCTTGTACCCCCAGTTTTTCCTGCTTAGCTTGCCTCCACATCCACACTGCTTTTGCCCCTAGACATCACCCCAGTCCATGCCTTAGCTTGTACCCCCAGTTTTTCCTACTTAGCTTGCCTCCACATCCACACTGCTTTTGCCCCTAGACATCACCCCAGTCCATGCCTTAGCTTGTACCCCCAGTTTTTCCTGCTTAGCTTGCCTCCACATCCACACTGCTTTTGCCCCTAGACATCATCCCTATCCATGCCTCTGCCCCTAGCCATAACTCTGCCACCCCTGGAAACTCATGGTGCAGAAACTTTGGGAGCTGACTTTGAGGAACCCTTGGGTTTTGTAGATGGAACTCCATCAAAGGTCTGTGCAGCTCACACACCCTGCTCAAGATATGGTATTGTAGGGTTTCAGCGTGTGTGAATGACAGACAACAGCCTGTGTTTGGACAGATGTAGGCCTTGCTAGAGTGTTTTTAGGCTAGCAGCGACTCCTGTGCACTTGCAAAAGTGGGCGCACAAGCGCCGCATTTTCAACAGTAGCTTCGGTACATTTGGGTATGTTTTCAAAAAACTTTGCACCACTAGGTTAGACGTGGGCCAAACATGGAACGTGTTGGAGGCTGGCAAGCTCCAGAGCCGCTACCAGGTTCCAGCCATTATCACAGGCGTAAAAATGCCAGGCCCCAGGTGTAGCAGGGAAAAAAAAATGCCATCTCAGCCAGGATGGCATCCCTGACCTCGGAGGCACTGTGCTGTCTGTCCCCCAAGCTGATGAGCTTCAGCACCGCCTGCTGACGTCTCCCCACACCAGTGTTTTAGCGTTTGCCGCTAGTAGCTGTGGTGGAGGTTGCAGCGTCGTAGGGTTTCAGTCTACTCCTGCCATGAATTTTGGCCTGGGAGAGGAGATAGGCCACCCCAGTTTGCACCCGGGGAACAGACTCCACCACATTCATCCTGCCTGTCATTAAAGATAAGCACTGCAGCATCCCTGACCACAGGCGCTTGTCCAAGTGTCGGTAGTCAAGTGGACCTTGCAGCAAAGCGCGGAACTAAGGGCCCACCTGATGTTGAGTGACACGTGCTGGTGCAAGGCGGGGACGCCACACCGGGAGAAGTTGAGACGGCTAGGGACGGCATAGTGAGGTGCCACAGTTGCCATCAGGTCCGGGAAGGCGGGAGTTTCAACAAGCCGGAACGCCAACCTCTCCTGGGCCAGCAGTTTAGCGATGTTGGCGTTCTAGGCTTGCGTGGGTGGGTGGTTAGCGGTGTATTTCTGCCGGCGCTCCAATGTCTGAGAGATGGTGGGTTGTTGTAAAGAAGCGCCTGATGGTGCTTTTGATGGTGCAGGAGAAGGAGATAAGACAGAAACAGGGGAGGATGAGGGAGAAGTCAACAAAGTGGCGGAGGCAGATGAAGTGATGTCCTGGCTCGTCCTCTGGAGTGCATCGCCAGCACTGTGAGCAGAGGCAGTGGCATGAACGGCAGGCGACGTTTGTCCTGCCGTTGCTGCCTGCCACTGATTCCATTGCTTGGATTCCAAATGAAGGTGCATTGAAGTGGTGGACAGGTTGCTCTTCTCAGGGCCCCTACTCGATTTCGAGAGGCAAATTGTGTAGACGACACTATATCTGTCCTCGACGCATTCCTTGAAAAAACTCTACACCTTCAAGAAACGTGCCCTCGATGGGGGAGTTTTTCTGGGCTGGGTACAAAAGGGAACATCTTCGGACATTCCGGGTCTGGCCTGGCTTCGGCAAAGCAGCTGACCTCTGCCTCTGGACATGTCTCTGCCTCTAGCTACCCTTTTTGGTGCTGCACCTGCCTCAACATCCACACTACTTTCCCAGCTTGACATCCGCCTTGTCCAGGTTGGGTCGGTGTCCTCGTCGTCCACCACCTCCTCTTCCAACTCCTGTCTCGCCTCCTCCTCCTGCACAATGCGCATGTCAACTGGCTGCCCTGACAGCAACTGCGTCTCATCGTCGTTGATGAGGGTGGGTTGCTGGTCATCCGCCACCAAATCGACCGGAGATGGAATGGAGGAGACTCTACTGTTTGAGCATCTGGACACAGATACTCGTCTGTTAGGTCCGTGGAATCGCGAAATGGAGGGGCAGGTTGCGGTACAGTCAAAGGAAGGGAGAACAGCTCTGGGGAGCAGGGACAGTTGGGGTTATTGTTCTGGGAAGATTGGGAATTTTGGGTGGAAGGAGGACAAGACTGTTGGGTAAGAGGAGGTAGAGGCTGCCTGGCTGGTGGACAATGTGCTTTAAGCGTTATCCGACAGCCATTGCAAGACCTGTTCCTGGTTCTCGGGCCTACTAATCTTTGTACCATTCAGCCTAGTTAATGTGGAACTTTTGTGCAAAGCGCAGAACTTAGGGCCCGCCTGATGTTAAGGGACACACGCTGGTACAAGGCTCAACTCACCCTAAGTGCCAAAAACACTGCTGGTGCAAGGCTCTACTCATGCCAAGGGCCTCAATCTCTGCTGGTAGCTCAGCTTAAGGTCCTGTAACTTTGTTTGGAAGGGCTCATGTTAAGGGCTAGAAAAGTGAATTTTGGAAGGTCTTACCACATCACACACACACACACACACACACACACACACACACACACACACACACACACACACACACACACACACACACACTCAAAATGACAGTTAAGGGTGAGGGCTTTTGGAATTCCCATTGCCTATTCCATTTGTGGTTGTCATGGGGAACGTGATTTAAAGGGGTGGTTGTTACTGTTTGTTGAGCTTAAATTGGGGTTTGTGTCCATCCATTTGGGGAGTAAAGAAGGTTTCCAGGTATTTTCCCACTTTGATAGAGGTTTTTTTGAATGTGGAAAGTGTGTAGTTGTTAGGCAGTGATGTTGGGGTAATAGAGGGTCTTTGGTGTGTTAGATGCCCCCAGACATGCTTCCCCTGCTGTCCCAGTGTCATTCCAGAGGTGTTGGCATCATTTCCTGGGGTGTCATAGTGGACTTGGTGACCCTCCAGACACGGATTTGGGTTTCCCCCTTAACGAGTATCTGTTCCCCATAGACTATAATGTGGTTCGAAACCCGTTCGAACACACGAACATTGAGCGGCTGTTCGAATCGAATTTCGAACCTCGAACATTTTAGTGTTCGCTCATCTCTAATGACAACACATTTTATGCTACTTGTTCAGAAAAGTATCTGTGCTGCAAAACCTTTTTCATATACTAAACATTACCTGGGGTTTTGCTGATCTCTCCAAGGCTGGAAAATACCACTGTAGACAAAGTTCCTGTTCTGAAGCAAGTGTTGCCATTTGTTCCCCATGAACTTGTAGTTTGCTTTCTGAGGACCCACTGGAAGGTGACTTCAATGGCTGTGGTGTATGCTGATGAGAATCTTTACTTTCCAAATGTGCCTAAAACAGACATGAAAATAAAGTTTGTTTTTTTTTTTTTAGCTATGATAGTTATGCAATATCCTCACACTGGACGTATATAGATTCTGTAGGGGTACATAGAAAACATTTTATCTAAAGGCATAACTCACAGAAGACACAAGTTCAATGAAACAAACTGTCATTTATGCTGGCATTAGATTTGTTGGTGCAGAGAGTCCTCCCAAGGGTCCTGACCGAATCTTTACGGTTGAGCATGGTGGAAGTTTACCGTTCGGTAGTAGCAGCACAAAATTTGCATTTTCCAATTGCAAAGTTCTAGTTACTACAATTTCCTTAATATCATACACTAGCTGGTACCCGCGACTTCGTCTGCGGTGATTGTAGAAGTGGGTATATACAGGCGTGGGTAAGGTTTTCGTAGTGTGTATAAGGTATGGGATATGAAATGTAACTTTGTATCTTGTTTTTGCTATAATTCAGAGAATACGTGAGACTTTTGTGTTGAAGTTAATTTGTATTTGAGCTGCTATACGGTGTTGTGAGAAACTTTACATAGTGACTTTGGGACAGAAGTATTTGAAGTTAACCCTTTCCCGCCGATGGCATTTTTTGATTTTCGTTTTTGACTCCCCTCCTTCTAAACCCCATAACTTTTTTATTTCTCCGCTCCCAGAGCCATATGAGGTCTTAATTTTTCCTGGGACAAATTTTTCTTCATGATGCCACCATTATTTATTCTATATAATGTACTGGGAAGCAGGGAAAAAATTCAGAATGGGGTAGATTTGAAGAAAAAATGCATTTCTGTGACTTTCTTATGGGCTTTGGTTTTACGGCGTTCACTGTGCAACCAAAATGACATGTCCCCTGTATTCTGTGTTTCGTTACGATTCCGGGGATACCAAATTTATATGGTTTTATTTACATTTTGACCCCTTTAAAAAAAATCCAAAACTGTGTTAAAAAATTATTTTTTGAAAAGTTGCCATATTCCGACAGCCGTAACTTTTTTATACGTGCGTGTACGGGGATGTATAGGGCGTCTTTTTTTGCGGGACCGAGTGTACTTTGTAGTTCTACCATTTTCGGGAAATGTTATTGCTTTGATCACTTTTTATTCAAATTTTTATCAGAATCAAAACAGTGAAAAAATGGCAGTTTGGCACTTTTGACCATTTTTCCCGCTACGGCGTTTACCGAACAGGGAAAATATTTGTATAGCTTTGTAGAGCGGGCAATTTTAGACGCGGGGATACCGAACATGTATGTGTTTCACAGGTTTTAACTACTTTTATATGTGTTCTAGGGAAAGGGGGGTGATTTGAATTTTTAATCCTTTTTATTTATTTTTTTATATTTTTTTTTACTTTTTTTAAACTTTTTTTTTGCATTTATTAGACCGCCTAGGGGTATTGACATGGGTGGGCGGTGTCGCGGATTGTCAGAGCGGTGGGGGTCGGCAAACATGGCTGCTCCGGAGCGTTAAAGAGAGCCTCCTGGAGTATCGTTAAGGTGAGGGGCAAAGTGGTAAAGTATATGTATATGTGATTGTGTGGGGTTAGGGGCAAGGCTGTAGAGGGCAATATGAATTTTGTGGCTTGCTATGGTCCAAAGTGTGTGAGATTGCAGAGATGGTGGTGTGAGTTTGGGTTTTGTGGGGGTCCTGGCACAAACGTATGTGTGCTATTGTGACGAAAAGTAGCCTATTGTTTAATCGGGTGTATTAACTATGTTTGTGGAAAATTTCAGCCAAATTGGTGGAGCGGTTTTTCCGTGATTGAGGAACAAACATCCGAACATGCAAACATCCAAACACACAAACCCACAAACTCTCACATTTATAATATTAATAGGATTATAGATTTCGATTCAGGTGCATGGAACTACCTGAGATGCACCAGAATTATTAAAGTCTGGAGCTTGATAATAATTCTGACGCATCTGGTGCTAGTGGGGACATTGGTTAAGACTCATATATGAAACTCCATTCTTGATAAATTTCAGCTTTTTCCCAGCACTATTACATTCAAAGCATTTTTTGTTATAGAAAGGAAACTTTTACTGTTCGAAACACAGAAACTAATGAGGTCTAATAGTTTCATGTACTGAACAACATAACAGGTTTAGTCTCAGGTGTTAATGGTTATTACCAAAGATGAGGAAAACGGTTTGCAAGTTTCAGTAGTTCACACCAAAAAATCATTTTGAAAAGGTTGTTATAAAAATCTATTAAAACTAAACCTTTATTTCTTGCCTGGTACAATACATTCACTCCTCTGCATCCTTGCTAATTCCCTCATTCCTCTCTACAATCTTCCCATTTTAAGGGGTACCTCATTTTATTTTTCCTTTTTTCGTTCAGTAACTTATATTTTTCATAACTTCCTTCTAGAATGTCGATGTCGGACAATGGAAATCATCAAGACAAGTTAAGAGTCAAGGACGGAGTCAGAAACAAACCAAGGATCAAAATACAGAGAAACCAGCAAATGCAAAAGTAGAATACCCTTGCAGGAATTAGTAAACTAGAAACCTATATTACTCAGGTGTCTGGTGCACATAAATAAGGTCTGGGCAAAACGGATTGGCTGGAAAAAGTTAGATTGCTTGCTTGCTGTCAGTGTCAGAAAGGAACTGTTCGTACTCTATGGGAGCTAGGAAGTTAGAAGTCAAGGGACAAGAGAATGAGGAGGAAAGAAGAAACAAATTACACTGGCATTCATGTCAACCGGAAGGGACAGTATGCCATTCGATACAGAATTCTGGCATAGCAAGTAAGAGAGGAGGATGCAGACATGTAACCTAGTTGCAGGGACCACCAGAAGGAGCGGCACCTGCCACTGGCTTTACACGAGGCTTCTGAGTCCAGTGAGCGGTTGTACTCAGTTACTGGCGTCCTTCCCTGTAAGAGTGTGTATACACATGCACATGTAAAATCTGGCCAATATAGTATAATATGTTACAAACTGAGTAAACATACACAGGGAGTACTTTGGCACCTGAAAATGTTCTGTTCTTATGTGAGGAGGACACCATCTTTTTACCTAGCTATCTTTCCCATCTTCAGAACTAAGAAGGCACTCAAAAAAGATTGTAGAAAGATAGACAGGTGTGCCGTCAATAAGAACCTGAAGCCTCCTAAATGTTATTGATAAGAGTCTCCCATTTCCTAATAAACATTATTATCTCCTCTTTATAAAGATGTTCAGCCTTAAATCAGTCTTATGTTTAGGTCCGAGTATTTCCATTTCACCAGACCAAAGGAAAATGAAATCAATAACTCAGTAAAGACAAACCCCACAGCTCAGAACAGGCTTAACATTTACCAAAGCTTAATTATTCCATGAAATCAAAATATTTGCATGTGAAATTTTCAATAAAAGACGTTATGAATTTGGGATGAGGATCTGCCCCATCTACCCGTAATAAAGAACGCTTGCATAATGACACTTTCATCTTTGTAGAAAACATGTGATGACATTACATTACAGGGGGAGTTTGAGTGAATTCATCGTGACATGTTTAAAAGCAACAAAGCTTTGTTTCTGTAATGAAACAAAATAATCAAAGGCCTGTCTGCTTGTTAGCTATCTGCTCCAGACAGGGTAATACACGATTGTGCTGCACCTGTCAGCTAACTGCAGCTGATGATCTGAGGAAAGCACAAGGATAATATATGAAAAGGGAAAAAACTAACAAATCGGTCTATACAACATTTTAATATGATGCTGCTGGATATGTCAATTACATTTAATGTTTTTCAAGATAAACTCTGATATACATTTTGTTTAATTCTCAAACCTGTTTTACAAATGTGCACATTATTCTTTAACGCGATCTTCCAATTATAAAACCACTTTAATAAATGAACCGTACAGGTGGATATAAGAAACTTTGTAATATATCTTAGAACAGAAATATGTTTCTTTCTCCACTTACCAGACTGCTTTCTTCCTCCTTCACTTACAATGTTATCTCCAATAGTATCCATATCTCTATTCACTTTCACACACAGAAGCCTATGGAGAGGGGAGGGGGAGGAGGGGGTTGCTGCAGACCTGTTAATTGATTTATTGCCTCTCTGCAGTGGTAGAACATTCTCTTCAATGATATAGTATTGGTAAGTGTGATGTTTTTGTTACATTGTTTAATGATGTGTATGAGATGCAGTATGGGTATGCTTTCCAGCAGCCCCCTTTTCTCTAGACCTCTAAGTTAGAAGTAACCTCTCCTGATAAATGGAAATGGAAACATTTTCCTTTAATACGATATATTACTAAGTTTCTTATACTCACTTGTATGAAAAGGGTACAACAATAAATTCTTCCCCATGAAGGCCATTCAACAGTTCTGGTCTTGATAAATATGGTTGAGAAATATATTGGGGGGAGGGATAAAAATAATATGAATCCTGGCTACAACTGACCCCCAACTTCCCCCCTTATAGCACCTCAGATGAATTCGTTTTACTATTCTCAGAGGGAAAATGTTAGCTGTAGTTTTATTAGATGTAGCTTTAATCCAATCTAGGGTATTGTGGAGTAGAAATAAGGGACATGATGGTCCATATAGGAGCACAGGTCAGATTATATATTAGTCCACTTCCCCCCCGGGAAGAAGGCTAGCGCCGAAACGCGCTTTGGGGATCCTGGAGATCCATCCAGGTTAGGTAGTTGCTGCTCTATGGGTATGATTTCTCTATTACATTAACATGCTTATATACTTTGCTCTCTATATACTTTGCTCTTTGCTCTCTATATATCTACGACAAGCAGGCATCTATGATATTATCTTGATGTTTTACTACAACCATACACTATATCCATATGGCTCACTCTCTATATATTGTGTATCTTGGTTGGTTGACATCAGTATATGGCATTTAGTTTACATCATATCATCATATTATAGGAAACATTTATTATCACTCAGTATTTTTTATTGTGGAGGTATTTTTTTATTTGGCACAACAATACAATTTTGTGAAGTTCTGTGTAACTGTTATGCTTATGCGATGCCGTATTATGTCTATATACTTTCTTATGTGTACTTCCTTTAATTCACACACGATTTATAATATCTCCACAAATCATACTGTGTCCTGATTTATTTACTTTTTGATGTACTTACCACTGTGTGCATATAACTCCTCATAGGGTGATATGCACTTTTTGTGACGCTTCACAAACTATTGGAATTATATGGCACTTTGCCACGTCCATATATCTACTTATGTCTGTTTGCATATACCTACCTTAGCCGGCTCTCCAGTCTAATGGTAATTTTGTCCTCCCCATATATTTTTATATTGTTCCTCAATAAAGTTTTTGTATTTTGATTATACTTTAGTGTCCCAGACATTTTCTTTTGTTTTTTGGCTGACCCTTAGATTGGTAGGCCTGGTATGTTTTTCTAACTATGGACCATCAAAATACTGATCATGTGAATAGCCCCAATTCACAGACAGTGAAATTAATATGGCCAAGGTCTATCATGTAGCCAATACTCACTGTTGTGTAAATATAGGGTAAGGCCGCACATATTGGGTCCATTACAAGATATCCATCAAAAGACATCTGCAGTGTGTGTGGGGATTGTATAAATCCCATCCTCAGCATCTAATCTTCTACAAGTACGCAAAGTATGTCCTCGAACCAAAGGTGTTTGTGCACAAATACAACATATACACTATTTACAGCTCAATGTGGGTTTGCTGGTATGCCCACTGATGTATGGGCACTGTCCTTCAGCTATCTCCAGCAGCACCATAGAAATGAATAGAGTGACAGCAATGCTCCCCTGTTTTCATAATCGATGAGAGTCCTAGAAGTCAGACCACCACCAATTTGCAACTTATTTCCTATCCTGTGGACAAACTCCATTAAATCTACTTTTGAAAAGTGCAACAAAAATGTCAGAGAATAAAGATAAAGTCTCAAAAGTTCAAGAGTTTAATTTCCTACCTCTACAAGATCACCAATTCTGGAGATAACAATTTTATGAGTTCAATAAACACAGACTAATACTTATAATAAGAAGGCTAATAAACTGCTATTGTTAAGAATAATGTCCTTGCACCCAAAACCAAATAATGTACTGTGTATGTAAATGAGGTCTTTAGGCCTCGTTTGATAAATTAATATGTATTTCTGATAGATACAAATGAACTCTTTAACAACATGCACATCTTCAAAAAATGAGATGTAACAAAAATCTTTGCTTTCTCTTTTGCAATGAGATTTTCTATAAATTCAACTGAAATCCTAACAGTCCAGCACTAATGCAAGACCAGGCACTTTCTCTGACACAGAACAATATGCAAGTCAAACATTACAATATGAAAATCCATTGTTCATTCAGGTCACGTTCCTCCTTCGATTTAAGCCAACTATTTCAGGAGGTCAGTGGAGGAACAATTCTTCTGCCGAGGTGGAAAACATATATTAAATTCAAGCTAGATTCCAGGTCACTTCTTCTGACCCTATATGTAATTTCTACACTAAAACATATATTAATTGAGAATATGAAGCTTTATGGCAGAAGAAGGTTGATTCTTGCAAGAGATTAGCTTGGTGTGCTGCATAAAGAAAGTCAGATTTGTAATCCTATAAATGTAGAGGCTTCCCACTGATTCAGCTGGCACCCCCATTTACGGAAACAGATGGTAAGGTCATTGCTGGCATTTAGGAAATTGTAACTCTCAGAGCAGAAGACAGTGTGTATATTTTAGTTAGCATTCACATGTCATTTAATTGCTTTAAACACAAAATGATGTTTCCCGAGCACACAGCAAGTAGAAAAAAAAGCTTAATTACTTGCTAGTTGCTAAGGTAACAACATTTTCTCTAGGAAAATAAATTCCCAGATTTATGTAAACATAGTAATAATTAGAAAAAAACACTGATTTATTAGCAGAGAGATGACATTTAGTTGAATCATTAGTAAGAAACTATTGCTATAGGTTATATTTAACTAATTCGATTTTACACCTCAAAGCTATATTCTCAACAGAGAGCTAGAAAACAGGACTGTTTCAGTACAACACTTCCACCATCTAAATTACATTATACCGATCTGATTGAATATGAGGAAAATCATATAGCACAAAAATACTACATACACTGAAATGAGGATCTAGTTCCATCTGAAGACTGCTTGGGCATTTTAAAAAGATTTCCATATTTTTTTTTTTTTTAACAAACAGGATTTTTTTTCTTTTTTTGTGTTCTAGGTAAACTGAAATACTAAAGGGGTTTTCCAGTTTCAGCAAATACGTGTTATTAGATGTATAATGAAAAGTTATACAATGTTCTAATATACTTCTTTTATCAATTCATCATGGTTTTCTACATATCTGCTTGCTGTCATTCTTCCTGTTTACTTCCTGTTGATAAAAATCTGTCCACGGTCATGTGATATACAGTCCACGGTCATGTGATATACAGTCCGCGGTCATGTGATATACAGTCCGCGGTCATGTGATGAATACAGGTGCACAGCTCGCTATAGTCACAGTACAGTAACCAGACATCTCATCTGTCTAGTAATGAGCAGGGTACCTGTGTATCATCACATGACTGTGGACTGTGTGTGTGAGTATATATATATATATATATATATATATATATATATATATATATATATATATATGTATATTCCACTGGAAGTAACAGAATGACTAACAGAGGTCTAGAAAACCACGTGCAATTGATACAGAAAGTATATTCGAAAACTGTACATTTTTCATTATAACAAAATCATTTATTTGCTGAACCTGGACAACCCCTTTAGTATGCATGACCAAAAGTCTAGAATCTGTATATCAGAATACAAAAATAAATTCCTCCTTAAATGGAGTCAGAATTTAAAGGGGATATATATATATATATATATATATATATATTCATTCTTTTTTTAGTCTCGGGAAGGGCATATGCCTTGTTGCTTCTGCACCTGATCTTTAAAGATAAGGCACAGAAACAACTAGTTTGCCTAGGCAAAAAACCTTACAAATTTACATTAAGAACATCCCTGAAAGTACCAGTGATAGGCACTGCGGCACACTGAATTAACAGAATGTTAATGTGTGTACAAATGTTGTGTGTACGAATGCGGCCCCACTTTTAATTTTGCCCAGGGCCCCATTTTATCTAAACCCGGCCCTGCTGACGCTTGGTTGTTGCTCATCGGGATAAAGTGAGCAAAGTGCAGGGTTGAGCTGGGACCTGCTGTATGTCCGGGATTCTAGTACTATGCAGGACATGCAGTGGGTCTTGGCTCCACCCCGCACTCACCTACCAAACTTTGGACAACTACATTACATGTCACTTGTCCCTGTGACGTGTAATGTAGCTGTAGTGAGGCTGTAGTGAAGTTAATAGCACTGATTCTGCCTTATGGTGACTTGAGTCACATTAAATATAATAAAAATTATATAGTTTGCACTGTCTCTTGTATTTTCATATGTACATGATTCTAATCTACACCCTCATGCTTAGCCCCGCCCCCATCTACACCCCTTCCCCGCCCCCATCCACACCCCTTTTCACCCCCACTGGGCCATGGAAAAATTGTCTTGCTGAAACTGGTCCCTGGTGGAAAAAAAGTTGGGGACCACTGCTCTAGTTTATATTCAGAAAAGCACAGTGAGGCAGAATCACTTTTTTACATCACTTCTGTACAAAGTTACAAATGTGGCTTTCATGCCATCTTCTCCACTTTTCTTGAAGTGGGCAAAGCATCATGGTGAGGATGGGATCATCCACCATGTCAGATTCGTTATCAATTATGCCAATTTAGTGCTCCTTGTTGGTGTAGACTATAGTGAAAGCACAGAGACTCCCGGAGAATGCACCCTGCTATGACATAAGCGCATACACCAACGGCATAAGGGACACACAATATGCCAGTCATGATGAATGTCATTAGTATGGATAAAGTAGTCAGAGAATCAAAAAGGACTGGGAATTAAAGAAACCATAACAGAAAATTTAAAAAGAAGGGTACTTGTAGTGAATTTTTTATTATAAAATTTAGGAACATAGTAAGTCAGGTCTAAAATGCCTCCATAACAGATAACAATGCTGTTTAGGGGCTTTTAATGGGAAAGGAAACATTTATGTCTAGCCACAAACAGATGAAGAGCTAATCATATTTTTATGAATATGCAAATAGACTGAATAAGCAAAGGTAGGGGCTGATTTGCCTATAAACAGCCACAAGTGCCCTGAATGTCCTCTAAAATTGATGACCAACTTCACCCCTTTAGCACTAAATGACATTTATCAGTATTAGTATCGCCTGATTCAGAGTTGTCTGTAGGTAAATCTGGCAAATAGGGCCCAGTCTTGTTGCACTTACAGGCTGATTTACATATTAATAAAAGGATGATGATACATTGCATCATCAGTTTGCGCACACAGGGGTATGTTTTTTCTACTATTAAAGGACCCAGTGCAGGACTATTAGTTTGGAAGACATATTGAGTTGTTCAAGATGCCTTTAACAGTTTTGCGCATAGAGGTTTGGGAAAGTGGGAAAAAAAAACCTATACTCACCTGTCCCCGCTGCTCTGGCGTCTCCAATTGCAGTCTGGTCCTGCTCCTCCTGGTGTCTTGTTCCAGCGGAAGGCCTCAGTGGCATGGGTGAACCTGCCCTTTTCACCGCTTGAGGCGGCTGACAGAAAGCCCCCCCCCCCCCCCCCCGGGAGGAGTGGAACGGAGAGGGTGTGGCGGAACGAAGGGGCGGGGCGAAGCTGGGAGGGCGGGGCTTAGCGGCGTTCGCAGGCACGGAGAGGACCTGCTCTCTGCCTGAGCGTGAGGGGAGGTTGCTGGAGCAGCGCTGCTCCAGCGGCCTCCCCAATCCACCGTTCAGTGCTAAGCCAGTCCAGGACAGCTTGTCCTGGACTGGCTTAGGTAAGCAAAAATGACGCCCTCCCTGGGGCCCTGACATAGCGCCGCCTGAAGCGGTCGCTTCAGTTCGCCTCATGGGAGGTGTGGCGCTGCTCAGTGGCCTAAGGAAAAGACACAGGACGATGTATATGAATGGCATCCTGGGTTCCTTTCCTTAGGCCGCTGATTGGCCCCATCAGTCATGTGAGGCGAAGACATCTGGGACACCACTGGATTGGATGGTGACAGGGCATACCTTCCCTAGTCTTCTTGTGAAAATCTGTATATCCTGGACAACCCCTTTAAGACCTGAATTTTGACATTAGGTAAAATAATGTTGAATACTTTTAGAAACCTTTTTAAATGAATGCTACTTGTCTTTACCTTTGAGGTAGCAACTCTCCTCTTGTGCATTTAAATGTATGATCCATAAAATGAAGCTCCTACTTTACATACATATGAATATTCAGACTCATATACAATAGTCTAATATACCTTAGGCAGAGCATAAAAGCCTGTTGTTTTCTGTTCTAGTCCCCATAATAGTTCTGCAGGAAAGTCATTCACGCAGCATGTGGAATAAGAGGGAAGATGCTTCTTGAGAAACAGGTGCATCTCCACATAGCGCACTGTAATCCCATTATCAAAGACAGATGTGTATAGTGTGTCACTGGCAGACACTTTCCCATCATCAAAATCTGTAAAAACACATGTACATATAATAAAGCGAGTGATATATTGTATCTGTCACTGTTAATTGTAAGGATATTAGAATTCACAAATGCAGGTTACATGGGGATGTGAAGCTGGAAGGTGCTAGAAATTTCTTCGAAAACAGCTGAAAATTCTGACAACACATGTTCCCAGCCAGCTCCATTCGGACATCTCAAAGCAGGGAAGTGCTGTACAGGGGACCTTGGGACCATTTTGAGAGTGATAAGCAGAAATGAATGGGCACAGACAGAAGGGACATCGAATGAGGAGGGTCATAAATGTTTGCCATCAGATAGGGTTAAAGAATTAAGGTAGTGCCTTATGTATTTCCAAACCTGCATTTATTTAACTCCTTCAGGATGGCCCTCAGGACCAAGCATTTTAGGGTACTGAAGGGTAGCCGAATAACAGAAGCATACTTGAAAACTGTAGAAACACCGCTGCAAGGTACTGCCATTAGGTTTATAATGAATTTACTGCTGACAGACTCCCTTTAATAATGGGACTGGAAAAAAATAACACTAGTTCTGCCATTTCATTTTAGTCATCTTTTTATTTTGCTAAATTTGACTAGAGGCCTAGAAGCTGCCATTGTTTTCTCAATTCTTACGTTTCCCTTCCCTCTGTTTAACTCTTTAGATGCCAGAAATAGAGAATGCAGCAGGTTTTTGAAGTTTGGTGACCTGATGCTCTTGTCATGGGCACAGCTACTGTTCCTATCCTTTCACACAAAGTGTAGCAGTATGAGAAGGGTTTCAAGGTGAATAAAAGCTGCGACTTTGGATGGATATGATGGATGGATGTTTAGCGTATTGGAAGCTAATAACTTTGATGGAAGCTGCAATAGCCTCTGGGGTCTGGAAGCTACTGCAGTGGACAGGGAGGAGATGCAGCTCTGCTCCTGTTACTTGCTGCTGAAACTGCTCATCTGTGCAGGGTCCAGGTGTCGGACCCAGTTAGATCAGATACTGATCACCTGTCATGTGGATAGGTTACCAGACATACTACACCTCTCCTAAAGCTAACATATGGAGTTTCCCTATGTGATAACAGCTGAGCATCATGGTTAAATGAAGCCAAACCTTGGATGACTTTATAGTAAGAAGTGGTTATCCAGATGGGACAACCCCATAAACTAGAACTTAATTAAGAGGACAGAGGTGCTACAAAACTACAGGCAGTATGTTGAAGGCAAAGCAGTATGATGGAGCAGATACTCTAATGCATAGTAAGAAAAATTAATGTGTCATGCAGTTCCTATGGAAAGACAGTAATGGGGCTCAGTAATAGAGGACAGTATTTTTTAGATCAAGACAATAGGGTACATTTATGATGTCCCTATGCCAATTTTATGCCATAAAAGATTCTCAAACCATAGGGTTTGCAACCTTTTAAATACCATTTGTGCAAATAGCGTTTTTATGGCAGCCTCAAAAGTTCTACAAAGAGAACACAGCAGGGAAGTGGTGTGGTGTGGCTGACATATTTATCATCATTTATGCCAGTCCCCTGGTATGAATGATGACTGAAATCTACGCTAGTTACAAGCTGGCATAAATTTCAATATTGCTCATAGACTGACAGAAGATTTGCTTAATTTATGACGATGTGTGCATAGTATATGCTGCTCTCCTCATATAATCATATGGCTAAAACATTAACACACTTCAGATAGGGGAAGGCTATGGACAACTTTGCGGACATGTTTTACTGAAATGTATGTAGTTACGACTAGTTATGACTTTAAGAAACGTGTTTTCTGCAGCCTGAATGTATTCTCATTAGTGTAAAATACAGGAGACAAGCTCTCTGAATAAAGAGATGGGCTATACACCAATCTGCCAGAGATCTAGCTTGTCTAAAAGATTTCACTCTGAACATGCCAGTCTACTCTGCAATGTATAAAAAACATGCAGGCTGTAGCAGACAAAAACAATTCTGTAAAAAATAATGGGGCAAATTTATTAAGACTGGTGTAGTTTACGCCTATTTTAATAAATGACCCGTTTGGCAAAGGGTAAGCAGCCTCTTCATAAATCTGTCTTACATCCCTGATTCTGAATGGAAATCATTGGGCGTGCTCAACTTAGATGACCCCGATTCTCGTCCACATTTGCACAATGTGCACCTCAATATTATTCCTATACGCCAGTATTCTGCCCCAAAAGGTGACCAAGCCTTGTAACATAATAACAGGAAAGCAAAAATAACTCAACATAGGTTCTTGTTTACAAAGAATCGGCAATAAGTAATTTACCTGTCATTGTGAGCAGATTTTTAAGTCTCATTAGATGATTATGATATCGGATGACATGTATCCAGGACAGCATATCTATAGGAAGATCTCCACCACTTTTCTTTCCATCTATGGGACTTTCATTTGAAAGTTCTTGTATTTTAGCACAATTGTACTGATCATCTGTGAAGCAACATTCTGTAAATTACAACAATCACAAGTACTGAACTTGAAGCAGCCTGACTCCCCAGGTATTAATGGTGATGGTCACTTGTTTGGTGATTATTGTTATGTTATTCATCATTTTCATTTGCAATAGACATCTTCTAACAGACTCCCTACCGCCAACACTAGATTCTACAAAATGCAACAGAATTGAGGAAACTCATAATTCACTTATTGGGTCTAAATTTTCTTTACTTTGTTTCTATACTTGACAGATTTCTATAATTAGGGCCCAGGTCCATGGCTATAATACAAATTGAAAGTTTTCCTATTGGAAAACACTGCATACCACACTGTGCCAAAACAGAAATATAACAAAGACTGAAGCTTTGCAACATGCTATGTTATTGTCCTGTAGCTGCACATATTTACATCTCATTTATAAAGTGCAGGTAAATGTATTCTGTAAATGTACTAAATGTATAATGTGCTTGATAAAAGCAAGCAAAATACAAAATAAAATTATATGTCAAGTCTAGATCTACACTTTTAAACAAGGTGCTTACGGGCAAAGTTCCAATACTATACTAGACCAGAAGTTAAAATTCTAGTCCACTCCATCATATGTCTTTACCCATAGATTCACATCTTAAGCTGACCTGATTTCTACCATTCCCTGGCCCTGGAAATAAAGCAAGAGCACCCTGTAATATCTTTACCTTTCTTTGTACTTACCTTTCAGGTACTTTTGGTATGTGGCTAAAAGATCCATACAAGCAAATGATGGGATGTTCTGTTGAAGTTGGGTCTTTGTAGCCTGGACAATAACATCCTTCTCACCGATTAACTGTTTATATGCCAACATGGCTGTAGCCACCTACACGAACATATAAAAATCATGCAAAATACAACATAGCAAAGTTAAACAAGTAAAAGTTGGTAAACTAAATGCAAACTTATTTTACTAGATAAACTAAAAGGAGTAATGAATTTACAGAGGAGGTTCACAGCACGACATCCCGATAGACAGGTAATTTTCTGTTTGTTAATGTTCTTTCTGGAGAGGCTAAGATTTCACAATGCTTCTGAACTTTCCTGCCCAGAGCAATTTACTGGCAGTGTACAAGAAAGGTAATATCTTTCTCCTGACAGGGACTGTAACTCCTGTCTCTAGTTAGCAATCGTTTTTATAATCCAACATTACTTCTCATCAAGACTGTATTCGTGGTGATACCTCTGCTGTCTTTTTAATAGTACATGCTGTGTACAATCTCATCATTTTTCCTTTGCTTAATCACCAAGATCATTGGACCCATATCATTCACGACACTAGCAATATAGACATAGCTCCATGGAACAATGCCTAACATATTTTTTGAGGCTAAATAGTATTTCTTATCAATCTCTTGTTGGCAGAATTTGCTGTTTCTTTCAGAAAATAATTAGTTTACTGGATGTTGGCATCAGTCAGAGAACTATAAAGGGATTCATCAGAAGTGGCGCTACATACACCAGTCTTGATGAACTGTACTCTGGAGTGACTTGGGTCTAATTCATCAACAGGCATATGCCACTTAATGAAATAGGTGTATCCTCAGTCTTCAACTATCATTTGTTTCAGTCTCTGGTCTAAATTATTATAAATATGTCAGGCTGCAAGAGGCCACACCCCTCCCAACACGCTATGTAAGGGGGAATAAGCTGCTATTAGGCACCTCTGGTGGCAACATTTCCTTCTTGACAACAGAAGATCAGGCATGATGAAAAACTGCAAACATGGGGCCACACGGCGACTCAGTGGTTAGCACTGCAGCCTTGAAGCGCTGGAGTCCTGGTGTTCAAATCCCGCCAAGGGCAAAAAAAAAAAAAAAACATCTGCAAGGAGTTTGTATGTTCTCCCCTTGTTTGCATGGATTTCCATCCAATATTCCAAAAAAGACATACTGATAGGAAAAAAAAAAAAAAAAGTACATTGTGGGCTCTATGTGGAGCTCACAATCTACATAAAAAAAAAGCAAACAAAAAAACTGCAGACATTGACAGCTTTGATACTGGATTGGTTTGGAGCTGTGTATCAGATAAATCATTATAAATATATATTTTAAGAAATTAAACACCATCAAATGTTGGACATAAATAGACATGATGTTAAAGGGGTTGTCCAGGATAAACTGAGAATTAACCCATAATCTAAACTCCCTCCCCCGCCTAACTTCTAATTTACTTAAATTAAAAAATAAATAAATCTATAATTACCCATATCTGTGGAGCAATCATCTGACCAGCCCAGAGACACTTTTTGATAATCTGGTGACGTTCCATTTCACTGCTTCTGAAACGGAACGTCACCATTACTCTTCCCCCTCCCCTATCCCCATCAATATTTAACAAGCCTTCCTGTGTTCGGGGACGGCTCCTCCCCTCTTCCTGTCTACTAGAAGTGGGCGGAATAGGTTAGCTAGGGAGATGGGGGGAGGGGCTAGTAATGGGCAGGATCACTAGACTTAGTGACACAGGGAGGGGGAGTGTAGGAGTGAGAGAGGGAGGGGGAGTGAGAGGGAACTAGTGTAGCAGCTACACAGGAAGCTGCCCTGCAGGAAGCTAACACAAAGGCAGAGGATGTCAGCAGCTGCCAGAGACACCCACAAATCACTCCAGACACTGCTATAGGTATATGGGTCTACTTATTAACCCATTACTAGCACTATCAGACCTTTCTAGAAAAAAAAAAAGATTTTCTGCCCAGAAAACCTCTTTAAGAGGTGAATATTCTCTTTAAAGCAGTTGTCCAAGCCGTCTTTAAGCATCTATAGGTATTGTAAATGGGCCAACAGAATAGAAAAATGTACTCACCTCTCCCTGGTCTTCATTTTCCAGCAGCAGTTCCTATGTACAGAATCCTCATGCTGATGCCAGCTGTGCGGACCCGTGTGCGTGTTAGGTGACCATAGAAGCTAATCTAAGGCCTCAGGAGTGACTGCTTCACAAACAGCACATCACTTCTGGGGTCAGTCACATGCCATTTGTGAAGAGATCACCACTGAAACCTATGACTGAGTGCTACATTCACCTGACATTAGCTAGGGAACTTGTAAATAAAAGCCACCATTGGAAACAGAGCAATGGGAAAAGGTTTTGTATGTTTTTTATTTTATTTTATCAGTCCTATTTGTAGAACCTATAGTTGTTAACAAAAATTACTCAAAAAACCCCGATAAGACACACCATGGTCCCACTGAATATAGTCCCATGACAGGCTATTCATATTAGCTTGAACATCTGGAGATCTCCAAGCTAAAAGAGGGTGGGTTATGGCAATTTGTCGGGTGCTGCTCTGTTCTAACTATCTGTTTGACTTGTCAAGAAAACAAATTGTTCCAACAGAAGGCTAGTATTAATCTCTTATGTGTTTCTTTATTATCCAAAATATTACAGTTTAAATTAGCAATTACAATTCTACGTTTGGGCTTCTTCGGCTGATAAATTCTGATGAATTTTGCATATTTTTGGGGATATTATTTATGGTACTGCAGAATAGGGATGTTTTTACAATGTTAAGATAATACAATCTCTTTTGTAAATGAGTAAATTCAGAATTGTGAAATATTTTTATACAAGTTATTGTAAGTGAAGGTGAGGCAAGGACAATATTAGAGTCCATGCACGGAAGAAGAAAAGAAGAGCCAGTTATTTCTATCAGCTATCTATCAGGCAGGGCATAACACAGTGAAGAAGAAAATCTCCCTGGTGACAAATGCTCCCATTCCTAGCGTACCACAGCACTAAATAACGTTTAGATATAGTAAAAAGGAAAACAGGTTTTCCCCTGTAATGTTCACAAATCTAACTATAGGATATTATGCCAGCCCATAAAATCTGGTGCGATCATAAAATTTCCAGGAGACCCTGTACAGAACAGATGCTGCTTATACTGCCATCAGACTAATATCTCAGAGACTTGTTTCCATGAAAAAAGACAAAATCTTTTACAAGCTGTACAGCAATATGTTAATGACTTTCAAAGATTCCAAGATTTTAAAAATAGTTTATATGGAATCTGTGCATGAAAATAGCTGTAATATCACTTTATATGAAGGCTTTTTATATCATGTAGGCATATAAAAATAGTATTGTTCTGTGACTGCAAACTAAGCAGATGTCTTCACAACAGACAATCTTTCTTGCTGGCTCCCAGGAGAGTGCCTTGTCTAGCTCAGCTCTGCATGTTTTCTGAAGCAAAGCTTCACTGTCTCTTCACATGCATTTATCTGACTGTCCAAATAACAAACACTTTACTTGGAAATCAATAAGAAGGTCATGGCTTGTCCCTACCTGGATAAAATAAGTGTATGCAGGCTGAAAACAATGCCATAAACATATGATGTAATTTATTAATCCATTTATTACATGTTGCAAAAGGAATAAACTCTTGGCCGCTGCTGATGTAGTGGTTTTTAACCATCGACTGGCAGCAAATAGCTCTGCTTTTACTACCACTTACAGCATACTCAGAGTTTTCAGAACCACGGATAGTTACAAATGATTTGGAAACTCACAAACACATGGCACACCAAATAAAAGAGGCTAAAATACTATTAGAAACGTAATGGGGCAAATTTTGTCTAGTTTTTAAACAGGAAAAACTTAGATACGACAGTCTTGATATGCAACAGATTTATTACAGTATCTGATGCTCAATATAAATCTAGTGCACTTAGATTGTCTAGTCTAACGTCATACCACCAAGTAGTTATCGACTTTCCCATTATGTGACCCTGCTGAAGAGCTATCAGTGCCAGTAATGTAGCTCTTCACTGTCAGAAGGGAGTTCCTGACAGTCAGTCAGGATCGCCCTTCCTCACAGTAGCATCTATAGTGCTGTACTGTGAAAGTGGTGAGGAACGCCTCCCTCCCCTCCTGATAGTACTCGTCCATTCCTCACCACTCAGCATCATGGCTGGCTGGTAAGCAACAGCCCCTCTCACAGTACAGCGCAATAGACGCTGCTGTGAGGAAGAGCGTTCCTGACTGACTGTCATAAACGCCCTTCTGACAATGAAGAGCTATGGTACCGGGATCGACAGCTCTTCACCCGGGGCACAGAACAGGAAAGCCAATGATTTCAGTGCACTGTCGGCTTTCTAGTGGTGTATTACACCGCACGTGTCCCAGTAGGTGAAAGGTCCTCTTTAAGCCCTCATCCTTCTTGAGCATGTCAAAAAACACAATAAATATGGAGTACAACATGTAGGCTAGTTAGCTTAGTGAGTCTTTCCCAATATATTATAAAGAACACAAGTCTTGATTATTTAATCCTGTAACTCAAATATTTGCTAACCTCCTCAGGATCCCTGCAAAGACTATTGAGGATACCATACATGACAAAACAGAAAGATATCTATGAGCTAATGAAACCTAACCTTCCTAATCCACCTGAAAATCTGCACCAGATACCGCCTTGTGAACTTACTCCTAGTGGCTAAGGCCAGGTTCACACTTCCACAGGGGGACTCTAATGATCGAGAGCCCACTCACTAAAACAGCGGTAATTGCGGACACCCAGAGACCCCATAAACTATAATGGGGTCTGCCAGATTTCTGCCATTTTTATACTGAAAGCGGCAGAGAGAAAAGTCCTCCATGCAGGACTTTTAACTGTGTTGAATTTAGGTGGTGACTCCAACGCAGATGTGAACAAAGCATTAGTTAGATATGGGAGATGAAACTAAATATTGTAAAAGAACATTTGATGAATCTATTTAATTCTGTAGACAATCCAGATACAGAATTTTGCCAATAACAGCTTGCCTTACATTTCAGCTTTTTCTTCTGAAACCAGAAAAAACTCTCTACATGTTGTTTTGGTAATCTCTTCAATATGTTACAACAAAATAAGGTGTATAATGCCCTTTCCGTTTTTTGGACCTTATTGCCACTCGTCTAACATACATGTGAAGTCAGTATCTGTGTAATTTTTTTTATCAAGTTACAGCTATTTTTCGGACAGTTATTAAAGTAGTACAGAGAAAATGAAAGCATGATAAGAACCTGTGTGGCGGCTCTAACAGCAATCCATGCCAGCAGTTTGCAGAAGTCTGATATGCTCACTGATTTCCTTCCAACATCCTTTTCCATCACGTTATCCACCTGGAAAAAATACACAATAGATGTTATGCTCACCATCAACAACAAGTCGCCATTCGTGGGTTTATTGATCACCCCAGTAGCTTTAGCCAGTGAAACTGAAGCAAAGCTAAACAAAATAGTAGCAAAATAATAATAATCATTAAAATAATCGTTAATCATTTAAAAGTAACGTTCAAAAAAGCTTTAGATTGGAATAATGAAAAATGATGTGAAGAGGTTGTTCACTTTGTATTTTTTTTATTCGTTAATTTATTTTATGATAAGATGGGAAATTATGTACTTAAAATTATGTACTTAGAATTCTGCTCACATACTTGTCATATACCAGTAGGTAATCCCTGTCTCTACACTGTAGAATGGTATAGCTCATGAACCAGAAAATCCTGTGTAATGTATCCATGAACTTGCTGAATACGACATAACATGGGGTCTGACACACACACACACACACACACACACACACCTTCCTCCAGACATATCAACCCACCCAGTCACCTGGTGAGCATTCTCTTTAACCCTGCCACTGATTCCTTGGTATTCACTGCACTGCACCTGAGTAGATATTAATGAATTTGCTGTGGAAATCCACCACCTAGTCACAGTTTTATTCTATTTTTTTCATTAGCTTCGAGCTGGGAACACAGGACCACACCTATTGATGATGTATGTAAGGCAGTCACTTTATTGCTTGAGCCACTGCCTCAATTACTCAGAATGGTATGTTTTTCTCTTACCAAACTTCAATATTGTATGCTTACTACTAAAGTTTGGTAAGAGAAAAACCTATAGCTGGTGGCTAAGCAGAAGAATAGTTGCAAACCTGGGTGAAACTTTATGGAAAAAAAAATCTTAAAAAGATGGGAGGATAACCTCTGTAATTTCAATTTAGTAAAATGATTTAAAAACACATAAATATAAATATCTATCTATCTATATGTTTGTCTCTAACATAAAATATAATGATTTTACATATTAGATTTGGTATTGCCATAGCAGTTACAAACCACACAATACAATTAACATAACATTTAAAAGGATCTGTAAATGGCAAAAATAAAAATAGAGAAATGTTTTACATTATTTAACCATTAATAATCTGGGATCCAATTATACTATACATGATCTGAATATATAAAATCATGACCTTTTATAAAAACCCACACCCCTTGAAAAGGCTACTCCTACTTTTTCCATGAGATTAGATGTGTGACTCATCCTATGTTGGGCTCTCCTAGGTTGACATCTCTGGATCATCATGTGTCTTTGAAATCCATCAATTGTTGGATTTACTTGCATATCATAACATTAACTGCCTGTCCTATAAAACCTATAGACATACAAAGCCTGCCTGATTTAGTATGATTAAAAACAACTTTACTCAGTTGCACTTAAAAACTATCAAAGGAGTTATTTGCCCATCATGGGTTGACAACAGACTAAAGGAGATTATCCTTTCAACACAGTCTGTGCAAGGCTCACATAATTTTTTTTCTTCACCACATGAATAATCTTTCTCTCCTAACCACTGCCCTCCCACCAAACAATTCTATAATCCTATGAATTTTTACTGAGCTTATTGAACTAACTTTCACCAGTGGTTAAAGGGGTTGTCCAGGAATTAAAGTACTTAGGTAGGATACCAAGAAGGTGAAACAAACAAAACAAAAAAAACAAGCACCTGTTTGGGGCTTGTTGTGGCGAAGTCTACTAGTGGCCTAAGGAAAGAAAAAAAATGTGATGTATATGAGTAACATTCAAGTTTCCTTTCCTGTGAATGCTGAAGCCACTAACTGGCCTTAGTGGTCACATGCAGCAAGAAGTTCGGCCAGTACATGCCCCGGCACGCACTAAATGGGCAAGGTGACAGGTGCATAATGGCGACAGAACATACACAGTTGGCTGTTCCGTCGGCCATTTTGCAGTGGTTTCGTGTAAAAAGAATCCAACATGGTTTTAGTACAGTTTTTTTTAATGATAGAATCCCTTTAACTAAAACTGAATAAAGTTCTTTTTAATAGGCCTATCAGGTTTTGTATTTGCATCATATGGAGTGGATACCCAAGAATTGTAGTTTTTCTGTATTTCTATAGACTAATCTGTGGGCTGTAATATTTTTTTATTTTTTTAAATTAAACAGGCACCTACTACATGTATATTAGGTTCGTATGTTGCAAAATTTTAAATGTGTGTACAGTACTGAGCAAAACTTTTAGCAACACAAGAATGCTTTTAAAAAGTGTTTTAAATAAGGGCGGGTTCACATCTGATCATGGTCTCCACTTTCAGGTTTCCGTCTTCTGCCCGAGAAACTGGACAGGAGACGGAAACCGGCAGTCAGTTTTCACACCCATTCATTTGAAAGGATTTGCAAAGTGTCTGCCCCGTGAGCATCTTCGGGTCTCCACGGCGAAACAGGGTTTTTTTTAACCATACACTAAGTCGGACATGCAGGACTTTGTGTCTAGTTAAAATGAAAACTTGTTTCACCGCGGAGACCACAGAAAGCTCACGGGCGAACACTGTCTGCCGAGTGTCCGTCTCCTGTTGGCAGAAGATGGAAACCTGAAAGCGGAGACCGGGCGCAGATGTGAACCCCCCCTCCCTTCCTTAGTTGTTTCTTTTTTTTAAAAAAATAAACTTGAGTTTATTTTTTTGTCAATTAACAAGCGTAAGTAAAAAACAAAAGAGAAATCTAAATCATATCAATATTGATGTGACCACCCTTTACCTTCAAAACAGCATCAATTCTTCTAGGTACCATTGCACACAGTTTTTGAGGTTGTTCCAAACATCTTAGAGAACTAACTAACTTTCTGTGCATGTAGGCTTGCTACAGTCCTTCTATCTCTTTTTGTGATCCTAGATAGACTCGACGATGTTGAAATCAGGGCTCTACAGTGGCCATATCCTCATTGATGGGACTCCTCATTTAAATACAGTATTCACTTGTTTTATATTTCTCTTTTGTTCATTTACTTCAATGTGCTACTTGCTAACTTGACATCTATGAAGGAGTCTCTCGCTGCAGAAACCGCCTATAAACATTTGAAAGAAAAGTCCTAAATGGAGGACTTTTATCTCCGCTGCTTTCAGTATGAAAACGGCAGACACCCAGCAGACCCCTTTACAGACAATGGGATCTGCTGGCGTCCGCATGTAACTGCTGTTCTAGCAGTCCAGCTCCATCATTTGGGCCCCCCATGGCAGACCAAAATGAAGAACAGCCTGCTGCAGTTGTGAACCTAGCCTAACACTTGAATTTTTTTTAAAACACTTGCTTGGCTATGACTTTTTAATATCTAAATAAATACATTTAGAAAACTATAAAGCAGACAAGACCTCAGCAGACAGAAATCAAACAATTGTTAAATTCTGCAAGATCTTAAAGTGAAAACCTAGACTTGCTTATGGGGCAACCCCTTTAAGATAGTAAATGCATTCAGTTTAGCTCAGAACATGTATGCCATATGTAAAACTATCAGCCTTGAAAACTTCTGTTACTTCCTAATGACATAAAAAAGACATCCTGGAATAGGATTCTGTTAAAAACTGTATTCTGGTAAATGTATTGGTAACAGATTTACAGAAATGTCTGCAAAATGACACTCATTTAAAGAAGCCTTGCAGAAATCCATGCACATGCTCCAGAAACAACTCCACTTGAAATCAATCTGCCACGTGTGAATGTATCCCTTGCAATCTCCGTAATCCGAATTTTCAGACAGCAAGATGCAAGCTTAAACCCTCAAAATGAGAGATTTGGCATGTACGTCTTTTAAAGTGAAAAACAGGGCCCGTGTGATAGATCCCAGGCTAAATGACCTGAACCTAGGGAGTTGCTAGTTACTGTAAACCGCTTTATTCGTATATTATTCTAAAATAATAGACATAGTATTAAAAACTAGGCACAAGACCCCTACAAATAAATGAATGATAGAAGGGTTTAGTCACAGTGGGTCAACGACGCTGAAATGTAGCAAGGCTAGCAGCATTTTAAACTACTTCTCGTGATTGAAAAATCTCCTATGAAGAGTTTAGGGCCTGGAGGCCTCAATTTAGCCCTAGTGGTGTTCAAGATGATATTAGTAATACACTGTGAGCTTCTATCACTACATGGAAAAATGAAATATACCTCATAATATCTATACTTGCTCATATCAACCAACCCCCTATCATTTTTCATTGATCGACACTCTAATGATTACATCACTCTAAATAATGAAGGTCTGAAGAATATTTTTTTTTTATACTTTACAAACCATGTTTTGATAGACTGGCGCCTATCTGAACCACTTTGCTGCTTGAGATGGTATATAAATACAGAATCTGAAACTCTAGTCACAAATTACTTGGAAAAAAAATCACAAAATCAAACCCGATGCCCAGCAGTTTTATACAGCAATGAAAATAAGAAAAGAAATGTGTGACTCGTACCTGCCAATCGATAATTTTCAGAAATATACAAAATAAAGTGAAATAAAACTTACTGTGTATTGTTAACTTTTCGGACAAAGACAATCAGATTCACAGAAATGTTAAGGTTACCTTTCGTTTTGAAGTAGGCGTTTTCATTGTATGTAAAAGTATGGTATTTGTTTTGTTTGCATCCAAATTGGTCATGTGCAGGTATACAAGTGCTATCTCCAGATAACATTTCCTCATTAAACTATGGGTAAAAAGTAATTACATTAAATATAATTGAGTACATAGGTTCAGTAGTAAATTTGTGCCAAATGAAGAAGCCTTTACTGGCCACATGAATGACTACTTAATAGAAGCTCATTTTAAAGGGGTTGTCCAGGATAAGCCGGGGACAAACCCTTTAATAGACAACCATTTACTAGAAATGTATTTTAAAGGTGTTGTCCAGGATAGGCCAGGGAAGGTGAAAAAAAAAAACAACAAAAAAAACCCAACAACCATACTCACCTGTCCCCGATGCGCTGATGTCTCCTACAATGGGCCAGTACTGCTGCTCTAGGGTCTTATTTTGGTGGAAGTCCTTGCCACACGTGACTGCTCAGTAAAGGAAAAGGGACATCCCATGTTCTTTCCTTAGGCCACTGATTGGTCTCAGCGGTCGCGTGCTGCAAGGATTTCCACCAACAAAATACCTGGGACCAACAGAACCAGACTGCGGTGGGAGAACTGGGTACAGATGAGTATGAGTTGTTGATTTTTTTCACCTTTCCCCAGCCTCCTTGCCAAAATTGGGTTATCCTAGATATCCCTTTTATGTTCACCAGAATAGGAGTCATTATTTGCAGTGGCCAATATGCTCTCAATGTGAAGCTGGGTCAAAAATAATAAAATTACATTTTCATAAAGGGGTAAAAGGGGTTTTCCTTCATTGAGATAGAAGAGAAAAAAATGTATGCATACTATTTCTTTATTCACACAATAGACTTGGCCCCCCTGTATTTGTAATTGCTGGGGGTCCCAGCAGTTGGCCTCCCAGCAAATAAACACTTATGCCCTATCCATAGTGGGCCAGATAAAACTAAAACTAGAAATTTTCAGCGCAGTCTGCAATAGAATGTATCTTATGACAAGCCTGAGAGTTTTCAATAGATTCCTGGCTTTCATGGTACTGGAATGAGGTCTGGGGCCTGTGATCCAACCCAAAATAGCGGTGTCCATACAACGCTGAGAAAATGGTACCTTGGTCAAATGGGAGTTATTGTGTGCAATAAAAGCATATTTAAATACCCAACATCCGCCATGCTACCATACACATATACACACATCCTTTTCACTAAGCCCAACCTACATGTTGCATGAAACGTGTCTCAAACACATAGAAGATGAAGTGTAAAGCATGTACATCAGTTTTCTGGTGCAAATTATGCCAGAATTCTGGTGCATATTTATTAGTTTATCTGCCACAGTATTATTATTGAGATAACAGTTTGGAAACTAATGGAAACCTGAGGTTGTAAACACTAAGGTTAAGTTCACACAGGCCTCAAAATCCTGGCCAAAAACACAGCTCCCAATGAAATCAATGAGAGGCCGGTCAGTTCTTTTTTTGGGAGCCGTTTGTTCCGGCTCCCAGAAACAGAAGCGAGATGCTCATTCTTTCAGTCGGATTCGCCTCGCGACTTCTGCCTGAAGACCCTCCCGACTAAGCCCATTCATTTAGGCCTAATGCAGAGCGGAGTGCGCGACTGGATGCCAATGCACTGCACCGGCATTCAGTCGCAGCTGCCCGTATTTTGTTCCAGGACCTAAGGCCTCCGCCTCAGTTTGCAGACCAAAAAACCCTGTGTGAACTTACCCTAACAGGCAGGTTTCTAAGAAAAAAAAACCCAACCAATTGTGGACAACAGATATGTTAGAAATCCCACCTTTAGGGGGAGTTCACACGGTGTAAAGTGGCGCGCAATCTGGCACGTATACGCGTGTCAGCAGTTTGTGCGCTAAAAAAGATCCCATTGAATTCAATGGGAGTTACGATCGTATACGGCGCGTAATTTTGCGCCCGTAATTTTGCAAACAACTCCTGATGGTTTATTTGGTTTCAACATGGTTTCCCTTCCTTGACAAGGGATGTTATGTCCAATTTCACTTGCAATACAAAATGGATCACTAAGCACCCTTTTTCCAATCTGATTCTTAGATTTACAGATCTTAGCATCATTGAATACTTAATCAATTAGAATTATATTATGGCTTTTCCTTCATGGTGTTGCAATTTCAATGTTCAGGAATGTATATAATATATTACATTAATGTCTTGAATATGATATACTTTTAGAAAAATCTATATATATCTTACCTATAGTTCTGGTCATTATCCCTGCTAATGTTGATAGCATCTGAGAAGGATTTGATGGCGCAAGACTTTTCATGGTCTCCTAAGATGAGCATCAAGCGTTCTGTCTTGCCTAAAATAGTAGACATGCCACGAAGATTTCTAAAATATGTTTCCATAGTACAAACAGTGCAATGCATTTTAGTTTTTATTTTAGCCATAACTCAAAAGATAATACTAGATGTATTAGTAAATACCTAAACGACAACTAAGGCCCACAGCATTTTGCTATACCTAACACACCGAACTTGGATTAGATGGATTGATGTATTAGACACAATACCTTTTAAATAAAGCAATTCAGCTTCCAAGTCTGTTTGTCGAAATGCAGACAGTCGGCACAGCGTTAATGCCATGCTGCACAGATTAAGACTTGGCAAAATGGAACATGAATTAATAGATGATTCAGAAGAAGAATTTGCTTGGAGAGCCAGTATGCGCCCTGTGCAAAAGAATCATTTATAATAATTATTGCTGGGTTTTTTCTGACAATATAAAGCTTTACTTACATGCTCATATTTCCTATCAGTGTTAGGTATCATAGAAAGTAGAAATGGGGAATACTTTTCTCATGCAGTTAGGAAATGCATCCATGTGAATGTAGTTTCAGTGCATACTTGAGAAAACAACCAGTCAAATAAAATACAATTCAGAGGATAGTAAAGGTTATTAGACAAAATAGAATATCATATATTTCAAGAAAATATCCCTATAAATGATCTTTCTGACTCAGTGTCCCACAGCCGAATACGGCGGCAGAAAACGAAGAGGAACTTCTCTTCATTTTTCTGCCATGTGAAGACGCCTTAAGACAACCCAAGAACCAATATGGTTGCATTTTCTCTTGTGTTTTTTTCTTAATCCCAACCGCTGCAACAAACGAGACAAATACTAACACCCGCGTAAAAAGTTCCTGAGACAAAATTTGGCTATACATTACAAGGGTTGTCTGAAGGGAAACATTTTTAAAAGCAGGCTCAG
Organism: Leptodactylus fuscus; assembly: GCF_031893055.1. Lineage (NCBI taxonomy): Eukaryota > Metazoa > Chordata > Amphibia > Anura > Leptodactylidae > Leptodactylus > Leptodactylus fuscus. The sequence continues at coordinate 157,364,537 of NC_134269.1, forward strand.
AATGGGCTGAAAATTATTAGGCTCCTATTAGTCTCTGAATTACTAAAAAGCCTGTAAATTACTGGCTAATGCGGGTCAGCCCTGCAACCCGTGGTTGGCAGAGAGGAGATCCAGATCCAGTCCAAATAACCCAAATAGGGCATACAAGTCATCATGATGAATTATACCCATAGAAAACAAGAGACAAGCGGCACATGGTTAGATGGGACTAAGTTAAAAGGCAACTATCGGTGTCGGAATTGTGCCTATTGTATATTCAGTAGTCAAATTAAACAGGTTAATCTAGGTGGAATATATTATGATTTCAAACAGTTAATCACATGTAAGACCTGTTTCGTGGTGTACGCTGTTCAATGTCCCTGTAGGAGATTCTATATCGGTAAAACTATTAGACCCATGTATCATAGATTTAGAGAGCACTTTAAGTCTATTGAGAGTGGGAAGGGGTCACTCAGATTAATTAAGCATGTGAGGGAAGTACATGGAGGTAGGGCCGAATGTCTGTCGTTTTTTGGATTATGGCATGTTGAGCCGTTGCCGAGAGGGGGAGATAGGAATCGCAAGCTTCTACAGGAGGAAACGAAAATTATTTTACAAACTGGTGCGATGGGTCCCCTTGGCCTTAAATGGGCTCTATCAGCAAAATCATGCTAATAGAGCCCCACATATGCGTGAATAGCCTTTAAAAAGGCTATTCGTGCACCGTAAATCTTATATTAACCCCCGGTCCCGTTTTTAAATAAAAGGATAAAAACATATATGCAAAACTTACTTGAACGTGCACCCTGGGCGGGGGTGCACGGTGCGATGTCATCTTCGGGCACGCCTGCCTCTTCTGTCTTCTTGGAGTAACGCCCTCTTCTCCGTGTCTTCTTCCGGCTTCTTCTCGTGAAATCCTGCGCCTGCGTAGTAGCGCTTCCCTCTGAATCGCTACTGCGCAGGCTCACTTGTCATTTCACTTAATGGCAGTTCGCGATTGTACTGCGCATGCGCAGTACTGTCGCATACGTCTACGGGGACTGAGCCTGCGCAGTAGTGATTCGGAGGGAAGTGCTACTATGCAGGTGCGGGATTTCACGAGAAGAAGCCGGAAGAAGACACGGAGAAGAGGGCGTTACTCCAAGAAGACAGAAGAGGCAGGCGTGCCCGAAGCTGACGTCGCATCGTTTATCCCCGCCCAGGGTGCACGTTCAGGTAAGTTTTGCATATATGTTTTTATCCTTTTATTAAAAAATGGGACCGGGGGTTAACCCCTTCCCGCCGATGGCATTTTCTGATTTTCGTTTTTGACTCCCCTCCTTCTAAACCCCATAACTTTTTTATTTCTCCGCTACCAGAGCCCTATGAGGTCTTACTTTTTGCGGGACAAATTTTTCTTCATGATGCCACCATTAAATATTCTATATAATGTACTGGGAAGCTGGAAAAAAATTCAGAATGGGGTGGATTTGAAGAAAAAATGCATTTCTGCGACATTCTTACGGGCTTCGGTTTTACAGCGTTCACTGTGCAGCCAAAATGACATGTCCCCTATATTCTGTGTTTCGGTACGGTTCCAGGGATACCAAATTTATATGGTTTTATTTACATTTTGACCCCTTAAAAAAAATCCAAAACTGTGTTAAAAAATTTTTTTTCTAAAAGTCGCCATATTCCGACGGCCGTAACTTTTTTATACGTAAGTGTACGGGGATGCATAGGGCGTCTTTTTTTGCGGGGCCGGGTGTACTTTTTAGTTCTACCATTTTCGGGAAATGTTCTTGCTTTGATCACTTTTTATTCAAATTTTTATCAGAATCAAAACAGTGAAAAAACGGCGGTTTGGCACTTTTGACTATTTTTCCCGCTACGGCGTTTACCGAACAGGAAAAATATTTTTATAGATTTGTAGAGCGGGCGATTTCGGACGCGGGGATACCTAACATGTATGTTTCACAGTTTTTAACTACTTTTATATGTGTTCTAGGGAAAGGGGGGTGATTTGAACTTTTAATACTTTTTATATTTTTTTATATTTTTTTTTTTACTTTTTTTAAAAAATTTTTTTTGCATTTATTAGACCCCCTAGGCGTGTTGAACCCCAGGGGGTCTGATCACTAATGCAATGCATTACAATGCTAATGCATTGCAAAAAATCATCCTCTCTTTTGCAGGCTGCATAGACCAGCCTGCAAAAGAGACAATTTGCAGACAAGCCTGGGAGCCTTGTACAGGCTCCCGGCTGTCATGGCAACGTGACGTCAGCCCTGGAGCATGCTCCAGGAGCCGGCGATCACCGGCAAAATGTGCGGTAGTGGCGATCGACCTGTTTGGATTTATCGCTATTTAGACGTTGTTGGCATAAGAAGATCAGTGGTTTGGGCTCTTGTTGGCTATATATAAGAGGATCTGATAGCCTGCGTTAGGGGTCTTTATTGAATTGATAGCCAGAGTTGGGTCTGTTTAACAGTTCGAGTAGGTTGGAGGTGTGGTGTAGAAGTGTTCCGCAGCTTAGTGCATTAATATAGATGGGAACATAGTGAGTAGTATAGTATAGAGAGGATGTAGCTCGGTTGGTTATTGGTTGAAAATCGTGGAAACAGTTTTCATTCAGGTCTGTTAGAATAGAAGGGGCGGAGTCAGGTGTGATCTTGATGAACTCCCGTTTTGTAGTCAATCGTATGTGCACTAATGTCCAGTAGCTTGGATTCCGATTGGTTAAGAGAGGGACTTGGTAGTTTTCATTCAGGTCCGACAAAGTAAAGAAGGCTGGGTTATGATAACCGCGTGTATAGTAAGGCTTTTGTAATTCTCGAGTAGCGAAGCGAATGATTGGTCCATAACTAGGAGACGCTGTTCTCCTTCAGGTCTGCCAATAGGAGGAGGTACATCATCGGCTGCAGCCTATCATGGCTAAGGGCCGGTGTTTGGTGGGGATTTTTGTGAATGGGAAATAGTAGAAATATATTATGGTGATATTTATAGTTTAATGAAGATATAGAATAAAAAAAACTCTGGGAGTTAATTAAATAGGTCTCTCCCCGCAAATTGTTTGTTCTTTATATTGTATAATGTTTTTGTATATTTTTTTAATGTGTTTTTTAACTGGAATGTGAATTTAACACGCCCTGTCCACTAGAGGTCACCAGCAGGTACGGTGATCTCTACACCTGTATAAATGAGGGGTGTGGGCACAAGTTTAGAGTAAGCCTGATAAAATGCAACCTGCATGAAACGATCGTCGCTTCATTTACATGTCGTTCCATCGAACTCTATTCCCATGCACTGAAGATGTATTTTTAAAGACATGAAATAAAAGTCTATCGATTTTAACATCAGTTGTTTTTGGTGAGTGCCCTGACTCTCTATTTTTCTGGATGATAAATTACACAACTTTCTAACATAAAGTACATTGCAATTCAATTCCTTGTTGTCAAAAAGATTTTTGTGTTAGATTTACTAATTGCCTTGCATCAAAAGTCTGGAACTTATTATGCTTAGAATATGGTATACAGTACAGCAAGGGTGTTTTCAGTGCAACGGGGCGTGTGTTTTTTTGTTTTCTATGTTTCCTAAAAACTTAAAAATCAGTTTAAAAAAAAAAATCTGACATACATATTTTACAACACATTTATGATGAATTTTGGATACTATATTGCTTTGCTAGACAAGAAAAGCTGGAAAGGGCCTAATTTTCACCAGAAATTTGACGCAAAATTATGACATAACATGAGCCAACTAACATGCGGTATAGACTAGAAAGTCTAAAGATGCACCAAATAAGACTCCCATTGACTTCAATGACATTTTACACATGTATTTTGACGTGTTTTTTTTTTTTTACATGTGTAAAAAAATGTCATTGAAGTCAATGGGAGTCTTATTTTACATGTGTATTTTTTACACGTGTATTTTGCCAAAATACACGCGCGTTTACTCCGTGTGAAGGGGCCCTTAGTCTTCACACTCAGACTGTTATTAGGGCCTGATTATTCAGCTGACCCCCCTGGTGTGAACTTTTACCATACACTCTTTAGGTGCCTGGCTGGAATGTACCTGTCTTCCCAGACCACACCTGTCACTCTCTCACAACCTATAGTCATAAAAATAAATGTAAAAAACAGGATGTATCTGGGTTTTTTTTTTTTTATTCTTTTTATTCTTTTTAATACTGACCCAAATGAATATAAAAAAGGAAAGTCTTTTGTTTGTATCTGTTAGGGTGCATGCACACTCAGTAACGCCGGGCGTGTATGAGAGCCGTACACGCCGGCATTACAGCAGACTGCCGAACACTTCCCATTCACTTCAATGGGAGCGCTCGTAACAGCGGCGTTTACGAGCGCTCCCATTGAAGTGAATGGGAAGTGTTCGGCAGCCCTGCTGTAACGCCGGCGTGTACGGCTCTCATACACGCCCGGCGTTACTCAGTGTGCATGCACCCTTAGAAGGGAAACTCTTTTGTTCCCCATTTTTCTGATTATGTGATGATTTAAAATGACAAAAAAAAAAAGAGTAGTGTAAACACCTCTTAATAAGATATTGTGATATTCAAAAGGAACTGACTGAATGTCAATGCTTATCTTGAATTTTTCTTGTGGTGTACACAAATCGTAAAATCCATCTGAAACTGAAGCCAACCTAGCCCATTGCTGTCAGTTGTACAGATTGAAGTACTTGGAATAATGTACAATCCCTGTGTGGATTGCAGATATAAAAGCAGATAGAAATATTTGGATAAAGCTCTATACAATTACTATTCTAGTATTGGAGACAAAGAGGATAATATAAGCTTACTGATGACGGAGTACAGAGGAGTCTACTTGATAATCAATATGATGCCAGGATTTGTGTAGATAGTTATGCCTATTTTTAGACAGAGTCAACATTATTCTTCAGAAAGGACTCCTTATAAAATATCTAAAAGCCAGAAAAACATGCAATTCGGAAAACTTGTTGGCTATTGATGTGCTGAACACTTACCTATTCTCATTTTCACTTTTGCCAGCAAACAAATTTGTGGTAAGTATACGTTTTTGAGAGATAGCTCGGATGATGAAGTCACAGATTGTGTTACAGTATGTTCAATAGTTTCCCCAAGACATACAAGCTGAAACAGATGATAAAATGTATTTATTCATTAATATTTCTATTGATGTGCACAAAATTTACCATTTCGCACAATACCGAGAATATAATTACTTTGCAAGCCCTGCTCCAAAGAGTCATGGCTCCCATGTCTTGTAATGATGAGATCAGAATGCATATGTACTGATGAGGCTAGAACATTCTAATATACCTTGTGTTTCAATTCCTCTCCATTTCCAAGATATTAGTTTGTTGTGAGTGAATGAGAACACTGCTGTTTACATTGACTGTAAACTTAATAGCCACAAACTTAATAGCTTGGCACCCTGCATAATAGCTAGGCACAGCTCCTATTCCCACTCCCATAATATCTTGCCAGATTAGCTTAGGCAAACCCACCATAACAACCAAGTATAGTCCCAAATATAATAGCTATCTTCAGCCATACGAGCTAGCACAGCTTCCCCCAGAAAAGTTAGCACAGCCCCCCATAATAACTAGCCCTGTTCCCCACATAATTGCTAAGTACAGCCCTCATAATAGTTAGGTACAGTTCCCTATACATACTAATGCTGTTCCCCCACATAATGTACTTGACAAAACCCTTTCCCCACATAATAGCTAAGTACAGCCCCCAAAATAGCTAGCACTGCCCCCCACCACAATAATGGGAAGGAACAGTCCCACCATAATGTGTAGACAGCTATTATATGTACCCCCATATAATAGCTAGGCACAGCCTTCCATGAGCGTGAACAGAGTTGTCGCCTCTCTGCTGAATTGCTTTATGGCAATCTGTGCAGCCATCATTCCCAGCTTGGATCATGCTCTAGAGAACATCTCTGCCCTAATAGAACATATCTGATATACAAAAATGTATGCCTTGAAAACATAAGTTAATAAATGTAAACATACTGTCCATAGCAAGGGAAAAAGTATGTATGAAATGGAAGTGTATAAATCAGTATTTCATTAGTGTGATATAGGGTGGATACACAATATACAAGCACGGTGCTGTTACTTGTGAATATTAACGTAATCTGTCCAGATTCAGCTCAGGAACAGTTGTCAAATGTTTTATACACTGAAGACTCAATGAAATGTATTAGAAACGGCCCAGTCTAGTATTTACTATCTAGTAAGAACCCTCTGGGCAGACATTGCTTTTAACTTAAAACAGAATATCTGACATTGCTATTTTACACTTGGACAGTATAAAGGATTTTATGACTTGGTGAATACAGATTTTTCTGATACGGCGTACATTTTGTAGCCTGCACATTTCCCTCATCACATTTTTGATAGCTGTAGCATATGTCTAATAAATTCTGTTATATTTACTGCTATTCCGGAAAGTAAGTCCACAAATGAAAGGGTGGACTTTAGCCGGTATATGAAGCATTTTTTATTAATGAACATGTGACCGGCAATGCACCGTTGTGGCACTGCAGTGAGGCCGAGATGTTGGTTTCCTATCCTTCGCTGCGCCATGTGAAATTTGAAACGAAGAAGATTTTTTCTTGTGGGAACATGTCAAGTCCGTTGTGTATGCAACACCTGTGCCAACCCGCGAAAAGCTTGTGAACCGCATCCAGGTTGCGTTCGTCGTGGTGAAGACCATGCCAGGAGTCTGTGAACGGGTGCATCATTCCTTTACCCGGCACTGCACTGCTTGTATTGAGGCAGGCGGCCAGCACGTCAAGCAATTCTTGTAAAACAGGGGTGCTCACACTTTGTCAGCATGTGAGCACTTTATAACATGACCAAGTCGAAAGATCTACTACCCACTTCTTGTGGGCGGGGCCGGAGAAGGCCTGTGGGCGGGGCCGGGCGGAGCGTGAGAGCAGGAGACAGCGGCGTTCTGTGGCCGCCCAGGGATCCCCGCTGTCTGCTTGTTCACAGCGCAGGCTGAGAGTTATCTCTGGACACTGGCAGGCTCGGGCAGCCCCGCCTGCCAGTGTCCGTAGATGACTCTCAGCCTGTGCTGTGAACAAGCAGCACCCCAGCCCCCTCCATCCCTAAGAGCGGCTTGCAAGTGTCCGGAGTGCTTGTTCACAGCGCAGGCTGAGAGTCGACTCTCAGCCTGCACTGTGAACAAGCAGACGCCGGGGATCCCTGGCTGCATCCCGCGATCGACCGATAGATCGCGATCGACGTATTGGGCACCCCTGTTGTAAAAAGTAACAGTGATTAAACAGATTCCCCTTTAAAGCACTTTCTCTTCTTTGTTTCTCCTTTCACACGGCCCAGTGAGGGATAGGAAACCGATATCTCGATCTACCTGCAGCGCCACAACGGTGCAATTCCGGTCACATGTTCATTAATAAAAAACGCTTCATATACTGGCTAATGTCCACCCTTTCATTTTGCGTTCTAACTTTTTGGACAACCTGTATAATTTGCAAACTGAACTAAATCTAGTGAGCCACCCTTTGATATTTTTTAGTCTGTAGCACCCCTCTTTGTAGAAAGTGAACTTAACATATGATACCAATCTGCCAATAAATCATAATTCATAGAGACTCCAACCATACATATGAACATGATATTTTTAGATTTACATATGGTTGTAGTGTACTGAAGATCTGGTATATAGTTGGGCAAGATGGCATATTGGATAGCACTACCACTGATTTCAAACAGGTAAAACCCGTGTCTAGATTTGTCCGTTTTGTAGGAGTTTCTTTCAGGCACCCTAAATACAAAAATACAGTCTGTGTATTAAGCCGAATGCACACTATCATAATGATTTACAGTGCCTGGCAAAGTTACTTGAATTTTTGCACATTTTGTCATCCTACAACCACAAACTTAAAGGTATTTTGTTGAGATTTTAAGTGATAGACCAACACAAAATAGCAGATAATTGTGAAGAGGAACAAAAATGGTACAAGGTTTTTAAAATTGTAATCAAATAAAAATCTGAAAAGTGTGATGTGCAAAAGTATTCAGCCCGTGTACTCTAATACCCCTAAATAAAATCCAATGCAATCAATTGCCTTCAGAAGTCAATCAGTTAATAGAGTCCAACTGTGTGTAATTTAGTCTCAGTGACCAATAGACCTGTTTTGTGATGGACTCAGTGGTTTGTTAGAGAACACTAGTGAATAAACAGCATCATGAAGACCAAGGAACGCATCAGACAGATCAGAGATAAAGGTGTGGAGAAGTTTAAAGCAGGGATAGGTTATAAAAACATATCCCAAGCATTAAGCATCCCAAGGAGCACTGTTCAATACATCATTCAAAATGGAAAAAGTATTCTACAACTGCAAACCTATCAAGACATGGCCGTCCACCTAAACTGACAGATTGAGCAAGGAGAGCACTGGTCAAAGAAGTAGCCAAGAGGCCCATGGTCACTCTGGAGGAGCTGCAGAAATCCACAGCTCAGGTGAGAGAATCTGTCCACAAAACAACTATAAGTCATGCACTCCCCAAATCTTGCCTTTATGGAAGAGTGACAAGAAGAAAATCACTGCTGAAAAAAAGAAGACATAAGAAGTGTTGTTTGCAGTTTGTCACAAGCCATATAAGGGAAACAGCAAACATGTGTAAGAAGGTGCTCTGGTCAGAGGAGACCAAAGTTGAACTTTTTGGCCTAAAAGCAAAGTGCAATGTGTGGCTGAAAAGTAACATTTCTCATCACCCTGAACACACCATCCCCACTGAGAGACATGGTGGTGGCTGCAGCACACTGTGAGGATGCTTTTCTTCATTGTTCAGTGTTTCTTCAGAATTTGTGCCATATGTCCACAAAAACAGATAATGTATTATCAGTGTGCCAACAGTGTGTGATCCTAGTTTGGAGATCCACAAAAAAAACCCCCCAAAAAGCAGGAGCATAAAAAAATATAGCACACTGATCTCACCCACAATCGTCTACAAGAGACCTTAATGTCACTAAGGCCCCACATAGCTAAAACAGCAACAAAAAAAAGTGCTGAATAAAGCAGTGAAAACACCGTATTTTATTCAGTGTTTTTCATTCAGTTTTCTTAATTTCCCTTCCCCTATTAAAAATAGCTCTGACTGGCTGGGCAGACCAAGCTCAAGAGGTTGACTGTTAGGCATGGGAACCTTAAAGAGACAACTCTGAGCACTGCTGCGCTGAAGATAATGATGGATGCATGTAGGAGCGGTGGTAGCATAGATATTAAGATTCCTAATATAGACCCACTTTTACCAATTCACTTTTTTAGAGCAATCAAAGATTATTTTATAAATTTTTGCTTTAACTATTTATTATCCACAAATACACTTACCTGTTTGGTGATAAGTTCATGTGCCAGTTTGTAATTGTTCAACTGCTTTGTCCAAAACAAATGCTGGTCCTCATTATTTTCCATTAAGTCAGCTGAAAGAGTCAAGCTCTGAGCCAATGTTAAGTATGCCACAGGAGACATGAAACACTTTCCTTGCAGCAAGTGGATGATATTCTGTTAAAACAGACAAAGCAGCTTTTTAAATTGAATAGTTTTGTATGAAAGTTGTCTCTTGCAGATCATACTGTTTACAAGACCACAGGACTCGCTATATAAAATGTCACAAAAAGAGCAGATATTTGGTCCTGCTGGGAGTAGGCAGATACAGTTTCCACAAATCATGTATTTAGAAATGCATTCATTATTAAATAATCTTTAAAAAATGGTTACATCTGAAAAATTACACAAATCATCACTTATAATAAAATTAAATGAATTACAAACAAAACCAACAAAAGGAACAAACAAAATTTGATGTTTAAAGGAAAGGTCTACATTTGTAGCCTATACTTCTAAAATGTAAAATAAAGCAACTCTGTAAGAAGTCTTCACTACATCTTCCATTGCTTTGTGTATACAGGTCTTATATTACGGTCACCATGGTTATGGACGAAAAATAATGTATAGACTGATTTTGATATTACAGTATTTCCTTCCATCCTTCCCCTATTCATTGCGAACATACATTTGGTAGCTTAGTAGGAGGTATGGATGGAAATATGACTGCAGGATTAGAGTTTATATGTAGTTTGTTACTGTGGAAACATGTAGTTGTATGTAAGGCCTGTGGACACTAAAATATAAGACATTTATAATTAAAGAGAAACTTTCATGTTCTCGGGCACATGCGATGTAATACACTGCTTGAAAGCCGAAAGTAGGCTGAATTCAGCGCACTATCAGCTTTTACGTTCTGTGTCCACGCTGAAGTGCTATTGGTGCCGGTACCATAGCTCTTAACTGTTAGAAGGGCGTTTCTGATAGTCTGTCAGGAACACCTCTCCTCACAGTAGCGTCTATTGCGCTGTACTGCGAGAGGGGGTGTTACTTACTGCCCAGCGATGACGCTGAGCAGTGAGGAATGCCCTCAGTACTCATCTTTGGACGAGTACTATCAAGAGTAGGGGAGGCGTTCCTCACCACTCAACGTCATCGCTGGGCGGTAAGGAACGCAATGGACGCTACTATGACAAGGGGCGTTCCTGGCTGACTGTCAGAAACGCCCTTCTGACACTGAAGAGCTACGGTAACAGCACCGATAACCCTTCAGCGGGGGCACAGAACAGGAATTCAGCGCACTGTTGGCTTTCTAGTGGTGTATTACACCATATGTGTTTCAGGTGGTGGAAGGTTCTCTTTAATTATAAATGTCTTATATTTTAGTGTCCTGGTAAAAAAGACAGCCGGGATTGGGATAATTATATGCAGCAGCAAATATACATATCCCAATCACTGTTAATCAAACAGGTAGAATTACATCCTTAATATCATATGAAAGATGAAAACCGAAAGCAAGTTTTTACATTTCAAATGCCTGAGATATACCGTAGTTACTTGAAATAACTAGGGTTGAGCCGATCTTGACTTTTCAGGATCGATTTTAAAATCTGATTTCCGATCATTTTTCATTCGAACCCGATCTCGATCCCAATTCTGATCCCAATGCAAGTCAATAGGATTTTTTTTTATTAATCGGAGATCGGATTTTAAAAGCAATCCTATTCACTATACAGCATGGAATCTAACAATTGTTAGAATCCACGCTGTGTAGTGAATCACTAAAGTAGCCAGAGGATTTTTTTTTAAATCCTCTGGCTACTTAGTCCCCCCTGGTGTCCACTTACCTCCAGAGATGGCTGGTCCGGTGCCTTCCTTCTTCCATGCCTCGCTGCCGCTCCATGCTGCTCTTCTCCCTTCGCTGCCAGGTTAGGAGAGTGTGGGCGGGTACTGGGAGGGGAGACGTCACATCTCCCCGCCCTGTACCCACCCACACTCTCCTAAGCCACAAGCCCCGCCTACCTAGCGCTTTAAACACTAACCTGGGAGGTGGGGCAGCGAGGCAAGAAGAAGAAGGGCACCGGAGCAGCCATCTCTAGAGGTAAGTAGCTGCTAGAGATGTTTAGTTTAGCCTCCCATTCGAATGAATGGGGGCAGCCGGGGCGCTGGGGGTTAAGGCTGTGTGCTGGCTGCTTCCATTCATTCCTATGGAACATGTATACTCAGTGTGAAGGCTAAGCAAAGCATTGTGGGAAAAGATCACCGATCTCGATCCCACATAAAAAGATCGTGTTCGGAATTCCGATGGCGATCGTGAAATTTTCTCGATCGCTGATCGAAATCCGATCTTTTCCGAACACGATCGCTCAACCCTAGAAATAACCCTCCCCTCCCTCCTTTTCTCTTCACTTCACACATGTCTGTACTCTGTACACAATGAAAAAAGGAGAAGTAAAAGAAGGCTCACATGACAGAAGAAAGGAAAAAGTAAAAAAAAATTAAGGTTTTCACAAAAAGGAGCCAAAATGTGTTAAAAAGTATATTACAACATTTATTAATGACACAAATGCTGCCAGAAAATCAAAAGTTGTAAGAAAGTTTAGTTACATCATAAAAGTGGAACCTATAACACCAGTGTGAACAGAGACTTGTATATCCAAATGCATTTGTTTAACCAAATATTGATTTTTATTTTTTTTTAACTATTTCTCTACTTTTATATTTTCCACCACATATTTTACATATTATTTTACAGTAATGGTCTGCATGCTGTGCCTGCATAGCTGCTGTGACACTACAAGTCTCAGCATGCCAAGCCACCAGCAGACCACTACTTCAGAAGAATGGCCTTCATTTGTATTCAGAAAGCCCTACCAGAAATAACTTCTGCTGTTTCATACAATGGATGTTTTCAGAAGGATAATATATCACACAGAAACATTAGCAATACTAAGAATATTCACTAAATCATATTAAAGTGACACTCTCCAAAAATAGTTGTTTGTATATTATTTGGGTTTTCTGTATTGCAATAGTATATCTCAAGAGAATATTAAATATAGTTCTATAAGTATGCAGAAATCCAAAGTCATAACAATATTTGCCTAGTACTAGCAAGAGGGCAGGATCATCGATCAGTCTTCAAGCATAATGTGGACGATAAATAAAAATGGCTCTATTCTCAGTTCCTTATGCAGAGAAATGAGACACTTATATCAAAGTCAATGCTAATGTGTTTGCTGCACATACAACTTTCCAGGGGTTGTCCATAGTTTTTTTTATGCTTTGGCTTAACTATAGTGTTATAGTTTAGAAAACCAGGACTATATGATTGAGAATACATCACATCACATATTGATTTTAGAAATGACACCTCTTTACATACAGTCAGTGAGTTGAGGTGTCATATAGTCACAAATAAAATAATTTTTCAACAGGTCAGTGCCTCAGATAAGATACAAGATAAAATAATGTAACTAAAGCTGGCGATAGAAGTTATATATTAGATGAATGTTGAAGAGACTGGCCAGGCATCTATATATGAGTGTATCAACACTTGACCAATGGCAGATGTAGAGAAAAAAGAATCAGACATATTGCATTTTTTTTTAAAATCCAATCTTTTTGTTCTTAGTGGTCATTCACACTACTGTTGGTGTCCACTCAGCAGTGTCCGTGGCTATTGTCCATACAAGATTTTAGCAATGGACACTAGCTGGTCCGTTTGCAATTTCCATTCTTTTCAATTGGATTTTATCTTGTGTCCTGTAGAGATGAGCGAGTACTATTTGAAATGGCCGTTTCGAATAGCACGCACCCATAGGAAAGAATGGACGTAGCCAGCCGGACGTGCCGGCCGCTTCCATTCATTCTTATGGGTGCATGCTATTTGAAACGGCCATTTTCTAATAGTACTCGCTCTTCTCTAGTGTCCTTTAGTGTCTGTTTGTGTCCTTTAGGGGGCATTCACACAATGTAACGCAGCGCTGATTCTGGCACGATAACTCGCGTAAGAATCAGCGCTGCAAATCAGAATCCAATTGACTTCAATGGGTTCCGTTTAGCGCATGTAACACATTGAAATCAATGGGATTCTGTTTTGCAGCGCTGATTCTTACACGAGTTATCGTGCCAGAATCATTGCCACGTTACATTGTGTGACTACCCCCTTTGTGTCTGTTTACAACCATGTCCGGTTTTTCAAGCGAGCAAAAAAATCATACATGCAGGAGTTTTCTGTCCGTTTGAAAAAGTAAGTGTCCGTTTGTTTTTTGTTTTGGTTATTTTTTTATTTTATTTAAACATTGAGGTCTATGGGCAACAGACATATAATGGACAGTAACTGAGTCCGTTATGATAGGTGTCCGTTTTTTTTTTTTTGTTTTTTTTTTTTTGTTTTTTTTTAAACAGACACCTTCTGAGCGGACAACAATGGTTGTGTGAACCCTACCCTACTGGCTTAACAGGTATGCATGTGTCAAGTGGGGATTAGAGCAATAGTTGTTCGCCAAGCAGTGAGCTTTAGACTTTAAAAAAAGTAAAATTATTTACTATCTTTTAAGAGACAAAACAAGAAAAAAAGTCAAATTCAGAGGTTCTGTATTTAACAGATATAACATATTAAATAACTGCAATAAGAGACTTGCTTTACAACACTGCTGCCCAAATAAAGCCGGTGGTGTTCCAACCACTCACATCATCAATTTCCTACATACAAGGCAGTAGATAGCTGAAAAGTCACCTGCTCTACCAGGAGGGTGCAGTAGGCAGGGATACGGATCATTTTTATGTAGAATATGAAAAATTATTTGAATGACTTGCTGCAATGAAACTAGAAGCGAGCTGCAAAATGTAGGTGCAAAAAAAATCCCATAGGTTGTAATGTTAAAAAAATGGATCCATTCCTAGACTAAAGTATCACCATTGTTAGTTCAGTTGGACTGAACACCGTTACTAAAGTTGGCAGTCATTATTTCATATAAATATAACAATTCCTGAAAATACAATATGTGAACAAGTAGATTTACTGTGCAAAAAATATGTAATGTACCTTTAGCATGTGCTGAACGCCTTTCCTGGGATGTCCCTCTTGAATATCAAGGAAAGCTGCTTGCAGCATGAACTGAGCCTGGGTCTCAGAATCATTAAAGGTTTCTGCCTCTACAATACCCTTAGTTATTAGAGCTGAACGGTCAAGCACATCCTGATCTAGAAATGTGATGTAAAAAACATTATCTTACTATATCAGCAATCTTGTTGTGATAACAATACATCTGTCAATACACGTGCAAACTGACAGTAAAGTGTAACATCAATGGTGGAGAGCTGTCAAGAACAACAGACAAGTACTACCATGAGGAGGTTAACACAGATCATGTAGCACACAACTAAGGAAGCAGCATTGTCAGACACACACTCTTGTAAAGGCAGAAGTAGAATTCAGATGGAAAGAAAACAACATTCTATTTTATTAAGAAGCTATGCGTTTACAACGCATTTTTTCCTGCACCACTTTTTGGCTGTGGCCAGCTATGTGAGGCTTTAGCCTTACTAATGAAAAGTCGCAAATTCTGTTGCACATGCATGGGTTTTTTTGCACAGAATTTTAAGTTTTGCTAGGTTTACACTAACATTTGGGTCTAGGGACTTCAAAGACAAAGAGCCTGTCTGCTTAAAATGAGTTTACCCTGGACACCTGTGGACCCCATAGACTATAATGGTTTTATATGGAAATCGGTGTCCTTGCAGGACTTTTCTCCCCAGCCAAATCTACACGACCCCAACACAGAGGTGAACTTAGTCTTTCTCTGTTTTGTTCCCAAGTTCCATTTTTCAAAAAAGCACCTAGAGCATGGTAGGAATCTAGGTGGGCTGGGACAGGTTTACTATAACTCAGGCACACAATAGGCCCCAATGTATATAGCTACACTACATCTATTCACAGTTTATGTTGTGCTCAGATAAAACCTACTCTTTATTTAGATATTAGGAGAGAATAAATGTCCATACCATGAAGTGCTATACCACGTATCTGCCTTGTAAGAATAGAAACAAAAGCAAGTCGACATCTTAACCATGTGTTCATGTTGAGATGCTCTCTGGCTTCAGATTCACTTGGATGAATGGAAACAGTTTTTTTATCGACTTCTTCTCTGATCTTAAAATAAGACACATTAGTAAATTACAGCAAAATACAATAAAACACTCTTCATACAATTTTTCAATTAGCTGAGGGACAGACTCCATTTAAGCCTTGCGACCCCTCCACAGCTACTTTCTTTATGCAGAATTTTCTGCAGTTTTTTTTAACCAAAGTGGAGTGGATTTAGCAAAAGTACTTCCTTTATATTTCCCATTCTTTTATGCCACTCTTGACTCTGGTTCTAAAAACTGGAGCAAAATCTTCAGCAAAAAGCAGGTTTTATGCAATATGTGGCCTTTTTGAGCAGAGGACACCACTGGCAGCCATTTTGTTTTTTACCTTTAGTCAAAATGAGCTCCTGAATCTTACTTACTATGTGATCTCCTACATTTTACTACTTACAACACACCTACTTTTTGGCCAGTTTCAAGAGAACATTTAATAAGTCTGCCTCAAGAAAGTAAAATATAAATTAGGCTTATATACATAATAATAAATCATGCTTCTGTATCTTGTGAATATTGTAATACGCACTAGAAGCTGGTTATAAGTACAAGTAAGCTGAATGCATTCTAGTTTATTTGAATGACTGGCACAAGTGGAAACTGAACCACTGAAATGGCATTCATGAACCTTGTAGAGTAAGTGCAGCTCTCTTGACTAAGCCTACACATAATGATCTAATACAATAGGCAGGGAAAGTAAAGTACAGAATGTGATTCTGCGTTCTTGGACAGTCAATGCGCTTGCTGTTAAATGTCAAGATAGTATTTTTATGTACGAAGCCTTTGTTCTCATACTCTGTTTTTAAATTGAATATATTCAGATATGAGAAGTCTATAAACAAGCATGAAAAATTATATAGTAACATACTGTATATAACAAGATGTTCCCTTTGTCTGGATGAAGTGTAAGAAGTATTTTACGGCTGTCTATTCTATAGTTCTATTTTAGGACTATGGCATATATACACTATATACCTTATAGTGAGTGTACTGCTATAAGGTATATATTGCAGCCAGTGGCGTAACTACCGCCATAGCAGCAGAGGCAGCTGCCACAGGGACCAGGACATTAGGGCGTCCGGTGACAGCCACTACAGCTGCATTTTTTTCTTCTTAATAGGCCGTTGCCGGCTGGAGTTACTTTTCAGACCCCCGAGTATAATGATCGGAGGCCCGAGAGAGGTAAGAAACATAAAAAAACACTGTTACTCACCTATCTCTTGGCTCTGCTGCAGTCCTCCGCTGTCGGCCTCTCCACGATCCGGTCAGGCTTCAGGCCTGGTAGTCTGACGTCTCATGACCCCGGCCTGCGTCTCGGGTCATGTGACGTCTGACGTCATCAAAGATGGACTACAGTGGAGGCCGACAGCGGAGGACTGCAGCAGAGCCAAGAGATAGGTGAGTAACAGTTTTTTTTATGTTTTTCTCCCCCTGGGTCTCAGATTATTATACTCTGGGGTCTGTGTGCAGGGGCCACTAAAGAACTTATTACTGTGTGCAGGGTCCACTATGGGGGATAATACTATGTGCAGGGGCCTCTATGAGGCATAATAGAGCGCGCAGGAATGCGTAGGAGAGGGGTCAAAAGGGGGGTCAAATGTTCGCCACGGGGCCCTGCCATTCCTAGTTACGCCACTGATTGCAATATTAAAACTACTTCTGGATACACAATGCAGTATATTTCTATTCATTAATGTATCTGCCACTGTTCATTTCCAAAACTACTCAGATTTGCACGGCTTACCTATCTGCTTCCTTCTGATACATTATCTTTTTTTTTTTTCTTTTTTTTATGTAGTTTGTGAGCCCCATATAGGGTTCACAATGTACATTTATTTTCCTATCAGTATGTATTTATAGAATGGGAGGAAATCCAAGCAAACACGGAGAGAATATACAAACTCCTTGCAGATGTTGTTCCTGGCGGGATTCGAACCCAGGACTCCAGGGCTGCAAGGCTGCCATGCTAACCACTGAGCCACCGTGCTGCCCCTGAAACATTATCATATTTAGTGGTATGTTTGTACTGTTCCCCTGCTGCCCTAAATTTACCATATGTCCCCATGCTTATACAGTGTGCAAATATACACATCTCTCATAGTACAGAAGCGAACTGTAATGGCAATGCAACCATCGTATACACAGTCTACCAATAAGTATTTGGACACCTGTGGTAGAACAGAAAAACAACATTTATTCATATTCAATAGTTGGTAGAGCCTCCTACAAGTCCTTGTATGACGGCTAGTGGTATTTTATTCCATTCGGTTTGGATAAGACAGGTAAGTTCTTTCACTGATTTTGGACGGCTGCAATTTCGGGGTTCTGCCGACTTGGGGCACAATCACTGTTCACCTTCCACTTCGTAATCACATAGGCCACTGTCGATGTTGGGTAATTCAGTTCGCTTGCTATGTCCCTTAAGGATCGACTATTTCTGTTGTACCCCACAATTACCCCCTTCTCGAAGTCGGACAACTCTGCACTTCGTGGCATCCTGCATGCGACTAATGCCAATGCTGTATCCTACACGACATTTAACGGCGGAAGGCGTGACGTACATCACGCCCGCAGATATCTTCATGTGCATTTGCATGGGTTTCCAAATACTTATTGGTAGACAGTGTAGTACAATACTTTTTACTATAATATTATACTTTATTAGTGTAGTGGCTCAGTATGCAGTATATGTTTAAAAAAAAAGGATAAAAAATATTAATACTAAAGAAAATGTGTATGGTAACAGGTAATCGGTGTCTGCACTTACATGCCCATCTTTATTGTCATCTTTACTTTTAGCTGCGAATAGTTTGGCCTCCTGAAGGATCTTCAGAGCAGAAAATGACATAGCAACGCTGAAATGATTAAGAAATTAAAATGATTTTATTCCCGCTGGACATATCACCATTGGGTGTAATGCTGCTGCTACTACTACTACTATTATTATTATTATTAATAATAATATAGTTTGATCAATTTATCTTCAGATCAATTGAAATGATTGGAATACCCCTTAAAGTTCCAAAAAACACAAAGAACTTTACCACAACCAGTGATGTAATACTGTATTTCCTTAGTCATACCACTTCTGCCATATGTTACACTTACCCTTCTGCAATGTGCTGCCTCTGCTGTGCTATTTCAGAAAGTTGAAGCTTTGCTTCAATTGCCATTTTCAGGTCAACTGCACTACAGTCTGAAAGCTGATATTTATATTTCATCTCTAGATCCTGAAGAATGCTTTTTATTTTTCCCTCTGTTTCTTTCAATAAAACATCCTAAATAAAGAACAAACAACAGAGAGGGAAACCTACGATTATTATAAAAGAACAGTTTATCTATGTTCCTGGAAAACCTGTTTGCAAAATGAAAGATATGTTTTTTATCAAGATATTACACTTAAACAACTAACAGAAACTAGAAAAAAAATGGATGAAACCAATGGTCTTTCTATAACACTTTCCTATAATACCTTTCCTTTTATTAGGCCATCAGTATGAAATTAGTCAGGGTCCAACTCTTGGAACCCCTGCTGATCAGCGGCTGTAGCACTCCGGCAATTGTGGCAGATTCTTCATTGTTTACCTTACTCTGCACTGCACAACTTATAGAAGTGGTTGTGCTTGTAGCTGCAATATGCCTAAGCAGCGCTGGTGCTGAGAGTCAGATCCTATTTTGATGGCCTTCCTTAAGGACAGGCTATCAAAAGCCTGGATAAATCCTTTAAGGCTAAGGCTGCACGTTGCGGAAACGCAATATTAAATTGTGGTGTAATATTACCATGAATTACAAATTACTTCCCTGTGACCATGGTATCCTAACTTTACAAGTTATATGTTCCAAATTAAAACCCCATCCTGAAGATGCAACAAACCTTTAGTTTGGGTAGTGTAAGAGCTTGTTTACATGCAAGTTGTACTGGAGCATCACTATCAACTTTGGATCCATTTTCTTCTGCAAAAAACAAAAAACAAAACAAAAAACAAAAATAAATTTAAGGCTAAAGCCCCACTTTGCACTTAAAGGGGCCCTATCATTGGGAAAAGTCATTTTGTAACTAAACATATACTTCCGGGTGCTTGCAGGAGGCTAATTAGCATATGAATAAAAACAGGCTCATTCAAAAACTACTGAGGGGATTAACATAGAAAAGGTAGGTATGGAATAGCCTTTCTAAAGGATATGCAAATATGTGCTTAGTTAAAAATGACTTTTCCCAATGATAGAGCCCCTTTAAGCAAAATCCAACATAAGTTAATGCTCCTGTAGAATGGGAATGCTGTAGTCACACATAAGCCTCTAATGGACCAAGTAGTGGCAGAAAAAAAAGTGACTCTTGAAGAAATAGTCAACGAGAGTTCTTTGGAAAGAAAGTATCCAAAAGATTATTTGAACTAGAGCTTACTAACCTGGTGACAAGTTACTTTTAAATATGTAGATACTTTAAAACATGAAAACCATCTGACATGTTAAAATAGATTTCTGATACTGATTGCCAAAACTTAGGATAGGATATTGTTATCAGATCATTGGTGGTCATGCTTCCAGGACCCATACAATCAGCTGACAGAAGGTACCAACAAGAAGAAAAGAA
This sequence comes from Leptodactylus fuscus, assembly GCF_031893055.1. Taxonomy (NCBI): domain Eukaryota; kingdom Metazoa; phylum Chordata; class Amphibia; order Anura; family Leptodactylidae; genus Leptodactylus; species Leptodactylus fuscus. The sequence goes on from NC_134269.1 coordinate 157,384,607, forward strand.
GAGGGTGGCACACTTGATCAGTGCCCAAGGCTTTATTAACAAACTATATTGAAGATCCTTCCTCCCAACTGCGGTCAGCCTGTATAATCAACATCAGATTAAGTGAAGATCACTCCACAGAAAGAACTAAATGATCCTGAGTCTTCTTCTCTTTTTAATTGCTATGACTCCTTGTATCTTTTCTATCTGCTATTCTGAGCTTGTACATGTTCTTTTTTGTAATCTATTACTCTATTATCCATGATGCTGTAACACACTGAATTTCCCCATGGAGGGACTATTAGGCTGCATTCACACAGAGTAACGCCAGGCGTCATTTGTGTGTAATTTGTGTGTCTTTTACGGCCGTCATAAAACGTTTACATAGAGTTCTATAGGAAAAGACGGCCGTAAATGACGGCCGTCTTTTCCTATAGAACTCTATGTAAACGTTTTATGACGGCCGTAAAAGACACACAAATTACACACAAATGACGCCTGGCGTTACTCTGTGTGAATGCAGCCTTAAAAGGATTATCTTATAGTAAAAGTAGGCACAGCACTGGTCACAGCAAAGGGCCATTTTGCACTACAAATGATCCTACATTGTTTCTAAAGCAGACAATGCCTCCATGTTATTGTTTACCAGCTGTACAGTTTGTAGTGGTTGTTCTCATTGTTACAGTGCTCTGCAGCTCATTCACTACTAAATGTACAGAGTTTAGAATGAGCTATCAATATCACATCCATAAAAAACCCACTTTAAACTGTACTTCTTATAATATTAGCATAATAGAACTGAGAATGATTGAAATTACTCGACAAAAATGTGTTTGTTCAATATGCACTTAGTACCGGTGTGTTGTTTTTTAATTGTGGTACTAAGCATGGACTAAAAAACTACTAATAAAAAGCAGAATGATGTACACCTTTAAGGTAAAGCTAAAGCTGAGTAGAAGAATAAATCATTATAGTATATAAAGCCTGGCATTTTAATTCTTAATTTGAAACATATTCTGTAATTAAAAAATGTTTCCATCTTCCTAACACTTTAATTTCAAGAGCTTTACCGCATGTTCTTCTGCAATAAAGAGGGAGATGAAGCTCAATGTTGATAAATGTAAGGTTATTCACTTGGGCCATGTTAACAGTATTTCTAGCCATATGTTAAACTGAATATTGTTAGGGAAAACAGACATAGCGGGAAGCACTCAATATAACACATAATGCCAAGCAGTAGCTTTAAAAGCAAGTTAATTATAAAGAGAATAAAATAGAGGTAACTACGTGTGATTGAAGAATGGTTCTGCATCAATTATTTGTGAAGCCATACCGTGGAATGATTGCAAAAGCATGGGCCTTTCTTCTTCCAGTTACAAACCTATATTAGAAATGACTTGAACACTAAGTCTATCATCAGAAACTGTTTTATTACCTTAGTGAATACAAAATTAAAAGAAACTTTGTTTCTTGATTAAAAAATGAGTCCTGTTTTGTTTTTACAGCACCTCTGTAGACCTGTATGCATATCCATGGTAACAGACAACAAACAAACTCTGTGTAGTCAGATCCTGCAGTCATATTCCCTATCCTCAGTATCCTCTACTTATGGTTAACCTACATAACCCCAAAGAATGCCCAAAATACATAAGCCCAAGGTAAAGGATGTATAGAAGAAAGTATGAGAGTGCAAGGCTGCTGGATTACATTAGAAACACAGTCTACATAGGAGCCACATGAAAAAACAACAGGGATTTTTTAATTAAGATCAGTTGCAAAGCTGCTTCATTCTTCATGTTAGATTTAATGGGACAACAAAAAAATGGTTGCAGAGATATATACAGCCTTAAACAGGTTGAGATTCTAGTCTGAAAATATATAGTATTCATGTGCAAATAGCATGAAATTAGTGAAAACAGCTTATAACCTCAGTTTCCACTGCATCAACAAAAATCCACTTCACAAGTCACGTACAGACAACGCCTCGTGTCTAATTGAAGATCTGGCCCTGCTGGAGAACACTCACAGACAGGCAAACTGAATTAATGAAAGGAGACTGCAAAAAGTTGGATTTTGCAGGATGGAAAAAGAAGTAAACATGTTCATCACATTAGTATGTAAAAATATATTCACAGTCAAGCTAAAGATTTGTCAAATACATTTCAAGGACAGAGTGCTATCCATTACTTGAAAGAGGAAGGTGGTTTATCTGAAGCATAGGAGAGAGATGTGGTATTGGCAGGCAATGACAGATGATAAAACATACCTGCCATTTATAAGTAATGCTGTCAGCAGATTAATTAAGGGGGTTATTTGATGAATCATTTACATACCAAACGCAGGCTATTGGTCACACACTATTGGTCTTCATACTTTTAACCCTCTGAAGAGCTGACAAGATTGTCCCTTCTTAATTTCCAAGCTAGCTGAACAATTCTAACAATCCGATAAGGAGTATTCTGGTTAAGCTTTATTACTAATGTACATCCCCGTCCCCTGTTAATTATTTTTGTGGAGGGCAGCTGGAGAGGCCAAAACTCTTGTTCCTCTGTTTTCCCTGCAACCACTCTGACTCTGAGACATCAACTCTCCACAGAACTGAGCAGTAGTAAAGTGAAAAAGTAATACACAGGGCACATGGAACCAAGATGTAGGGAATGCACTGGAAAGCTTTATTACTCCCTGGATAACGCATTTAGGCCGATTGCAGATGACCATGCTGTGGCTCAGTGTGCTATCCGTCTATTTCACAGAGAGCACACTGACCCATTCTTTTCCACGTCCCGTACACATGACCATGATTTTCACGATCCCATGTGCAGGCCACATCAGATAGGACAGGTCCTATCCCTGTCCTATGTTGCGGCCCAGGCTTCCGTGGCTCCCATTTGTTTAATGAATGCGCAGCCCATAATTTTAAGTCACAGCAGGCCGGTGGCAGCAGCTAGCCTTAAAGGGGTTGTCCCATCACAAGGATCCTATCTATACTCCTTGTTAATGTGAGTGTAAGACTTTTCCTAAATACACTGCTTCAGCAAAACTGCTTTGTTTGTCCACTATCTTACTTTATTCAATGCAATTTCATTCATGTTGACACAGCCCTTGACTTATCTGCTCAAAAGTCAAGTGATGTATCTGCCTGCTCTCAGGGGGGAAGGAGGAGGGGCTAAGTGCACAGGAGCGAGCCTGTGTTTCTAGCTATTCCTGTGTCTGCACCACGTGACCTAGCTTGCTGATCTCAGATAGGGGAGAGGAGCTGCTTTCATTTCTGAACTAGTCTTCTGTTCTCCCAGTTATCAGGCTAGCTAATTCAATTGTGTTCATTAAGGCAGAGACAGGCAGTCTCTGTATGTAACACAGAATGGAGTTGCTCCTGCCTGTACTTTATAGTCCAATATTGTGCATATAGTGTTGTTTGAGGACCTTTGATGACATCACAGGCCCTTCAGCCACCCCATAGGATCACACTATGAGATGGGCGGAGCTTCACACTAATTCGGGGGCAGAGTTAAAGGGCAGGTTGTATGAAACCCCGCCCACCAAATGACGCAAGAAACCAGGAAGAAAGAAGATTTTACAGCAGTGAAGACTGGTGAGTATGTGACGTGGGAATACCCCTTTAAGCTAAGGCCCCATGTAGCAGCCAAAAACACTGCGGAAAAAAGCATGGCAGAAACGTATTTTCCCTGAGTTTTCCTCTGCGGACTTTCCAGAGGACAGATGCCCACTGGATAATTTTATTTAGACAATCTATGTGCACTCAACCAAGTCATGTATTCTGTATAGAGAGAAACTAATGCCAGGCTCATCTAATGCAGCTACGTGAGTACAAAAGGATCATCCATGTTGAAAATCAACAGCCTGATCTTTCTCTTCTCCAATACTGGCTGCTGCAGAAAAGTTGTAAGGCCTCATACACATCAGGTGGTTGGCCAATCCTGCCAAAATCATTGTGTGCAGCCAACATTAATCTAATGTGTATGGCCTGCTTCACTGCAAACATTTTAAACATAAAATTTCTTTAAAATTCTTTGTGCCACGTTCTTCATGGAATAATCCCTTTCGTATAAAACACTGTCAGTGTTTACCAATGTTTGGTAAGAATTGTAGTGTAAATGCGGCTATTTTAGCTGGTTTTGTTACCTGACAAAGTCGGTTCCAGATCTGTACTTTGCAGTTTAGCTTTTTCCCCAGTCACATAATATCCAGACTCCTTCACCACTTCAGGGATGGCATTAATCGTTGAAGACAGTTTTAGGATGAAATGTGTTTTCGTCAGTACCAGCTTATTCATGGTTGCTTGATCACACACGGTGAGCAGACAAGGGCTAGGTTTTCTGTTAAGAATCTCTTCTAATGCCTGTAATGTTAATATAGTTTATACAATGTATACAACAACAAGATTGCTATTACCATCTACGTAGAATTACTGCTTACAAAGCAAATACTAAATTAATGGATATTATATATTCATATTCCTTTAATAAAAATATACAAGGTATTTTCCCATTAGTATTCTACCCTACAGTATTTTGTAGCTGATGTTTTGTGATCTAGATTGCATTTCCTAGCAAGATATGGTTCTTCAATTAAATAAGCCTTAGAGACAAGAACTGCACCTTTAGGGGAGCAAATATCAAGCTATAGCTATTGCTGTAAGCAACAATTCTGACTTATTTTAGTAACAAAACCACTAGAGTATACCTAGTCATGACAGCAAGGTTTACTAAAATAAAATAGGTAGCAAAACATTCTTTCTGCAAAAAACACTCCCTTTTTGAGAATAAACTAGTACAATAAAACTAAATATACTAAAATACTAAAATGTAAACGAAGGCATAATACACAAATCACATTGATAATGAATAATATATAATAAAGAACAAGATGGGAATGGCTTACTAGCCTTCACCTGGATTTTATTTTTCATAGAACAGTCTATTCTATGTACATGTATCTATTATGTGCAATGATCCAATGTTTACCGGTATACATTATTAATACTACTAAAGATTCAAAAGGCACAGCAAAAAATCTGATTCCGTGATCTATAAAAGCAGTAAAATAGTTATATATGACACAATAGGGGGTGTTTATTACATAATAAAACCTAATAAATCAATTGAAGCTGTAATACATCTTATGTTTCAGGGTCAGCACTCAGTTCTCTTATTACCGCAACGTCATCGACTTTGCTTTTTTAGTACCAAAAAAGGTGCTTGTATTTTTGATAATAAAATAGATTTTTTTTCTACACCCCAGGGCTCTATATTAGCGTATACCGTCAAAGAATGATTTGCTGTTTAGGGTTTTTCATTTATATACAGCATGATTTTATTATACATTTGATATAAGTTCTTTGATTGTACCTATAAGTTAATAATAAAAGGAAGTCTACTAAAAATGCACATCCTACCTGTACATTTTCACTGGAGATAAGAGTCTTTGATGATGAGAATTTCAAAGTTTCCTGAAATAAAAGAGTAAAGTTACAATCCACCATTTTCTGTTTTATCATTCAGCCTAATACCTCGCAAGTGAAACAAAAAAAAATTCTAAAACTTAAAAATAATAAAGAACTATTGTTTTACCAGAACTTTCCCAGCTGGTGAGAATCCTTCGTGTGGTCTTCTTGGAATTTGTTTTCCACTATTTAGGAGAAATAGCTCATGGAAAGCTTCAGAAAACAAGTGAAGGTCTGTGAGGACTTCAACCTTAAAAGGAGCAATATAGTAAAAAAAATATTACACAATGCTGGCAATAGCTTTCATATTCCAAAGGAGGAAAAGGTGGTCTAGGAGAACTTAGTATATGCCATAACATCACCTGATTTGTCACTATTCCATAACGATGGCGTCACCCACATTTTACATAAACGTTACATTACATGACAGTACACATGTAGGTTGTATAGTATACAAATGTACACCATATGTTATAAAACTGTGTAAAGTACACCAAAGAGACTTAAAGTTTAACTTGACAGTTTTTGGAACCTGGCAGTCAGTTGTGGATTGTAATTGCTGTATCAGGTATTCACTCCCCTGTTCAGCACAGTATCAAAGGTTCATGGAGCTTGGGGTGAGTGTTTAGACTGTAAATCATGTAGATACTATATGACATTACCTGCACATGGTATGGTACTGTGGGCAATATACACATTTCTAGTATCCACTACTTACTATATCTAAGCAATGTATATGACTAAGTATATGCTGTACCTTCTGGGTGCATGTTTGCACTTGGGCACTCTATGGAAATATTTGTTAAGGAATGGCGCTCTGCAAGTACATTCATATAAGAACAATCATACATAGATAAATATGGACATTACTAGGACAAGGACAATGATCCGAATGGGTAGCGTACGTTAATGTTCCTGCTTTATCTACATCTACATGTGTATTTTATCTATACATGTATTAAGTTTAAGGTTAAGTTCATACAGGGTTTTTTGGTCCAAAACCTGAGGCGGTTCCGGACCAACATATGGGTAGCCACGACTGAAAGCCAATGCACTGTACCGGCACCCAGCCGCGCACTTCGCTCCGGATTAGGCCCAATCAATGGCCCTAGTACGGAGGAGGGAGTGTCTTCAGGCCAAATCGTGAGGCGAAACGGCCTGAAGAATGAGCATCTTGCTTCTTTTTCTGGGAGGTGGAACAAACCGGCTCCCGGAAAAAAGACCTGAGCGGCTCCTATTGATTTCAATGAAAGCTGTCTTTTGGTCAGGCTTTTGAGGCGAATACGGCCTTAAAATCCTGACCAAAAAACTCAATCTGAATTTACCCTAAGGCTGCATTCACACAGAGTAACGCCAGGCGTCATTTGTGTGTAATTTGTGTGTCTTTTACGGCCGTCATAAAACGTTTACATAGAGTTCTATAGGAAAAGACGGCCGTCATTTACGGCTGTCATTTACGGCCGTCATTGTAATGACGGCCGTAAATGACGGCAGTAAACTACGGACGTCTTTTCCTATAGAACTCTATGTAAACGTTTTATGACGGCCGTAAAAGACACACAAATTACACACAAATGACGCCTGGCGTTACTCTGTGTGAATGCAGCCTAAGGCTGTATTCACACAGAGTAACGCCAGGCGTTTTTTGTGTGTTTTTTGCACATAGCGCCGCGTTAACGCCGCGTAGCGCCGCGTTAACGCCGCGTATACGTGGCATTAACGCGGCGCTATGTGCAAAAAACACACAAAAAACGCCTGCCGTTACTCTGTGTGAATACAGCCTAAGGGTGCATTCACACTGAGTAAACGCTAGCTTATTCTGAACGTAAAACACGTTCAGAATAAGCGGCATCTAAAGCAGCTCCATTCATCTCTATGGGAGCCGGCATATGAGCGCTCCCCATAGAAATGAATGGGCTGCTTCTTTCACTCCGAGCAGTCCCATTGAAGTGAATGGGGAGTGCCGGCGTGTACGCTCCGGCATGAGCAGAACTTGCCGTATATGCTGGCACTCCCCATTCACTTCAATGGGACTGCTCGGAGTGAAAGAAGCAGCCCATTCATTTCTATGGGGAGCACTCGTATGCCGGCTCCCATAGAGATGAATGGAGCTGCTTTAGACGCCGCTTATTCTGAACGTGTTTTACGTTCAGAATAAGCTAGCGTTTACTCAGTGTGAATGCACCCTAAGAATGCTGGATATCCACTGGCTACCTTTATGGCGGAGTATGTGAAAAAATAGTGAAATAGAGAAGTGCAATCCTAATTCATTAGCCACAGGGCACAAAAACTCAAATGCCAAATTTGACTTTGTAACCACTGTACATAAGCAAAAAGGTAATACTAGATAAGGAAGTGGATACTAAAACGTGTAGAGAGAAACAGCGTTGCTGGTCATAGCAAGCAGATGACTGTGTTTTCTGAGGTCAATATCTACAGGACAGAAACTGTTAATCTGTTATGTCTAGTCTCACAGTTTTCCTTTGCGGTGAAGACACTTGACTGCTATCTTTAGTTTAGAAAATACTAATATGTAGTGTAGTCAATACAAGAAAAAAAATGACTGACGACAGCATACAAACAAATCAATTATTGGCAAGATAATGTCTGTCCGTGTAATACATTTACTGCTGTTAAAAGTCACGCTGTCATCTGTTTATCTCGGCGTCAATAAGTTGAATAACAATTTCACATACCTTTAAGAGCCTTCCCTCCACACTTCTGACAGGGTCCCGGCACACAATGCTGACAAAATACTGGTACAACGTAAATAATGGCAAAATCTGCAAAAACACATTATAAAATGTGTAAATGTTAGGTAATGTAAATGTGTAAGTAAACTATTTATACAAGTATAACACTATTAAACCAAAAAAGGGATGATGTGGGGAGTTTTAGGCTAAGGCCCCACGTAGCAGGCCGCATCAAAAAAGCACTGTGGGAAAAATCGTGATGGCAATGCATCGCAGCTTTTATTACTGTGTTTTTTCAAAACTGCTAGCGCTTCCATAAGTATAGTTAACATTTCCAAAGCTGCAATGGTTTGCATTGTCATAACTTGTGCCAAATTTATCAAATACGGAGCAATGTTGAGTACATGTGGTGCACCTTAGATTTTAATATGTCTGCTTTGAGGCCTTTCCACACTTTTCTTGCCATACATCTACTGAATTGAGATTAAAACAATCATGTAACTTTTGATAAATCTGGTATACAACCACTTGCCATGCCTACATTTCCACAATGGCAAGCTAAAAAATGTAAAATGGCACATACATTTTCTGAATATAAGGCCAAAAAGTTGCAAAAAAAACCACAAAAATATTTTTGTGACTTTTTGACGCAATAAAGCTTGATAAATTCCTCTATCTATCCTCTTCCTAAGTCTTTTCATTTTGTAACAAATGCAGAAAGATTGTTGCATAAATGTTGTCGATATGCATATCTCTATGAGTTATTATGCTGGGATCTCTTGCCAAATCTGTAAAAACTCAAGATTTTTTTGCTGTTATGGCTATATTTGGGTGGTATAGCTCCAGTCTTTGAAATGGCAGTGTTAGGAGCATTCACAATATCAGTAAACCCACTGCCAGGTGATTTCTGCTGCTGAGCTGTGTAATATATAAATTTACGGGATTTTGAGAAGGATTTCTACAGAGTAAATCCTGTCAGGACTCCTATGAGACATGGTAAGAGTCCTGTTTACCCCTCCCACAAAGGATGATTGACAGTTTTCTCACTGGCAATGTGTACAGGGATACATATGTTTATCCTGTATGGTGGGTAAGCAGGACTCTCATTGTCTCTACTGTCTAGAGGTTTCTGAAAATCTGGTACTGTACATGTGAGATAATCTAAAGACTAAGGGTTTATCGAATCATCAATGTTATTTTATCTAGGATATACTGAAGGATCATATTGAGCGGACTTCCCCATAAATGTAAGGACATTGTACAGCAATCATACAATATTTCAGGATTTGTTTTATATATATCTTTTTATAATTATCTTTCTATCCATTATGAGACATTTATACTTTTATGATTTTTGGCTAGTTTTATCATTCTGCTTTGGATCGCCAGTTATTTATGTTCTTCAATTTTACCATATAAACTGAATACACATATGTGGAACAAACCAAAAACTTTTTGTTAAGACATAAACTGGAACTTGTTTCCTACAAAAAAAAAATCCAGAAGCAACAGTGTAAGAATTGCAGTATATAAATAAAATATTGATTTATTTTTTAAAAATGGGCACGAACCATAAGATTCTGAGCATGAGAATGTAATTCAGAAATGAGAAATCCTAGACTGGAAACAACAGTTATGACATCTGCTCTGTGCCGATCAGAAAACAGGTCAATCCCTGGAATAAGTTCAGATATTTCACATCCTTCTCCAATCTCATATAATGCATAATCAAGATCTTCATCTGGATGTGACAGGGACGTGCGGAACAAGGACTAGAAAGAAAAACAGAAACCATATATTATGTCATTTGCTTTCAGATAACTTATTACTTGTCACAGAAATTCATAAGAAACAAATGTGCTTCTTACCTTGAAAAGTAAAGCTGAGAGCAAGCAGCAATCTGTTCTCTTTCTAACATCGGATGTCAAGATATAGCTAAAAAAAAATACAAAACAAGAAAGTTATACAGCAATGACTTATAAAGAGAGACCTATAAGAAGCAATGCATCTGGAAACCAGGGGCCTGCCAGCTACCAATGAAATGAGAACATTAGGTGACCTGTTACCAGTGTTATTTTACAAGATTAGTGCACAACCCCCAGCGGTAAAGAATTACACAGATGTATATATATCTGCTATAATATAAACATTTTAGATAATTTTAGGTAGTCAGAGCATTGGGATAGGTAAAGTAATAGTAAGACAAAGAAAAGGAATTTCACCTGACTTGTAAAACCTTATGTGAGGCCGCAGATAGGTAGATATCTCAGTCACACTAATAATTAGATACCAGCCTCCATTCAAGCTCCTTATCAGCTAAATAAGGAAAGATACTTTGTTCTTTGCTATGTCAAACACTATGGACTAACACTTTTGGATTGTGTTATTGCTTGTCAACTTTGTTACATTACCAAATGCTTGGGTCTAGCACCATGTTTGGTCAGGATCAAGAAGTATTATAATTATACATTTTTAAAGGAGTTGTCAAGTTTAGAAGACCCATCTTTTGAGTTAATTGAGGTGGGTGTGGGACCCTTCTCTAGTGGCCACAAGAAAGAATAGTTATGAGTAGCATCTCTTGCTATTGTGGACCTCTCCTACATCACACACACACTACTGACAACCCAGCTCTGTGTAATACCTAATTTTTCCTCTAGTAGTGCTGCTGAAAAACTGAGGCATAGTTTCCATTAAAAAAAATCTAATTAATTAATTTCTAAGCCGGGGATGGAAATTGATAGCTGGAATGTAATGGGAAGCAGTGGTCACTGAGACGGGAAGTCATTCACAGCTGAGAAGATGCCGAAGGAGCGAAAACTACATAGGTTACCCTTAGTTCATATCTGCGTTTGATAATTCATTTGGGGAGTATGCATGGGGACCCCCCCCCCCATACCCCCCCCCCCCCCCCCGAATGGACTACCATATGCACTGGCAAGTATGAAAGTAGATCACAATCTACTTTTCTGTCCCCATGTTCCGTGTGGGCAGCGTGCGGAGAGCACACAGACCCCATTACAGTCTATGGGGCCTGTGTGCTTTCACTGCACACTGCTTGCCAGTGCGTTCAGTAGTCCTTTCGGGGAAGTCCCCATGTGGACTCCCCCGAACGGATTACCAACACAGATGTGAAGGAGACCTTAGATGGTTTACAACATTAGGAGTGACTTATATTTGTCCACAATCTAAATAAGCTCTTTGCATACAGATGTGAAAACTTTACCATATACATGTAAATGCATTGAGTTAAAGACTATTCTGAGGCAGATTCAAGAAGTTTAGTATAGTGAGCTCACATAGGGTATTTATTGGTATGGCAAGCTGCACTTTGAGAATGCAAACATTTCCGCTAAAAAGGTCACAGAATAATTAAATGACAGTTTACAGGCAATAAAACCTGTTCTCACAGATGATGCTATAGCAGTGACCACATCATTGAGAATTCCCTAGGTAGGCGTAATGTTGCTTAGTGGAATCCATGGTGATAACCTGCTGCGGTTCTAATTAGAAATATATACACGCACACACACACATATATACTATATATATATATATATATATATATATATATATTTATAGAGATACAGATTCTTATTATGCCATAGCATGGCTTCCATTTAGTTGTTACAAGCGTGGAATATATGTGGTTAAATACAGGGGTTCATGCATTAAACTAGAACGCAGAAGAAAATATCTGCTGCTAAGGAGAAGTTTTTTCTTCCTATATTGTAACGTTTTATTTCTTCAGTATGTACCAGGAGAAGCTTTTATTGCTCCCCTCTGGGCACTAAACATTACGTGATAAATAAAAATAAATCAAGAAGTTTTTTTCTTCAATACTTACCGAGACATTTTAGCAGCAATGACGGCAGCCAGCAAACAACCCCAAATTCCCGCTCGGGAAAGAAATTTCTCACTGTAATCTTTAGATCTTCCATTGCTTATGCCGTCTGGGGAGCTATCAAGCTTTTGCCATGAATTAAGAGCATCAGACATGTTGAGCGTTTCATCAAGGGCCTGACACCAGCATTTGAAAGCAGCTCTGCAACATATAAAATGCAAAAAAATATGACACTATAGGGGGGATTTAGTGCACACGCAGCCAAATAAAATACTTAACCTCTTTAGTTCTAAAGATCAAGTAATGCATACACACAGGAATATCAACAGAATGAGTTATGTGGATATTATCCAGATGCTGAATTACTTTATCAGTATGAAGTATAATTTATTCCAAAAGCACTTACAGATTTCAACAACTCATATGTGTACCAAAGCAAAATGGTACATGTCTAGTAATATAAGTAGAGCGTAATCTGAGGACAGCAAAAAGTACCAGCAAAAGACCCCAATTCTATAGCTGGGTCATTTACACAATGTCATATTGTAGTTTTCAATCAAAAAATCCCTGCTGATCAGTTGTAGCCAGCGCTGGATGCTGAGTCATGGCTCCCCCAACCACCTGCTGCTGATTGACAGCTTTCTCTCTATATTGTGCATGTAGACAAAGCTGTCATTCAGCATGGCTTGAAATGTTCTAATATTTAGCCCTATTTATTCTTGCTTTAGAATACAACGGGTAATTCCAGTCATGCATTGTATACAGTGATTAGGACCACCTACTCAACTCTGATATGAGTATGGGGTTCTATGATACGGATCACCGATTCTTAGTGTAGGTCATAAAAATCAAATTGACAGAGGTCCAAACATGGAACCACGTTCTCCCCGTGTTTGCATGGATTTCCATCCCATATTCCAAAAAGATATACTGATAGGGGGAAAAAATGTATATTGTGAGCTCTATTTGGGGCTCACAATCTACATTTAAAAAAAAAAAAAACAAAACAAAAAACATGGAACCACCACAGATCAGCTGATTGAAGGGGTTTCAGTGATTGAACAAATGCTGTGGCGTCATCATTGCTTATCAAGCACAATGCTATACGTTGTATAGTGGCTGTGCTTGGTATAGCAGCTCACCCGTATACATGTAAATGGTACTGAGCTATAGTATGGCCAAGTGACCAATAGATGTGATGTCAGTAGCCTGAGAAGAGGAAATGAAGCTCAATCAAGAGCAGCAAGCTCTTCAAGTACACATTGGCCAGGGCATTGGGTATCACAGGAAGATGAAGAATCAATAGAATTGTTCCAGAAACCCTTTAAACCAAGAGGGTGCAGGGATATATATAAGCAAATTACGAGTTTTACTGAATCTTTCCTAAGTATATTGTATTTATATCTATTTACAAGCACTTTTTCCAAATTACATTCCTTGGACATCATTTACACAGACATGTACACATATAGAGGCTGTACATCTATACTTCACTAGCATTTTTGAACAGATAGAAGTGATACCAATACTTTTGATGTCTGTTTTAGTAAATAATTTTGAATCAAATTATTTACAACTCTGTGCCACTCCTCTATTATTTTAACTAGAAATTTATGAATAGTATGACAACTGGGTGTTACTAGTTTGGGGGATGTGCAGTCCGCTATACAGTCTGCTATACATTCTCATGCTGCTTATTCAGTGTGGACACTGCCAGACCGTGTAGGTCCATTTGCTCATAAATTTCTAGGTGGAATAAAAGGAGACAGCTTAATGGGCATTGCATAGATGAGCGTATATAACAGATACATATGTTATATGGTATATAGAAATAGGATGAGCTGATAACCTTGAAACTATGAAACAATAGGTCACTACTTTAATTTTGCAACCTACTGCAAAAGCCAGGAACTCAGCACAGAAGAAATGCACCAATAAGAAGCATTGAAAGTAAACACAATAAATCTCTTAAATAACCCTACAAGATACGGTAAATGGCTATGACAGCCGCTACTGTAAGCACTAGATAAATATGACAGTCACAATGGAAAACATCTTTGTTGATAAATATCACACGCAAAACAGATTATCAGCTTATAGAAGAAAAATGAATTGTCATTTCAAAGGAAAATACTTTTGGCAGAGTCTCAAAATAATTTTGGTCAGCGATGATTTAAATATGTAGATGATCTAAAGCATATAAAGCAATCTCTGCCTGATAGGAGGCAGAAAGGATTTCGGCACAGGTTCCTCAACGCCACAATACCGTTTATAATAGTGCAGGTTACTCTTTTATTTTCTGTGAAATAAATCAAAAAGAGTTATTTTTATCTGACAGAATGAAAGCCCCAGATTTTCAGTCATCTGCCCTTTGGTATATGACAGGGACCCCAGTTGCTTTTATTTATTGTTCCCTTAAGTGGCTATACAATACAACTGAATGCTTTTAAAAGCTGGGAAAACGACACTACAGAGAAAAATGCTCAGACCTGCCATATATTCAATCGAACAGTTAGATCAAGACAATTGACTTGGAGGAAAGATGACTTCCATGCTCTAATATCATAGCAAATATCAGATAGTACATTTCCTAAGAATACATATTTACCTACACATTAACATCCATAAATATGCTAAAAGATGCAAATTCAAAACATTCATCTTATAGTAAACCGTCCTACAAATGATTCTTCACTAAAGAAATATAGGGAAGAGGCCTCATAGCCAAATACAGCTAAAAAAACGCAGCAGGAAAACATGCGATGGAAACATATGACTTTTTATCAGCAGCGTTTTTAACAGAAAGTGCATAGTTTTCCTCTGTGGACTTTCTACACCTATCGTACCAATACGGAAAATGTCAGCGTTTCCATAAATATAATTGACATAATGCCATTTTCAAAAACACATTTTTTTAAAAAAATGCAGCCTTTCCACTGCAGATTTTTTTTCTGCAATATGTGGTTGAGATCAGCCAGAATCCCATCCGCTTGCAGGTACTATACAATGCAGCATTTTCACAACATGGTGCCCTGATGTATATGCTGTATATGTATGGGCAAGTTAGTGACATAGTAAACATACTGCAACTTCAGTATATCAAAGTGAAATCTTACTGCTGAGAAATTCAACTTTTATTCCATTTGCAAATACACTGTTTGGTGCATTCAGGCAGGGTCACACCTGCTGAAGCATCAAATTTCTTCTGTGGTCTCTCCTTAATTCTGCCACAAAAACAGAGAGACTGACATGCCCCATGGACAATTATTTGCAGCGTCCACAAAAGCAGATGGTGCTCCAGTAGAAGAGACTTCACCCCAAGTGCACCAAATAGCACCTTTGCTTGTGAAATATAATTTGAATTTCTCTATAGCAAAATTGCTCTTTGACACAAGAAAGGTATATTTGCTATGAAAGATATTCACTATACCACTAACTAGCCCTACAACAGTATACGGCTTATTCAAAAGTGGTTTTGGTAGCGAGTAGTATTCGATCGAATACTACTATTCGATCGAATACTCTTATCGGTCGAATACCACGCGGGAAAATTCCATTGAATTCAATGCAAAAACCTCCTCGTGCTCCTAATCCTGCTAATTCCGGAACTTGGACGATCCAAGGTGTCGAACTCTGGTTTCTATGGAAACCGGAACAACATTCCCGTTTTTTCCCATAGACTATAATAGGATTCGATATTCGAACAAATACTACTCGCTCATCTCTACATATGAGTACACAATACAGAGTCTGACCATGAACAAAACAAAACTATATATTTCAAGACATTTATATAAGGTGTCCTTAAAGGGATCCTATCATTTAAACACTTTTTTTTTTTCTAGTTGACACGTCGGAATAGCCTTAAGAAAGGCTATTCGTCTCCTACCTTTATCAGTCGCCTCCGGCCCGTCGTTCGGTAGAAATACTGGTTTTTACTGGTATGCAAATGAGTTCTTTCACAGCACCGGGGTTGGGCCCCAGCGCTCAGACAGCACTGGGGGCGTCCCCAATGCTGGGAGAGAACTCTCTCCAGCGAGGCCTCCATCTTCAACAGCAACCGCGTCTTCTTCCGGCTGGGGTCACACTTCGCTCTTGCGCACATGCGCAGTACACTCCAGTAGTTCTCCGTAGAATTACATGAACTACAGGAGCGTACTGCGCATGCGCGCCGGAGAGGAGTGTGACCCCAGCCGGCAGAAGAAAGAAGACACGGTTGCTGTTGAAGATGGAGGCCTCGCTGGAGAGAGTTCTCTCCCAGCATTGGGGACGCCCCCAGTGCTGCGAAAGAACTCATTTGCATACTGGTAAAAAATGGTATATCTACCGAATGGCAGGCCAGAGGCGACTGATAAAGGTAGGAGACGAATAGCCTTTCTTAAGGCTATTCCGATGTGTCAACTAGAAAAAAAGTGTTTAAATGATAGGATCCCTTTACGTCTTCAGCAATATTAAATGAATAATGGAAGAAAATGCTTCTTAGATGTAAAATTTAGGAACCAGAGTCATTTTCTGTCTTGAATCATTCATTCTGTTGCCTTCACAACAGATCCAACAATTAATATTTAAGTCTCTACATGAGGTTTATAATCTACTTTGTCCCGGAGCTCCATGATAATATAGATTATGTATTTTCATATAAGGTCAAAGCTGACATCCCACTGTAACCTCGCAGCCAATGCTGGCTTTTGTTTAGTTTCTTTCCATTTAATAAAGAGGATTTGTCTCTCTTTTGATTTTTGAACAAATACAATCACTAACAGTAAGAAGAAATTCTGAAACTATTCCAGACCTGAAACCAAAACATACCAGAGAGATGTACACTGGCTTGCAAAAGTATTCATACCCCTTTAACTTTTTCATATTTTGTCAACGTATAACCACAAACTTAAATGTATTTTGATTGAGGTTTTAAGTGATAGACCAACACAAAGTAGCAGATAATTGTGAAGTGGAAGGAAAATGATATATGGTTTTCAAAATTTTAATCACATAAAAATCGGAAAACTGTGACGTGCAAAAGTATTCATGGTTGTGGCAGCATTATGCTGGGGGAGGCTTTTCTTCAGGAGGGACAGGGAAGCTGGTCAGAGTTTATGGGAAGATGGATTAAGATAAATACTGGGTAATTTTGGAAGAAAACCTGTTGGAGGCTGCAAAAGACTTGAAACTGTGAAGGACATTCACCTTCGAGGAAGACAATGACCCTAAACATACAGCCAGAACTACAGTGGAATGGGTTAGATCATGGGTTAGAATGGCCCAAAGTCCAGACCTAAATCCCATTGAGTATTTATGGCGAGACATGAAAATTGCTGTTTACAGATGCTCTCCATCCAATCTGGCTGAGCTTGAGCTATTTTACAAAGAAGAATTGGTAAAAATCTCAGTCTCTAGATGTGCAAAGCCGGTAGAAACCTACCCCAAAAGACTTGCAGCTGTAATTACAGGGAAAGGTTGCTCTGCAAAGTATTGATACAGGGGGCTGCATACTTTTGCACGTCACACTTTTCAGATCTTCAACTTCACAATTATCTGCTACGTTGTGTTGGTCTGTCACTTGAAATCTCAAAAAATACATTTAAATTTGTGGTAATAAGGGAACAAAATGTGATAAAGTTCAAAGGGTATGAATACATTTGCAAGGCACTGTATAATGAAAACCCCTTTAAATTGAGAGCGAACTGTACTTAGCCACTGAAATGAGATAAAAGATGGTGTGGGGTGTTTTTTAGACCTCCCATTTGTTCAATTTCTTGTTTAATATACATCGCCATGATCAATGGCTTCCAGCTTTTAAAGAGTTTAGCTCCTGTGTTCCAAAGTTATCCATGGACATACTAATGTAGTAGGTCTGAATTTGTCACATTGCTGTTAATTTTGTGCTATAACTAATACTGAAAACTGAATAAAATGTTTGCTAAATGAGAAGTTCATCTTTACTACTTTGACAAACTTAGCTTTATAACATCTGTATGTCTTTCAACTTCTCCCAACTAGCAAGCAACTTGAATAGACTTTGCAACATTTTCTGCTGAAATTGTCTACAGTAAAGCATAGCTCTGAGTATATATAGTTTTAAAATATTTTTTTATATTACATTTTTTTCATAAATTTTCTATTACATTTTTATATTTTCATATTTATTTCATATTATTTCTTTTACATTTTTAAATTATTAAATTTATATATGCATATATATCTATATATACAAAATCTAGAGAATAATATAAAAATATAAAAGAGAAAATGTGAAAATATGTTTAGGTATAATGTATTCCCTTTGACGTTTTTTCTCCTTTTTGTTCTAGTTTTGGATGAAATTGTATGCATAGATGAATCATATTTTTGTGATTAAAGGGGTTATGTGGGGATACAAATTATTTTACAGTGCATTCATTCTAAATTACTGTACTGTAAAATCCATAGAGTAGAGAGGAGTCAGTCATGTGACTAAGACTCAGAATAGAAGCAGGGGAGGCTAAGGAAATGAGTCCCCCCTCCCTTCCTACTGTGTTCTGCAGAGCTAAACATTGGGGCACCAAGGGACTGTCTGCTATGCACTAAGAAATTTTGTACGGTGAAGTGAATGCACTGTAAAAAAAATCCATCCCCGTATAACCCTTTAATTTTGAAAACTTATATGAAATATTAATGTAATACGTTTGACTCATACATTTCTGGTCTGAAACAGAAGTAATGTTGACTGGCAAATTGGATGATCATCAAACAACTTCTACGGGCTGCCTAGCTGCAAACCTAAAGGTACACATATACATTAGTACAGAATCAGTTTCCATTAACACACAATTTATTGAAGCCATCAAGGCTATAAGCACTTTATTCATTAGCTCTATTGTAAAGGTCATAAAAACAGAGCGAACATCAAGTATAAAACAGGTTACAAAAGGAAACAGCATCACCTTAACCCCTAATGCAGTTTTCAACACATTTACTAAGTATGACTTATAGAAGTGAATCTCCATTGTAGTGAATGCAATGAATTATACCTCTTACCTGTAACCTTGCTTATTAAAATGCAATACTGAATATAGTACAGTCAAGTTGTTAGAAGTTGCTATGATGGAACAGTTAATCCAATCTGCAATATTACTACTAGTATCTATTCTTTATTTTATTTGCATTTTATTGGCACATTTGTGTGATGTTACTTAGTATACAAACTGCATATTAATAATCATTATATATACCATAACAGTTGGTATGGGACAGTATGATGCTGGCAGGTAGGGACCCCTACCATCAAAGACAACTAGGATGCTAGGAGTTCCACTCCCAGCATTAAGCTCAAGCCAGTAAACCTGGCTAAGACACAGAGATGTGCAGCTATACTAACAGTAGTAAGTTTTGTACTAATATTCTGAAAATAATACAATGAAATACGTTACAAATGCCAACAGTCAGCATACTACAATAAGTATTATTGCAATTTTATTAATTTATTTTTTTTTATCTCAGTCCAAATCTTTTTCTTCAAGTTGATATAATGGCCATGAAAAAATTATTTTTAACGTGGAATTGTAATTATTTAATTGATTAGCAAATGGATTTTAACAACTTTTATATTATGCTTTATTACTGAATTCTTGATAGTTTTATTGGAAAACAGCCTCTGAAGTGACACCTCCAGCTGCTCACCAAATGAGCACTGCTAAGATGTATTCATAGTCAAGAGGGCACTGTACTTGAGAAAACGGTTAGCTACATTAATAACGTTTATCATAGAAGTCACTCTCCCCATACAGTAAAAATTTCAGCTGGGTTAACACTATCATTGTTAATGTCTGACGCGGTCTTGTGTCATCGGATGACAAGAACGGACATTAAACTATCTATACTGGTAGCTTATGTAAATGGAATTATTTTCCTAAATATACTGCTTTAGAAATACTGCTTTGTTTGCCTGCTATGTGAACTTATTCCTCCCATTGTTTACACAGCATTGCCATAACCAGGGACCTGTGAGAAAGGACAAGGATGTCACTCATTGCTCTGCCAGCAGGGTAAAGCGGAGTCTGTTATCTCTCTATGTAAACACACAACACTAAGTCTGTTCTCTTCAAGCATGTGCATATTATCTGATCTTCATAAGTATTGTGATACTTCAGTGTCCTTTTCAGCAAGGGGAGGGATACAGGAAGTGAGAAGAAGAGACAACAGGCAACTTGCTGAAACAGTGAGATGAGAAAACCTCTTTAGCTGTTGTAGAGAACGTATGCAGACTGATTCTGTGTCTATTCCCATTGATACATAAGAAACATGAGGGACACTATCTTCCCTCATGTTTGTTTACTTTTGTAAAGTCCTGCATGCATTTCAGTTTAGGGGATTAACTTCCCCACATTTCAATAACATGTATTTTTTATGTTTAAATAAACCTGACATACAATATTACAAATGATCTCAATGCACAATTGTATGTAATAAACATTACCTTTTGTTTCCTGCATACAGGTGAAGATTGCCAAGCTCATGAAGAGCCTGAGCTTTAAGGCCTTGCTGTTTGTCTAAATGAAGAATTTCTACAAAAAAAACAGTATTCTAACATTAGGGTACTAAACATTGATGTTTAATTGTAAAGTTCATAAAAAATGGACAAGTGGATATATTCTCAAAAATATACTAAAAACACAACTAGGAGTTTTTCCTCACTAACAACACTTATTTCATATCCACAGGACAGGGGATAAGAGCCTGAGGGTCTGAACACTAGGAATCCTTACTGAACGTGAGAACTGGGGTCCCCTGCATGAATTGAGCAGTAGTCCACATGCAGGACACGTGTTCCATTCACTTCCATGGGACTGACCGTGATAGCTAAGGCCCCATAATTTTTGCAGATAAAAGTGTGGAACCATGTATTTATATGGGTCCTTTCACATGTCCTTTTGAGTCAGAGTTTCTGGAACGTAGATGGGATCAGTAAATTATGAAGCATGCCATATTTGTGGCACAGACCAGTTTGGGGAGTCATACAGGAACCGTGATTGTGGACGGCTTTACTGATATAATGCAGACATGTTTATGTGCAGATTGCAGATCAGTATTTGAGGACCGTAAAACCACTACGGTGATGTGCATGAGACCTAAGTATAGTTAGTGACAGTTTGCCCCAGTATTTAGACACTCATTCCCTATCCTTTTTTAATTTGCCAGTCAATGATAGACTTATCAAACTATATAGACATATTGACCAGGTGTGAATTCACCCCATATGGAACTGGATTACTGAGTTGTTTGAGGAAAGTTATATGTCATCATTTTACTACATTTATCTGTTGCAAGAGTAAAGAAATACAGCAATGATAAAAAGAAGGGGCTGTATATTACAATACCCAACTGCATATCCATACTTCATTTAATATGCATATTACGTAAAATGACAGATGAAACTATGTTCCCCTTGTTATCCTACTATGTATTTCTCTATGGCACCTTTCATTATTACGTTAACCTACTATTTTGTCTGCTTTGAAATAAATTTGCAAATAAATGGATATGTCAGTAAAAGATAAATGATGTATTGGCAAGTGCATGGCACACTATGACAGGCTGCAGTGTCTGGGCTTACAACGTACAGCTCTGGATGTGAAGCAGAATTGTTTAGCACTGATGAGATGAAGGATTTAATGAATGGTAACTCTATAAGCCTGCGTGCATACTAATCTTTCCCTCAGGTAACAGGATGTGTTGATTGAAGCCCCCCCTCACTTCATCAGGGTGATTACATTAACATGATATATTTGGGAATATTTTGCTGTCACTGTCCAGCTTTGCAATACTTATTGGACGCTGAAGACATTAATCCCTGACCCACAGATTAATTGATCTTAGACTGTGGCTTCCTATCAGTCAAAAAATAAATGCCTTACCAATAGTCTTGTCATAGGAAGCTATAACAACTGAAAGGTGTGAGGGAGGGATTGCCTTGCTTTCAATTGCACCCACAGAGATGAATTCTTCTTCCGAGAGGTCAGGGGGGACTGGGCGATGTGCTTGTAAGGCACCACCAGAGAAGCCAACTTTTCCATAAGGTAGTTGTGAACTGCTATACCTGTCTTGTGAATTTAACCCTAAAAAGAAATGCAGAATGGTAAATTTAACATATGAACCTGTAGACCCATGCAAGGAAAAACTACAGAAAAAAAAGGTTTGGCATGTGCCACTGCCCTCTGTGGCATCACTGCATTGTAATATGTAAAATGTACTTATATATGGTTTTATATGAATAGGCCTGCACCATATACTTAAATTTAATCGATACAGAAGTTTAGAACTATTTAGAAAAAAAGGAGCAAATGTATAGCAGAATTTGCCAAGCAATGATAGTGGATTACCATGGGTTAGGAAAAAACTGCTTTTATGTAAAACTGGATACAGTAATGTTATGAGATAACCAGAACCATAATAAGTCTTCATGGAGTCCCACAACAAAACTTGTAATGGTGCCCCACTCTACTATGGCCTCCTCAAGCAGCAAGTTCAAGTGAATAATTATTTTAGTCTCCCTTACACTAGGTTCATATTAGTGCCAGGTTCTCTTTCGCTCTGGTCCGATGATGGACCTGAACAACTGAGAGCTGGACTGCTAAAACAGTGGTTACAAATGGAGACTGGTGGACCACATTGACTATAATGGTGTCCGCCATTTCAAAACTAAAAGCACTGGAGAGAAAAGACCTCTGTCCAATTTTCAGTGGTTGCTGCAATGGAGTCTCCTCAGACACTCCAGCGCAGATGTGACCCCAGCTTTACACATAGAGATAATGGACACAGTGTTTTTATAGTACAAGTAATGTCTAGAATGATGTCACAGTTCCTAACTGGCATAGGTTTCAATTCTGGTGCATGGGTGTCTGTCACCTGAAGACATCATGTCAACCCAGGACTGAAGATAGATAGATTAGGGTCGCCTAAACCGTGTTTTCCCCATGTGGATAGCTGACAAAATATCGTTGTTTTTGTCAATATACAAATTAGATATTTGGAGAAATCGGGCATGGGGGTCCCCATGGTTCACAAGAATGTGGATGTCTCGCATCCCCATTCTTGCAAATTCTAAGGGACTACCTGAGATAGCTATAGTGTAGTCTTCGGCTCCCTCCATCAGTCCCATAAAAATTAATGGAGAACCATCTCAAGGCACCTCCATTCTTGTGATTAAACTCCCACCAATTTGGAACTGTCTGTCCTGTATATGACCACTTCATAGCACCACTTCTTTTACCCAGCATAAATAACCCTTAAACTATTACTTTTTCTCCTTCCTTGGCACAGTCTGACTACTGTTTTGCTGCATACATGGGCACTGCACAGCACCAGTTCAATAATCCTGCTTAAGGCTATGGCCCCACGGGCTGGAAACGCCACGCTAAAGTGCTGCGGGAAGAACCGCAGCGTGAACGCATTGCGGTTCTTCTCGCAGTGCTTTGAACAGATAGTTTACAGAGTTTTCCCCCCAAGGACAAATCTGTTACAATGCCGTCAGCGTTTCCGTAGATATAATTGACATGCTGCAATTTTCAAAACCGCGACTGTTTTGGAAATTGCAGCGTGTTCGCTCTGCGTTTTTTTCCGTAAAGTGGCCATGGGATTCACATGAATCCCATCTACTTTGCAGGTACTGTAAAACCCCAGAAAATCACGGCGTTTCCCACCTGTGGGGCCCCGGCCTATAAGGGCAAAGTACAGTACGTTTTTATTCTATGTATATGGGCCCTGTACCATTGTCTTTAGATTTGTTGTTCTGATCAGTCAGAGCCTAAAAGTATTGTAGTTTATCAGTAAATTCTGTATTTTTAATTTACTTTTTAGTATCTGAAAAATTAGCATACACTGAGTTCTTAAACAGCCATAAACAGCTCAGCGTGAATTATTACTTAATGAATTGATGGCAGGTGAAGTGGGCAGAAGTTCCTGTGACACTGATCTCCGGTAATCCTGAAGAGCCTATTAAGATGCTTTTGTAAAGCTATTGTACACTTATTTCTAGGAAATTATTTTCAGCCGTACATTCACAGACTACAGGTTGTCATACAAAGTCATTTGAGGCAGAGTTTTGATATTTTATGGCAACATACAATATTTGCTTTATTGGATTGATGTCCACAGAGGTACACGTATAAGGCTACTCACTGATCACAATTTGTCTTTATTTTAGATGGCCTGTAGAGAATCCACTCCTCTGAGTATACCAACACTTATACCACTGTTACCTTGTTGCATTCATATATAGAAATCTTACAGTACACAGTATACATGGTTACGTACCTTGACCATAAGCTAAGAATAAAGCGAGTAGTTTTCTGCTATGTTTCAGTGCCCGACTTGAGTATTTCGATTTCTGTAAACTTTCATGGAAGCAAGCAAATGTATCTAACACATCCAGAGGAACACAGGTAAGTGCTTTGTATTCTGCAATGACAGGAAAGCACATTTTTAGTATTCACTCAACAAGGGGACATGGTTTAGTGGGAGTTGGTGTATGATTTAAAATATGACATCTTGGAACAAAACAAATTGAAGGGGCTCTATCAGCAAAATTATGCTAATAGAGCCCCACATATGCGTGAATAGCCTTTAAAAAGGCTATTCAGGCACCGTAAATGTTATATTAAATCCCGGTCCCGTTTTTAAATAAAAGCATTAAAACATATATGCAAAACTTACCAAACGTGCACAATGGGCGGGGATGCACGATGTGATGTCAGCTTCGGGCACGCCTGCCTCTTCTGTCTTCTTGTAGTAACGCCCTCTGGTTCCGTGTCTTCTTCCGACTTCTTCTCTTCAAATCCTGCGCCTGCGTAGTAGCGCTTCCCTCCGAAGCGCTACTGCGCAGGCTCACTCGCAAACTGCCATTAAGTAAAATGGCGAGTGAGCCTGCGCAGTAGCGCTTCGGAGGGAAGCGCTACTACGCAGGCGCGGGATTTGAAGAGAAGAAGCCGGAAGACACGGAATCAGAGGGCGTTACTCCAAAAAGACAGAAGAGGCAGGCGTGCCCGAAGCTGATGTCGCATCGTTTATCCCTGCCCAGGGTGCACGTTCGGTAAGTTTTGCATATATGTTTTAATGCTTTTATTTAAAAATGGGACCGGGATTTAATATAACATTTACAGTGCCTGAATAGCCTTTTTAAAGGCTATTCACGCATATGTGGGGCTCTATTAGCATAATTTTGCTGATAGAGCCCCTTCAATATGTTTTGTTCCAAGATGTCATATTTTAAATCATACACCAACTCCCCCTAAACCATGTCCCCTTGTTGAGTGAGGTGCAAAAAGTATACAAACGTATAGCAAATGTGGTGCAAGGCATGTCTTTTTTTTTTTTTAGGCAAATTGAGGCACCAGTACAACTTTCTGATTTTCTGGTGATATTTCTCCCTTCCGGAAACGTAAAGTCAACTATACTAACCCACCCCAAAATACTTACCTTTTTTCTGATTTGGACATCCTCATCAGAGGACATAATTTTTTCGGGGTGGCTGGCACCTCCTCTTCTTGATGTCTGCTGACCACCCACGCTTGCGCAATAGAGCTAAGGCGCTGGCATGCACAGTGGACCAGAATAAGTGACATCCTGTGCCCAGAAGGCCCAGAACATAAAATAGATTAAGCATGATGGGGAGAGTTGAGTTAGTTAGGAAGGGCTAATGGTGGGCGGGCTAGCTTGGGAAACAGGGAGTGGGAAGGAGTGAGAAAGGGAGGGTGAGGGAGTGAGAGAGTGTTGGTGCGAGTCTACTCAGAGGGAAGCGCAAGGCATCATAGCATTTGTAGGAAAACAGAGAACAAGAAGATGACCATGTTAACAAATGTAGAGGATACCAGGAGCTCACAGCGAAACCCAGAAAACAATCAAAACACTGCTAAAGGTATCTGGGTGCACTTAGTGCTATTAATATGTTAATAACAGACCTTTTCTGAAAATTGATTTCTATTTGGGAAGTAACTAATGACAATATGGTTTGAGATCACCGTTACCCTGCTTAGGATGTACAGTTATATCAAACAGGGTGTATCTTTGTAGATGGAATAAAAGTGTCACCTCTTGTATTAATTACAGCTATTCATTACAGCTGTGAACACTTGGAAATATTTTTTGGAAATAATGGGAACTTAATGATAATCTCAGACATGCCACTCACTATTTTATAAATCTGCATTTGATGAATGCAGTCATATGGCAATATGTCAAGTGAATATACCACAACCTGCCAGCAAGTGGTGAAAGCGGTTTTATAAAATAGCCTACTTCATATAGACATTACAATGGTCTAAACAGAACGTTGCGTGGTTTATTTGCTTGGGATACAAATACATGTCACATAAAGAGATGTAGCTCAGCTCTGACCTGAATGAACAATGCATCCTCTCTGATCAATATCGGCCCCCGAGTTCCTCACTTTATTAGTGAATGTGCCAACATGCGGTTGTTTTCCGATGTAATTCCTGCAATGCATCTAAAGAGCAAACGAGAACAGAGAACATTTCTGAAGGCTTATGTTAACAAATCTTTTTAGCAATTTATGATGTGCATGTTCTTCAAATACCATAATAGTGATATTGTTTTATAGATAATCCAGTAGGGGAAAAGAAGACAGACTGATGTTAATGTTGTCCTTTAGTAAAACTATCATAATGACAATTTATGTTTAACGCTGCAATCTAATACAATAGAAAAGCTGTGTTATGTTCTTTTTATGTAAAATAGACAGAAAGGTTATTGCAAATAATATATTTTTATACAAAAAGAAAACAATGATGACAGCACCAAGCATTTCTGATATCCTACTAACTCGTTCAGATATGGAATGCAAAAAGACATAAGTCAATGCAACACAAGAGCAAAAAACTAAAACAAGATGACAATAGTGAAGCTAATCTGATAGAAAAAAAAATGATAAAATATACATGCATTGTAATTCAATGAGATTGTGTCCCTTTAATAATGACCCCCACATTTTACATAGTTAATGACTATCTAGATTACGTAGGCATAGACATTTTGGTGGTCCAAATAATACATTTTTCATATTGTACTGCAACTCTTTTTATGCCAGAAGGCTCACATATGGCAGTAAATGTGTCTGGCAAGGCTGAGAAGCCGATTCTGACTCTTCTATTTCTTCATAGGCCTGACTCCAACTCCCGCAAAAATGGCTGATAGTAATCGTCAGACAGATGTAGTAAAAAATATTTAATTCACATAAAAGGCAGTGACTGACATCATGTAAAAGTATATATACCACAAACTATGAGTCTAATTAATTATGCAATATTGATAATTGTGTAATATAATTTCGTATACTGATTTATTTTATTTTGAAGTTGGAATTGGAATCATTTTTACAACTCGAGCTCCACCCAAAATTGGTCCCAACTGACCCCACAGCCCTGTGAATGGGACACATGAATAATAAAGCCACCTCTTTCACTACAGTGACTGTACTGCATGTAGATTGTCTCTTACTAACTGTATGATGACTGGTTATTAGTTAAAAAACCAGGCCTGCAGTAAATCAAGGTGACAGCACATCAATAAAGGACAAGGGATTAATGTTTGATGACTGTACTAAAAAAAAGCAAGA
This sequence comes from Leptodactylus fuscus, assembly GCF_031893055.1. NCBI lineage: Eukaryota > Metazoa > Chordata > Amphibia > Anura > Leptodactylidae > Leptodactylus > Leptodactylus fuscus. The sequence continues at coordinate 157,412,191 of NC_134269.1, forward strand.
GTATCGGCAATACTCCTCGTAGCACTAATAGGTTTCTAAGCATTTAACATTTCCTAAAGTGAGTCTGAGAAAGGATTGTGCCAAGTTAGACATGCTATTTAATCTAGTCAACGTATATTACTGCTATCATTTAATCTATGGTAAATTGTAGCCACACGCAAGCACTAATACTTTCTTCTGTGCTGACCGCAGCGCACCTCGAGTATAAGGCACAATGCTTACGAGTGCTGAATGGGATGTATGACTGATGTGCCCAATTATTCCGCTTCAGAACAAAATTGCTGCACAAACCTACACAGAAACTAGATACGAGCGACCAGATCTTTGTATTGGTGCTGCACAAAAAAGTTCTAAACTAATGCAGAAAAATAACTGAACAAGTTATCACACCAAATATTGATCTGATTTACATTTCTCTGTTATTCAATCACTTAATGTAACTGACAAAATTGTTAATTAACAAAAATAAAGTATTAAAAATTCTATATTTGACAGCATTCATAATTTGCTAGTGGAGGTGACATGATGGGGGAAAATTAGTAATCCATCTATGCCAGTACATAGCTAAGTGCATGCTATGGAATTGCCACTGGAGCAATGCCAAAGAAATGGTGGAAATGGCAGATACCAGAGAGCAGTAGAACTCGCAACTTAAATCTCATGCTGCGCTGGGAGATAGATCTTAGGGTGCATTCACACTACGTAACGCCAGCGTGTATCACAGCCGTACACGCCGGCGCTACAGCAGGGCTGCCGAACACTTCCCATTCATTTCTATGGGAGCCGGCATACGAGCGCTCCCCATAGAAATGCTTCTTTCACTACGAGCAGTCCCATTGAAGTGAATGGGAAGTGCCGGCGTGTACGGCTTGGCATGAGCAGAGCTTGCCGTATATGCCGGCACTTCCCATTCACTTCAATGGGACTGCTCGCAGTGAAAGAAGCAGCCCATTCATTTCTATGGGGAGCGCTTGTATGCCGGCTCTTAGAAATGAATGGAGCTGCTTTATACGCCGCTTATTCTGAACGTGTTTTCGTTCAGAATAAGCTTCAGTATACATAGTGTGAATGCACCCTAAGAGTCCATTCCCACGGAGGAAAATGGTGAGGAATTTGGTGTGGAATTTCAGCCCTGAAAAAAAAGCCTCCCATTGACTTCCTCTGCAGAAAAAGGAACCCACTGAAGTCAATGGGAGGCTTTTTTTTAAGTGCTGAAATTCCACACCAAATTCCTCACCATTTTCCTCCGTGGGAATGCACCCTAAGAAACCCCAAATGTTCTTCACCAGAGCCTACCACAAAGTCGGTTGGACTTAGGCTGAATGTGGACCCAGGTTATCGTCTCACTAGCTAGGTGCAAGAAATAGATACTCTACAATATGAATACGAACCAAGACCCATAGTACTACTTACTAGGTAGATCTAAGCAGGAAAGCTGAATCAACTGTGTGATCTTATCCAGGCTGGGGTCAATCCAACTCATAATAATGTAGGCACATTTAGTGCAACAGAGGAATGTATAAAGACTGGCATATAAACCACCAGTCTTAATAAATTTCCCCCAGTGTGCCAAATATGCGCAAAACTGTTAGACAGTACTAAGAAATGTACTTTAAGGTATGCATTAAAATATAATAGCTGTAATAAAATACATTTTCTTTTGCGGTTGTTATCCGCATCCCACTAGTACTCAGTTGACAAAAAAGTATGGTAATACATTATGTATACTTGTTACATGACCTTGGGAGTAATCACTGTCCATCAAGGTCAGATTACAATGGAAATAATCTGTAACCACCGAGGGAACTGTCAGAACACATTTCTGAATTTACCACCAGGACTCTATTTTTTTCTTATAATCAGGTAATAGGTCTCTTAAGGGCTATCTGAAATACATTTCTTCATCACTTGATTTTATGCTTTCATGGGTCAGGCTACTGAATGCCAGCTAGTTATTACCATGGCTTCTAGGAAGCAGTTATCCTCCTCATGGGCCTCGTGACCAGCTCTAAGGAGGCCCATGTACATAAACAGCTTTTTACGTAGCAAACTATACAGTATATCCTTAAACTCAGTACAGTATATGCCCTTTCTCCTGCACTAACTGTTAGAAAGCTTACCCAAGACGACAAGACAGAGCCACTTTAAAGGAACAATAAACCCAAAGTGAATGTTTCCAACATTTCTGCATTATTTCACATAAATACAGTGCTGAGGACTACAAAAAATATAAATATGTATATATTTTAAAGAATGATGTATAACAGTGTACAGTGAGTGTCTATGGAATGACTAAGTGTGTCTTTAGGCAGCCAAAATTGATCAAACTGTGTCTTGGCAAGGAATTTTGTACCAGAACATGGCAGCTTCAACCACTATAAATATATTCTCTACAACAAATTTTATATATACTAATTGCTTCATAAACTTTGTGGTTACAATTGCACACACAGGACATGTCAAAAACTTAGGTTAGTGTAGACTATGCCATAAAGAAACAGTCCCTAGCGGCAAGTGATTGGCATTAAAATCAGTATCAGCCAAAAATGAACAGGACCTCTGAGACCCTATACTGTGTCAGATCCTAGGTAACAACATTACATCAAAGTTGGATCAGTCTGTTGTGTTTTTTTCCACTTTAATTTTGGGGGAGACTCCAAATCCAGGCCTCCATTGGTTAATACATTTGAATTCCATTGATGATTTTTGTGTGATTTTGTTGTCATCACATTCAACTAATGAGAATGTTTCATTCATTCAGATCTAGGATGTGTTATTTTAGTGTTCCCTTTATTTTTTTGAGCAGTGTATAACCAGAAAAATAAAGAAAAAACAGATGCAAAATATGATGTAGAAAAAATTCCTTCCATTGAGAATTGAATCCATGTTAGTGGCAACATCCACAAAATATACAAAAAAAATGTAATATTCAGTCACTGACCTTTTCATCACTTTCCTCCATAGGTGCATAGGAATTAGGAACATCAGCTCCTTTCATGTCAAATATTCTGCCAGCCAGCATCCTCTGTGCATGAACCAGCAGTGGTGTGACTTGCTCGGTAAATCTCTCACTGTAATAATACAACAGTATATTAAGATATTATATTATATATATATAAAGAGCTCAACGGAAAAATGGCCTAAGTCCAAAAATCAATATTGTGAGAAAAATGAAATTTAAAGTTTTAGCCTAAAGCAAACGGGCATTATTGTGGAATATATCTATCCAATGTAATCAGCTAATGAACACCGTTAATCCTAATCATAAATTGTATTATTTATTAAAAAAATTGCAGCTTCATGTATAAATATTATTTATTTAATATTATTAATTAATTACTACTATTATTAAACGATGAAGAATAATAATTACCTGCCTCCCTTTTCGGCGCTAAATATGTGCAAAAGTCGATTTAGAGCCTTTTAAACAATAAGACAAAGTTTTTACACTAATATAAACAACAGACCGGAAGTCACGATTTCAATGAAAAAATGACCAACGAGAGTGAAGTAAGTAAGTTTGTATTGGACTTAGGCCATTATTCCATTGAATGTAAATTCTTCTGCATTGAAATATATGGACTTAGGTCATTAATCCTAGGTACCTTGTAAACCCAATGCACAGAACGAGGTACAAAGAAGCTTTCTAGGTAATAATTTGAAATATGACAAAATGTGGACTTAGGCCATTTTTCCGTTGAGCTCTTCATATATATATATATATATATATATATATATATATATATAGCCTTCAATATTTACTCAGAATTACCACTTCAGTGTGAGTCTTAGCTGCATCCGTTATTCATACATAATGAGGAAAAACTACTTACTGAGAGAGTATATTGAATTGCACCGCTATGTGCACCAAAGTTTCCCATCTTTTCACATAGTATAAAACCTCCATGGCTTTCATCACTAGATCACATATCCAGCGCATGTCAATCACAGTCACATCATCAAAGGGATATTCAAACTTCAAGCTAGATCCCCCCTCTTCATCCGCAACACTCCCCATGCAGCTTGGGACACAGAACTTTCTATTGTCATCAAAGACCTAGGGGTGAAAATTACATTACTGTGTTATTAATTGGGCCATTAAAGGGAGTCTACCACCTTCCTAAGCATATTGAACAGCCACCAACATATTACAGAGCATACTACTGTAATAAACATCATACCTTTGACATGTATATCACTATATATCTGGAGAAAATACTCCCAACTTTTAGTAGATGAGACTTTCTCCTCACTGACACAATCTAAGGAATGCAAAGCAATACAGTGGGATGAGCACTGATGATTACACTTTACCAACTCCTTTTTACCCCAATCAAAAATAGGGTTATGGAGGTTCAGCCAGGGAAACCACAAAATAACATCAGCAGACAGATGCTCCATTACAAAAAGGCTTATGACCTCCGAATGTGGAGAACCCACTTGCAATGTGATTAAGGGGGTGATTAAGGGGGTCTTATATTGAACCTTACCCCTGGCCGCTCCAGTAACAAAGGAGTGTCAAGTGGCAAAAGCTCAATGCCCAAAGATGAAACAAATGAATAAAATTGTAATTTACTTGGTCATAGCAAATGTATGCTAATGCTCAGCAATCGTCTTACAATTTTCAAGACAAACGAAAAGAGCAGATGTCTCAAGATATGTAACTATATCACTTTTTCCTTCACCTTTAGGTGTTGATCTTCTACTTGGGGGATCTGTGCCTGTCTATACATAAAAACAATACCAACGCCTTATAGGAGTGACATTTAGTTTTGAATCCAGTACATGTAGTTGCAGTATGAGTGGTGTTTGCTGGAAAGTCACCGGAGAACATACTTCAATATTAAATAATGCTCTTTTCCCGTGACCGATTCCCTGTCTGATATACATTAAGGGTTCACATAAAGCAAAGTGAGAAAAAGTAAATCATTGGTGTCTAATGGAAGAGTGTTTTATTTCTCCATCTAAGGTGAGAAAGGTATGTACTATACTTTCCAATGAAGACATAACAGAGATGACTTCTATTCATATGTATTCACATCATAAAATATTCTTTGCAATGGGCAGAAACCGGATATGGAGATAAACGCTAGCACAGAAAGCTTTTTATTGTGCATAGAAATAAAGACTCAGAAGGGAACATATAAACTGTGACTGGGAAAGAGTAATGTGCATTGGCATTGTACCAGAGTTTGTTCAAGATACTAATGAATCATGTGTAGCATGAAACTACTGTTTGCCAACAGCTTTATTCTTCTGATTCGCTCGGCTCTATGGACATTTTTAATTGACTGGACTAAATGTAACATTTTATCTTTGCCATTCTGTGACACAACTTCATTTCTCATGGGTGTGCCAAATATTTACCAGTTACCCTGTGCTTTCTATGATCTAAGTGCAAGTGCTAAACCTGGTAAGCGACATCATAGCCATATGTTTCGTGAGCCAGGCTGGTAATGACGCTCCACTTCTTTCTAGTACTGGCAGAATTCCTGTAAAACACAGAGGCATATAAACCTCCAGTGTATACCCTAAATGAATGCCACTGTATAGTCATAAAGTGGCATCTGTCACGCAGAGGCTCCATTGCTTGAAAAAATAAATAAATGTGTATTTGATTTCCACCGGATGCCATGTATAGAATAGCATAGACTGCTACACTGTACCATGCTGTATATACCATGCTGTAAAAAAAGACAGTATAATGGTGGCTCAATGTATCAAGCAGTCTCCCTCATCTCCCCAATCCATTTGTTCATGACGTTAGATGCATAGTACAAACACAGTGAGCTTACACTTGAAAAAAAATTGCTGTCCAACTGGTTCCATCTTTAGGTGTGAGCCTCCCTAGACAGTAGGTCCTTGAGATCAACAGTCTGAAAGCCTTGCTGTTGTAAGAAGCACCAGAGAGTACATGGCATGTAGTCGAGGCAAGGAGCAGTGTTGTATGCAAAATTTAACACTCCTATGGTAACGGGTTTGCAATCCTGCCTATAGAAACACTGAATCTTCCTCTTTAGCAAATTTGTTCTTGATAATATCAAAGGGAGGTTGTCAAGCAAGAAAACTGGTATTAAACTAATGACAGTGCCTTGTAGGATTGCTTGTACACTTTACAAAGTTGCCTTTCTTATTCTGCATCGCAGTTCCACTGCAAATGAAAATTAGGATTTTGTTCTTCTTCAGATCAGCTGAGAAGGGCTTTAGGGGAATTTTCTTCTCCTGCTGGGGCTTCTCTCTTCGCTCCAAATAACCATTCCTAACTGCACTCAACGAGTGTGGGAGAGGTCACTGATGCCCAGGTTCCTCCACTTGGGTGGCAGTAATGAGCAGTTACCTATGGTAAACAGTGAAGCCCCAGCAGAGGAGGAAATGCCCCCAAAGCCCCTTTGTATTAATCTGCAATGCATATTATGAAAGACTTCTTTATCAAATGTGTCATTAGGTTGATACCGATTTTAAAACTGACAGACTCCCTTTAACTTTTCTATCACAGAAAGTAATATCTGGAACTAAACTAGACTATGCTACTATCATGGACTGCTGGAGTCTTCATCAATCTTCAGCAATGCTTTAGCTTTTTCACAGGTTTCCTCTGCACAGTGCTGATCCGGGCCTACTCCTTGTGTATGGATCCCCTTCATCTCATTACTGGGTTCAATGGAGTCCCAGAGGTCAGACCCAAACCAATAATAATGTTATAGTGTAGTATATCCTCGCAATAGAAGATATGATATACCAATATATCTCTTTAGGATTTCTCAGTTCTAATAAATTATTTCTTATATATCTATCTGAACTGTAGCGGCATGAAATTACATTAAGATCTAAGATCTCAGGAATTAAAGGGGTTGTATAAGCCATCAGTAAATACATTTCTGACATACATTGAGTTAAGCTTGGTCCCAGACTGCTGATCTTAGGCATACCAGTCTAGACATTCATGCATATTTTAATGGTTTTTCTGAACTTAGCAGATGTTATATAGGGAACACAGAAAGTAGAATTCTGTACGCACTACAAAGCAAGTAAAATCTTCATTAGCTCTAAACACATATTCATAAAAACCAATGTTACATTTCTTGATATTAATGAAGGATAAATTTTAAAACTCACTATTTTTTTATGGCTGTGACTGCAACTATGTGTAGATTTTTGTGACTGCAGCAATTGTCATTCTTTGAAATAGATTTATAAAAACAAATCTGCTTTTGCTGATATGTTATGATTTGGAATGACATAAAACAAGATATTTTATCAGAATAACTTAAGAAATAAAGGCACGATGTATGAATTTAGGAAGCTTTTGTTTAATAGTGAATCATAACACTCACTAACAAAAAAAATGCACCAAGGAGTTGGAATCAAATGAAACTTTATATGTGTTAGGCCGGTTGCAGACGACCATGCTGTGGGTCAGTGTGCTATCTGTGAATTTCACGGAGAGTATACTGATCCATTCCTTTCTATGGAAGCGTACACAATACTGTGATTTAAACTGTCCTGTGTGCGGCTCGTCAGTCTGGGCCACATCAGATAGGACAAGTCCTTTTTTTGTACTATTTTGCGGTCCGTGCTTCAATGGCTCCTATTCATTAATGAAAGGATCCACAGAGGCACAGCCAGTACACGGGGTGCACATGGAGACATCCTCGTCTCCCCCATGTGCAGTCTGTGCTTTTATTTCACGGCAGGCCGGTTGCAACACAGTCATCTGCAACTGTACCTTAATGTAATAAGGATATATGTAAGTGAATACCATATTAGAGTGAAAGTATACGTGTATTGGGGAAAACTATATGATTTAAGTTCTAGTACCCTGCTGGACCACTAGGCTGGATACATGGTAAGATATGGTTGGATACTGAAGAATACAGGTTCCATATGCTATCTTGCGCACATTTACTTACAAATGATGAAGCTGGACATGTGGATCCTTTGCACTCACAGGCTGCCAAAGATCCATAAATGCTTAATTGGGGATAAATCAGGCAACCAGGCAGGCCATAGAATTGTTACAATCTGATGAACAAGGGGGAACCCTTGTTGTATCTGGACAAGCATTATCCTTCTGAAAAATGCCAGTTGGAAGCCCTGCCAAAAGAGTCAACACGCATGGCGCAGGATGTCCTATACATATCACTGAGCTGTATGTGAACCACTTTTCACTCTCATGTGGGAAGACCCTAGTCTAATCAGACCAAACCTGTAATCATTCACGTTATTTGCCTGAGACATAACTGCATGCAGTTTTATGCACTGTTTTACAGCAATCTGACATTTTTATCTGGGTGCGTTATTTTTTTTAGTCAATGAGGGTTATCTATCATTTACCCCTTTTTGACTATATTTTTCGCAGGTGCAGCCTAATGTTAAACTAGTTTTACTGTGATGCCTATTTATGATGTAGGCGCACGTCCTTGCTAAATTTCACAGATTAAGCTGAGGACATCTTGCTTCACTGTACGTACATGTGTTCAGTGTACTCTGCTTAACTTTACACGAACAATGCAAATGCATCCAAAGCCTCTGAATAGGAGTTCTGGACTCATATAGTTGGTTATCTATTTGATTCTTTGGACTGCAGAAATGAATGGTACTGGCACGTTTGGGACCCTACTCCCCAATTGCATAATAATATGCTGTTTGTTTGGAGTCCCAAACTTGCTGACAAAAAGTGAGATACATGCATTTTTATATTATTTACATACAGTTTTATATTATTTTTATACATACAGTTTTCTGAATGCCCTACTCATATGTATAATTCTGAATTCACTTCCAACATTTAGGTCTGTCTTTTAATACTTTTTTTTGTTTTTAATTAACCAAAACAACTGGATTCACATGTTTGTTAGTCTAGGCAAACATATCTTCCTTTGTGGTGGACCCTGACATTTACTTTTAGTTGGCAAAGAGCCTAATAATAATTAGAGATGAGCGAACAGTGTTCTATCGAACTCATGTTCGATCGGATATTAGGCTGTTCGGCATGTTCGAATCGAATCGAACACCGCGTGGTAAAGTGCGCCATTACTCGATTCCCCTCCCACCTTCCCTGGCGCCTTTTTTGCTCCAATAACAGCGCAGGGTAGGTGGGACAGGAACTACGACACCGGTGACGTTGAGAAAAGTAGGCAAAACCCATTGGCTGCCGAAAACATGTGACCTCTAATTTAAAAGAACAGCGCCGCCCAGGTTCGCGTCATTCTGAGCTTGCAATTCACCGAGGATGGAGGTTTCCGTCCAGCTAGCTAGGGCTTAGATTCTGGGTAGGCAGGGACAGGCTAGGATAGGAAGGAGAAGACAACCACAACAGCTCTTGTAAGAGCTAAATTCCAGGGAGAAGCTTGTCAGTGTAACGTGGCACTGACGGGCTCAATCGCCGCAACCCAGCTTTCCCAGGATCCTGAATGGAATACACTGTCAGTGTATTCCCGTATACCCGATATATACCCCCGATACCCGTTCCAACGGTGTGCCCCCCCCCACCTTCACCCCAGAAATACCCTGCAAGTCCCCTAGCAATAGAATTGGGGCTATATACACCCACTATTTTTGCTACTGCCATATAGTGCCATTGTCTGACTGGGAATTCAAAGAATATATTGGGGTTACGTGCACCCACAATTTTTACTACTGGTATACAGTGCCAGTTTCTGACTGGGAATTCAAAGAATATATTGGGGTTATAAATACCCTCATTTCTTGCTACTGCCATATAGTGCCAGTTTCTGACTGGTAATTCAAAGAATATATTGGGGTTATAAATACCCTCATTTCTTGCTACTGGTATATAGTGCCATTGTCTGACTGGGAATTCAAAGAATATATTGGGGTTACGTGCACCCACAATTTTTACTACTGGTATACAGTGCCAGTTTCTGACTGGGAATTCAAAGAATATATTGGGGTTACAAATACCCTCATTTCTTGCTACTGCCATATAGTGCCAGTTTCTGACTGGTAATTCAAAGAATATATTGGGGTTATAAATACCCTCATTTCTTGCTACTGGTATATAGTGCCATTGTCTGACTGGGAATTCAAAGAATATATTGGGGTTACGTGCACCCACAATTTTTACTACTGGTATACAGTGCCAGTTTCTGACTGGGAATTCAAAGAATATATTGGGGTTACAAATACCCTCATTTCTTGCTACTGCCATATAGTGCCAGTTTCTGACTGGTAATTCAAAGAATATATTGGGGTTACGTGCACCCACAATTTTTACTACTGGTATACAGTGCCATTGTCTGACTGGGAATTCAAAGAATATATTGGGGTTATAAATACCCTCATTTCTTGCTACTGCCATATAGTGCCAGTTTCTGACTGGGAATTCAAAGAATATATTGGGGTTATAAATACCCTCATTTCTTGCTACTGGTATATAGTGCCATTGTCTGACTGGGAATTCAAAGAATATATTGGGGTTACGTGCACCCACAATTTTTACCACTGGTGTACAGTGCCAGTTTCTGACTGGGAATTCAAAGAATATATTGGGGTTACAAATACCCTCATTTCTTGCTACTGCCATATAGTGCCAGTTTCTGACTGGTAATTCAAAGAATATATTGGGGTTACGTGCACCCACAATTTTTACTACTGGTATACAGTGCCATTGTCTGACTGGGAATTCAAAGAATATATTGGGGTTATAAATACCCTCATTTCTTGCTACTGCCATATAGTGCCAGTTTCTGACTGGGAATTCAAAGAATATATTGGGGTTATAAATACCCTCATTTCTTGCTACTGGTATATAGTGCCATTGTCTGACTGGGAATTCAAAGAATATATTGGGGTTACGTGCACCCACAATTTTTACTACTGGTATACAGTGCCAGTTTCTGACTGGGAATTCAAAGAATATATTGGGGTTACAAATACCCTCATTTCTTGCTACTGCCATATAGTGCCAGTTTCTGACTGGTAATTCAAAGAATATATTGGGGTTACGTGCACCCACAATTTTTACTACTGGTATACAGTGCCATTGTCAGACTGGGAATTCAAAGAATATATTGGGGTTATAAATACCCTCATTTCTTGCTACTGCCATATAGTGCCAGTTTCTGACTGGGAATTCAAAGAATATATTGGGGTTATAAATACCCTCATTTCTTGCTACTGGTATATAGTGCCATTGTCTGACTGGGAATTCAAAGAATATATTGGGGTTACGTGCACCCACAATTTTTACTACTGGTATACAGTGCCAGTTTCTGACTGGGAATTCAAAGAATATATTGGGGTTACAAATACCCTCATTTCTTGCTACTGCCATATAGTGCCAGTTTCTGACTGGTAATTCAAAGAATATATTGGGGTTACATGCACCCACAATTTTTACTACTGGTATACAGTGCCATTGTCTGACTGGGAATTCAAAGAATATATTGGGGTTATAAATACCCTCATTTCTTGCTACTGCCATATAGTGCCAGTTTCTGACTGGGAATTCAAAGAATATATTGGGGTTACGTGCACCCACAATTTTTACTACTGGTATACAGTGCCATTGTCTGACTGGGAATTCAAAGAATATATTGGGGTTATAAATACCCTCATTTCTTGCTACTGGTATATAGTGCCATTGTCTGACTGGGAATTCAAAGAATATATTGGGGTTACGTGCACCCACAATTTTTACTACTGGTATACAGTGCCAGTTTCTGACTGGGAATTCAAAGAATATATTGGGGTTACAAATACCCTCATTTCTTGCTACTGCCATATAGTGCCAGTTTCTGACTGGTAATTCAAAGAATATATTGGGGTTATAAATACCCTCATTTCTTGCTACTGGTATATAGTGCCATTGTCTGACTGGGAATTCAAAGAATATATTGGGGTTACGTGCACCCACAATTTTTACTACTGGTATACAGTGCCAGTTTCTGACTGGGAATTCAAAGAATATATTGGGGTTACAAATACCCTCATTTCTTGCTACTGCCATATAGTGCCAGTTTCTGACTGGTAATTCAAAGAATATATTGGGGTTACGTGCACCCACAATTTTTACTACTGGTATACAGTGCCATTGTCTGACTGGGAATTTCATGAATATATTGGGGTTATAAATACCCTCATTTCTTGCTACTGCCATATAGTGCCAGTTTCTGACTGGTAATTCAAAGAATATATTGGGGTTATAAATACCCTCATTTCTTGCTACTGGTATATAGTGCCATTGTCTGACTGGGAATTCAAAGAATATATTGGGGTTACGTGCACCCACAATTTTTGCTACTGGTATATAGTGCCAATTTCTAACTGGGAATTCAAAATGCGCAAGGCTCCCGGAAAGGGACGTGGACGAGGCCGTGGGCGAGGTCGGGGGAATGGTTCTGGGGAGCAAGGTAGCAGTGAAGCCACAGGGCGTCCCGTGCCTACTCCTGTGGGGCAGCAAGCATTGTGCCACTCCACAGTGCCAGGGTTGCTTGCCACATTAACTAAACTGCAGGGTACAAACCTTAGTAGGCCCGAGAACCAGGAACAGGTCTTGCAATGGCTGTCAGAGAACGCTTACAGCACATTGTCCAGCAGCCAGTCAGACTCTGCCTCCTCTCCTCCTATTACCCAACAGTCTTGTCCTCCTTCCTCCCAAAATTCCCAAGCTTCACAGAACAATAACCCCAACTATCCCTGCTCCCCAGAGCTGTTCTCCGCTCCTTTCATTGTCCCTCAACCTGCCTCTCCACGTCACGATTCCACGAACCTAACAGAGGAGCATCTGTGTCCAGATGCTCAAACACTAGAGTCTCCTCCATCTCCGTTCGATTTGGTGGTGGATGACCAGCAACCCACCCTCATCGACGATGATGTGACGCAGTTGCCGTCAGGGCATCCAGTTGACCGGCGCATTGTGCGGGAGGAGGAGATGAGACAGGAGTTGGAAGAGGAAGTGGTGGATGATGAGGACACTGACCCGACCTGGACAGGGGGGATGTCAAGCGGGGAAAGTAGTGTGGATGTTGAGGCAAGTGCAGCACCAAAAAGGGTAGCTAGAGGCAGAGGCAGAGGTCAGCAGCTTAGGCGAAGCCAGGCCACACCCGGAATCTCCCAAGATGTTCCAGTTCGTACCCAGCCCCGAAAAACTCCCACCTCGAGGGCACGTTTCTCGAAGGTGTGGAGTTTTTTCAAGGAATGCGCCGAGGACAGATATAGTGTTGTCTGCACAATTTGCCTCTCGAAATTGATTAGGGGCTCTGAGAAGAGCAACCTGTCCACCACTTCAATGCGCCGTCATTTGGAATCCAAGCACTGGAATCAGTGGCAGGCAGCAACGGCAGGACAAAGGCCGCCTGCCGTTCACGCCACTGCCACTGCCTCTGCCACTGCCTCTGCCTCTGCCACTGCCACTGCTGACTGTGCTGGCGATGCACTCCAGAGGACGAGCCAGGACACCACTTCATCTGCCTCCGCCACTTTGTTGACTTCTCCCTCATCCTCCCCTGTTCCTGTCTTATCTCCTTCTCCTGCACCATCAAAGGCACCATCAGGCGCTTCTTTACAACAACCCACCATCTCTCAGACATTGGAGCGGCGGCAGAAATACACTGCTAACCACCCACACGCGCAAGCCTTGAACGCCAACATCGCTAAACTGCTGGCCCAGGAGATGTTGGCGTTCCGGCTTGTTGAAACTCCCGCCTTCCTGACCTGATGGCAACTGCGGCACCTCGCTATGCCGTCCCTAGCCGTCACTACTTCTCCCGGTGTGCCGTCCCCGCCTTGCACCAGCACGTGTCACTCAACATCAGGCGGGCCCTTAGTTCCGCGCTTTGCACAAAGGTCCACTTGACCACCGACGCGTGGACAAGTGCATGCGGACAGGGACGCTACATTTCACTGACGGCACACTGGGTGAATGTAGTTGAGGCTGGGACTGCTTCCCAAACTGGCCCGGTGTACCTCGTCTCCCCGCCTAACATTCCTGGCAGGGACACGAGAAGAACACCCCCCTCCTCCTCCTCCTCTACCGCCTCCTCCTCCGCCACCGCCTCCTCCTCCGCTGTTAGATTGACCCCAGCTACGAGTTGGAAACGTTGCAGCACTGGCGTTGGTAGACGTCAGCAGGCTGTGCTGAAGCTGATCAGCTTGGGGGACAGACAGCACACTGCCTCCGAGGTGAGGGATGCCCTCCTCGATGAGACGGCAATATGGTTTGAGCCGCTGCACCTGGGCCCAGGCATGGTCGTTTGTGATAACGGCCGGAACCTGGTAGCAGCTCTGGAGCTTGCCGGACTCCAACATGTTCCATGCCTGGCCCACGTCTTCAACCTAGTGGTGCAACGTTTCCTAAAGAGCTACCCCAATGTTCCAGAGCTACTGGTGAAAGTGCGGCGCATGTGTGCCCACTTTCGCAAGTCGACAGTAGCCGCTGCTAGCTTAAAATCTCTCCAGCAACGCCTGCATGTGCCACAACACCGGCTTTTGTGCGACGTCCCCACACGCTGGAACTCAACGTTTCAGATGTTGAATAGAGTGGTTGAGCAGCAGAGACCTTTGATGGAATACCAGCTACAAAACCCTAGGGTGCCACAAAGTCAGCTGCCTCAGTTTCTCATCCATGAGTGGCCATGGATGAGAGACCTTTGTGACATCCTACGGGTGTTTGAGGAGTCCACAAGGAGGGTGAGCTCTGAGGATGCGATGGTGAGCCTTACAATCCCGCTCTTGTGTGTTCTGAGAGAATCCCTGATTGACATCAGGGATAACTCAGATCACACAGAGGAGTCAGGGATAGCATCCGATCCGTCACAGCTGGAGAGTAGGTCCACACATCTGTCCGCTTCATCGCGTTTAATGGAGGAGGAGGAGGAGGAGGAAGAAGAGTTGTCCGATGATGTGATGGTGATACAGGAGGCTTCCGGGCAACTTCGAATCGTCCCATTGTTGCAGCGCGGATGGGTAGACATGGAGGATGAGGAGGAAATGGAGATTGAACTTTCCGGTGGGGCCAGAGGAGTCATGCCAACTAACACTGTGGCAGACATGGCTGAGTTCATGTTGGGGTGCTTTACAACCGACAAGCGTATTGTCAAAATCATGGAGGACAACCAGTACTGGATCTTTGCTATCCTTGACCCCCGGTATAAAAACAACATCTCGTCTTTTATTCCGGTAGAGGGGAGGGCCAATCGCATCAATGCTTGCCACAGGCAATTGGTGCAGAATATGATGGAGATGTTTCCAGCATGTGACGTTGGCGGCAGGGAGGACAGTTCCTCCAGTAGGCGACCAAGTTCTCACCGGTCCACACAAACGAGGGGCACACTGTCTAAGGTCTGGGACACCTTGATGGCACCCCCTCGCCAAAGTGCCGCCACAGAGGGTCCTAGTGTCACCAGGCGTGAGAAGTATAGGCGCATGTTGCGGGAATACCTTTCCGACCACAGCCCTGTCCTCTCCGACCCCTCTGCGCCCTACACGTATTGGGTGTCGAAGTTGGACCTGTGGCTTGAACTTGCCCTATATGCCTTGGAGGTGCTGTCCTGTCCTGCCGCCAGCGTCCTATCTGAGAGGGTGTTCAGTGCAGCCGGTGGCATCATCACTGACAAGCGCACCCGTCTGTCAGCTGAGAGTGCCGACCGGCTCACTTTGATAAAAATGAACCACCACTGGATAGAGCCTTCATTTTTGTGCCCACCTGTGTAAAGCACCCCAACATGAAACTCCATGTCTGTACTCAACCTCTCCAATTCCTCCGCATCCTCATACTCATCCACCATAAGCGTTGCACAATTCTGCTAATACTAGGCTCCCTCCAACATGATTTCCCCCAACTCTGCCGGTTAGAGGCTCCCTCCACCCTGATTTCCACCAACTCTGCTGGTTAGAGGCTCCCTCCACCCTGCTTTCCCACAACTCTGCTGGTTAGAGGCTCCCTCCACCATGAATTTGCCCAAACTGGGCTGTTTAGAGGCTCCCTCCACCATGAATTGGTCCAAATTGGGGTTTTTAGAGGCTCCCTCCACCATGAATTTGCCCAAACTGGGCTGGTTAGAGGCTCCCTCCACCATGAATTGGTCCAAACTGGGCTGGTTAGAGGCTCCCTCCACCATGAATTGGTCCAAACTGGGTTTTTTAGAGGCTCCCTCCACCATGAATTGGTCCAAACTGGGGTTTTTAGAGGCTCCCTCCACCATGAATTGGTCCAAACTGGGCTGGTTAGAGGCTCCCTCCACCATGAATTGGTCCAAACTGGGTTTTTTAGAGGCTCCCTCCACCATGAATTGGTCCAAACTGGGGTTTTTAGAGGCTCCCTCCACCATGAATTGGTCCAAACTGGGGTTTTTAGAGGCTCCCTCCACCATGAATTGGTCCAAACTGGGGTTTTTAGAGGCTCCCTCCACCATGAATTTGCCCAAACTGGGCTGTTTAGAGGCTCCCTCCACCATGAATTGGTCCAAATTGGGGTTTTTAGAGGCTCCCTCCACCATGAATTTGCCCAAACTGGGCTGGTTAGAGGCTCCCTCCACCATGAATTGGTCCAAACTGGGCTGGTTAGAGGCTCCCTCCACCATGAATTGGTCCAAATTGGGGTTTTTAGAGGCTCCCTCCACCATGAATTGGTCCAAACTGGGCTGGTTAGAGGCTCCCTCCACCATGAATTGGTCCAAACTGGGTTTTTTAGAGGCTCCCTCCACCATGAATTGGTCCAAACTGGGGTTTTTAGAGGCTCCCTCCACCATGAATTTGCCCAAACTGGGCTGTTTAGAGGCTCCCTCCACCATGAATTGGTCCAAATTGGGGTTTTTAGAGGCTCCCTCCACCATGAATTTGCCCAAACTGGGCTGGTTAGAGGCTCCCTCCACCATGAATTGGTCCAAATTGGGGTTTTTAGAGGCTCCCTCCACCATGAATTGGTCCAAACTGGGCTGTTTAGAGGCTCCCTCCACCATGAATTGGTCCAAACTGGGGTTTTTAGAGGCTCCCTCCACCATGAATTGGTCCAAACTGGGCTGGTTAGAGGCTCCCTCCACCATGAATTGGTCCAAACTGGGATTTTTAGAGGCTCCCTCCACCATGAATTGGTCCAAACTGGGGTTTTTAGAGGCTCCCTCCACCATGAATTTGCCCAAACTGGGCTGGTTAGAGGCTCCCTCCACCATGAATTGGTCCAAACTGGGCTGGTTAGAGGCTCCCTCCACCATGAATTGGTCCAAATTGGGGTTTTTAGAGGCTCCCTCCACCATGAATTGGTCCAAACTGGGCTGTTTAGAGGCTCCCTCCACCATGAATTGGTCCAAACTGGGGTTTTTAGAGGCTCCCTCCACCATGAATTGGTCCAAACTGGGCTGGTTAGAGGCTCCCTCCACCATGAATTTGCCCAAACTGGGCTGTTTAGAGGCTCCCTCCACCATGAATTGGTCCAAATTGGGGTTTTTAGAGGCTCCCTCCACCATGAATTGGTCCAAACTGGGGTTTTTAGAGGCTCCCTCCACCATGAATTTGCCCAAACTGGGCTGTTTAGAGGCTCCCTCCAGCATGAATTGGTCCAAACTGGGGTTTTTAGAGGCTCCCTCCACCATGAATTGGTTCAAACTGGGGTTTTTAGAGGCTCCCTCCACCATGAATTGGTCCAAACTGGGGTTTTTAGAGGCTCCCTCCACCATGAATTGGTCCAAACTGGGGTTTTTAGAGGCTCCCTCCACCATGAATTTGCCCAAACTGGGCTGTTTAGAGGCTCCCTCCACCATGAATTGGTCCAAATTGGGGTTTTTAGAGGCTCCCTCCACCATGAATTTGCCCAAACTGGGCTGGTTAGAGGCTCCCTCCACCATGAATTGGTCCAAACTGGGCTGGTTAGAGGCTCCCTCCACCATGAATTGGTCCAAACTGGGCTGTTTAGAGGCTCCCTCCACCATGAATTGGTCCAAACTGGGTTTTTTAGAGGCTCCCTCCACCATGAATTGGTCCAAACTGGGGTTTTTAGAGGCTCCCTCCACCATGAATTGGTCCAAACTGGGGTTTTTAGAGGCTCCCTCCACCATGAATTTGCCCAAACTCTGCTGGTTAGAGGCTCAATCCACCCTGATTTTCAAAACAAATGTTGGTGCCAACCTCAACTTACTACAAGGGCCAAATTCACTGCTGGTGACAAGCTCTCCTCACTGCAAGTGCCAAATACACATGTTTCAAGGTGTTTTCCTACTGTCAGAGAGGTGGTATTGAGTGTGTAAAGTGTGTAGTTGTTAGGCTGTGATGTTGGGGTAATAGAGGGTCTTCGGTGTGTTAGATGCCCCCAGACATGCTTCCCCTGCTGTCCCAGTGTCATTCCAGAGGTGTTGGCATCATTTCCTGGGGTGTCATAGTGGACTTGGTGACCCTCCAGACACGGATTTGGGTTTCCCCCTTAACGAGTATATGTTCCCCATAGACTATAATGGGGTTCGAAACCCGTTCGAACACACGAACAGTGAGCAGCTGTTCGATTCGAATTTCGAACCTCGAACATTTTAGTGTTCGCTCATCTCTAATAATAATATCACTCCCTCTTTTTCTGACAAGTGCTGTCAGGTTCATGCAAGATATGGAAAAAAAATATCACATTTTTGATATACTGTATGTTAAAGTACTTTTTGAATTTCTTCACTTAGGTCTCTTTTCAAAGTAAAGTTAATGTTATTTAGTGAACTTTGGGACTTTGCTTATTACAATGTTTACAGCACATAAAATAAGGTAATGATAATAAAGACTTAAATATCTTAAAAATGTTTGAGCTCCTATAGCCCGGCCAGGCCATTACACCTCTGCTTCTGGTTTTATACACAATGAAGAATAATATCACAATGAACTGCTACAGAAATTACGAATATAGCCAAGAACATGATACTGGATGGGATGTTGGGTGGGGGGAATGGCATTCTCCACATAGGTGTGGGTACCGGATCTGACATGTATTACGTATTTGAGTTCTGATTTTGTTCAGTCCAAACATTTTTCATACAGGATGAAAGATCTTGGCAAGCTGAACATTTTGATCAACACTCCAGAAAGTAATACATAAATTTACGCAAACGAATGACTGTCCTGGATATACAACGCTAACATAAAAATTACCTTAACTGAACCGGTATTTTGTAATGTGACCAACATATCAAGTATGGTGTCTGCTGCAAAATAGAAAGGCATCCACATTTCACTTTTCAGGCGATCTCTTGTTATGGGAAAGAATCCTTTATTTGCATAATAATTCTCAGTGATTAACTGTATTTCCATCACAATGTTCCATAGTACACGGCCAGCGTTCTGTAGTAATGTCCAGTGTGCTCCTCGATGTGCCAGAACCTGCATGATAGAAATGCACAAATGGATTAACCAATTGAAGTAAATACTGCAACACATCAGCTAAATGTTTTATGCAAAAGCGCTAAAGATAACACAACACCAGTCATAACAGTAAATCCACTGACAGGTGAAGAAATAACATAATATTGATGCAGTATTACCTACCTTGGGGTCGGTTATATTAGGCAGGACACATAGTGAGTTCTTGTGATAGATGTGTTTGAACCAAAAATTTAAGCAAATAAAAGAATCTCGGTGAAAAGGGCCAATTGTGATGGTTAGACAACTGAGTCAGAACATTGCCAAAGAGGTGGGTCTTGTGGGGTGTACCTGGTATACGGTGATTAGCTATCTACTAAAAGTGGTTCAAGAATGGACATCCGGTAAAAACCAGCATCAAGATCTTGAAAGATTCTGGCTCATTAATGCATGTGGGGAGCAAAGGTTAGCCTGACTAGCCAATCTCACAGAAGAGCTACCATAGTACAGACTGCTTAAAAATAGCAACAAATATGATAGAAATGCTGAATATAAGAGAAAGTTTCCTTGTATGGGACTGCATAACCGTGTAGTACAGAATGGCAGGCAGAAGCTTTTTATGTTTTGTACCCACAGCAGATAGCAGGAGTCATTCCTTGCCGCTTCCCATCAGCTTCCTATAGCACAAACTAGTGCTAGTATGTTTCCAAGACATATGTGCATGTGATCCTTGCTTCTTGAGGAAAGGCATGTGTCCTGGTCATTATGTGCACCAAGCCTTTTCCTCATGATATATAAGACACACACACACCATGAGAAAGTGCCCAAGTAGTAAGTTACCTAGTATTTCGCAAAGAAAGGTGGATCTGCTGGACTATCTAAAGTTATGACAACGCTCAGGATAATGTCCTCCATTATGCAACATGGCTGGTTTAATATTAAGTTTCCTGGTGACAGACTCCCTTGAATGCCAAGCACTGGCCCAAATATTGCTCCTTAACATAAAACATGGCTACAAAAGTCAAAAAGACGTCCTAATAAACAGATACATTGGATTTATATGCATCAAATATAGTCCATTTACATACCAGACTCAAACTGAACGAAAACGTGAATTTCTAATAGTGGAAGGCAAGTGTGTCAGTGCCGCAAAAATGATATATCTAATATGTAAAACATTTTATGATATCAAAACTGTTTAATAACCATTACTGCACATCAGGAAGCATAAAAAGGCACTTTACTAGGAAAATGTCTTACCAATGCTCTTTTAAGATGAAGAAAAATCTTCCCAAGGTGATCCAAAAGAATGACTGAGGACATATTTAGCTTTGCTTGTTCTTTTAAAGGAGGAGATGAAGTCTCTATGTCATTGGTCATTTGTGTGCGTGGAGTATCCAGATCACTTCGCTTTGTACTTGGTTCAGAACCATCTAAAGAATCTTAATAGAAAAATGTAAGATTAGACTCAATGCTGGGTGAAGTAGATGCAATTATACGCATGCATACAAGAAATAAACATGGTGAATGGAGAAATTAGATTTTTTTTGAAAAAAGTAAAATAACAAAAAAAAAAATCAGAAGTGGTTTTGAGACTTTAGTTTAGTTAGTATAACTATTTTGTCATACAAGCAAAAACATTACTCAAATTACTGTATACATTTTATACTCGTATATCTTTTTCAACAGATTTTGGTGATTCTTTGGTATGCCGTATATACTTGAGTATAAGCCGACCCAAATATAAGCAGAGACCCCTAATTTTACCACAAAAAAATGGGAAAACTTATTGACTCGAGTATAAGCCGAGGGGGGGAAATGCAGCAGCTACTGGAAAATTTCAAAAATTAAAATGGTCAGAGATTTTGGGTGCAGTAGTTGCTGGGTGCTGGGGAAGGGGAGGGGGTGTTTTGGTTGTCTGTCTGCCCCTTCCCTGAGCTTGAGGACTGGGTTTTTTTCCCCCACTTGGAATTCAGCCTGGCTGAATATAGGGTATCTGCAGTGCTCCTATTAACCCCTTCCCGACGGAACAGGAGCACTGAAGATCCCCTATATTCAGTAGACCAGGCA
Source organism: Leptodactylus fuscus (assembly GCF_031893055.1). Taxonomy (NCBI): domain Eukaryota; kingdom Metazoa; phylum Chordata; class Amphibia; order Anura; family Leptodactylidae; genus Leptodactylus; species Leptodactylus fuscus. The sequence continues at coordinate 157,433,551 of NC_134269.1, forward strand.
CTTTCAGACACAGGATACCTAATGTGTATGTGCTGCACAGTAATTTTCAAATTTTATATGTATTCTAGGGAAAGAAGTGATTTAGAACTTTTATTTACTTTTTTTCTGAATTTTTTTTAAAAACTTTTTACTTTTTCACAATTTTATGGGAGATTCTATACATTACTATTGCGACTGGTCATAGATAAATAAATAAAAAAATTATAAGCCGAGAGGGGGCTTTTTCAGCACAAAGACTGTGCTGAAAAACTAGGCCTATACTCGAGTATATACGGTATATGAGGATGCATTCATATCACAATTTATTCTCACATTTAATGTATACAGATGTAGCGTTGAGAACCCAAACTTAGTTAAAGAGGACCTTTCACCATTTTGCCCACAGGCAGTTCTATATACTGCCGGAAAGCTGACAGTGCGCTGAGTTCAGCACACTGTCGGCTTTCCCGATCTGTGCCTGGTGTGAAGAGCTTACGATCCGGTACCGTAGCTCTTCTATGGTCAGAAGGACGTTTCTGACAGTTAGCCAGAGACGTCCTTCTTCACAGCACAGCCAATCGCGCTGTGCTGTGAGAGCCGGGAGGAACGCCCCCTCCCTCTGCTGCAGTACTCGTCCATAGACGAGCATTATCAGGGAGGGAGGGGGGAGTTCCTCACAGCACAGCGCGATTGGCTGTGCTGTGAAGAAGGACGTCTCTGGCTAACTGTCAGAAACGTCCTTCTGACCATAGAAGAGCTACGGTACCGGACCGTAAGCTCTTCACACCGGGCACAGATCGGGAAAGCCGACAGTGTGCTGAACTCAGCGCACTGTCAGCTTTCCGGCAGTATATAGAACTGCCTTTGGGAAAAATGGTGAAAGGTCCTCTTTAAACTGCTGCAGTATATGAAATGACTTTTCATTGGGTTTTGTTGTCTTCTGTGATACGGTATCATACTGCAGCAGTTTAACCATTTGCAGAGGTTCGGGTTAACTTGTCTACATCTGTATGTGTTAAACCAATGCCTGTGAAAAATGCCGTATGTTGTTCTCGAGCACCATAGACTCCCATTGTAAGAAAAAAAACACACTATATATGTCTCACATTTTATAATTGGACCATGTTTAACATAGACAGTTTTTGTTGGAATTGTAGGATGAAAAATAGTAAAATGCTAGACTTTCCGTCCCATATACAGCCATATACTGCATTGTGAATAAATAATTGCAAACCTTGGAAGACACAGTGGCATCCAATGGAAAATTTTATTGTTTTTTTTTTTTAATAGATTTTATGACTCTTGATAAGGGTCTGATAGCCCAAAATGCCATAAGAATATAATGTTATTAAATGTTTATTCTACTGTTGGTATGGGTGGATATTTTGTCGCAAAGATAATAGAGTGACTAGTAATTCACTTTCTACATGGGTAATGATTTTATTCTAAAACATGTCTTAAGAATATTTTTATATCACATATTTTATTCACTTGCACACACACTCCACTAATTACTAGAAATAAGGATTATGGTATAACCTACAATGTCTACAACAGTGGTGAACATACTACTGTATATGTGCAACCAGAGGGGGCACAATTGTCTACTGTATATTACATTGCATGAAAGGGATTGAGCTAGAGAATTACATGGCTCACAGACGATGAAAAATTGCTATACATAAGGAGGGATATTTTGTGATAAGCTACTGAAAAGTATACACTTGAATGGGGCCCATACCCATCCTTGCACAGGGACTCTCTCTATCCTAATAAGAAACTATTACCATTTCCCGAGGATGAACCAATAGCCAAATAATGTCATTTCTTATTAATTATTAGCTATCATTGCCAGTGATGAATTAATAACCCCCATTTATAACGTATGCACAATTTGTAGATTGCTGTAATGCATGATTTCAGTACTGGCACACAGTGAATGGCATGTCTTTTTCAAAGTGCTTCTGTACAGTCACTTAGAGCTGAAGCCATTACACAGGCAATTTGCAATTCAATGGAGGCGTTTTGAGAATGCAATTACATTTGTAATTAAATGCAAAAACACAGTAAAATATTGGACATTGTGGTATAAATTTATAAAATGTTTACCCGTTAGTTTGGCATCTGGTGGAAGATCTAGTTTAAGTGAGGGATGAAGGTGACCTAGGCTAGACATTTGCTCATCTGCAGCATTTGTTTCTGTTGCCATGACGACAGTGCCAGCATGATGCAAAGTGAATAATTCGGGATCCAGAACTCTATAGCTGCACAAACATAGAAAAACACATGTATGGAACCAAAACAAATGTTAATTCCAAGCAATTAATTCAGTCACAACAACTTGAAGAACAGACACTTTTCCACTTAACTAGCAACTTGGAACCAGACAGCAGGTACAATTTGGCGGTGCAATGAAAAGAATGTTCTACTAATGCAGCATTAAAATGAGCATTTATCCTTAATTTCCAAGAAAAGGTGATTCAAGTGACAGCTACAAGCTCAAAGCCTTCAGCTCTGATCACTCTGTTTTATGATGGTTACTGTTCTGCTGAATTTAATGGTGCGGCTGCAATAGGGCTGCATATCAAACTGAACATAGGCCACCGTCCATCCAAAGAAACACAGGTCTGGGGGCCGTATTACAGATGCAGCAGCACTATGCCCATTTAAAACTAGCTTTAAGGGATTGTGGACTGAGATTCGGGTATGTTTTTATTTTATGTGACCTCTTTTTAAAAGAAAGCCCTAATATATATGCCAAAGGGGTGCTCATCGTTGATTATTTGTATCGGCCATTTACACAGAGAACATGCTTTTTTGTCTAGAGTAAAACAAAATTGCTGCAACAAGCTGTCGTTTCTGAGAAACTGGCAAACCATGGCATTTTAGCTGCCATTTTACAGCAATTACAAATAGAAAACAAAACACAAATTTCACCATGTAGTGTGAATGCACCCAAAGGAGGTGACAGGGGGTAAATTAAGTGACATCAGGAAGAAATTCCTGTTGTTGCCATAAATATATACCGTATATACTTGAGTATAAGCCGACCCGAATATAAGCCGAGGCCCCTAATTTTACCACAAAAAAACTGGGAAAACTTATTGACTCGAGTATAAGCCAAGGAGGGAAAATGCAGCAGCTACTGGAAAATTTCAAAAATTAAAATGGTCGGAGTTTTTGGGTGCAGTAGTTGCTGGGTGATGGGAAAGGGAGGGAGCGTTTTGGTTGTCTGACTGCCCCTTCCCTGAGCTTGAGGACTGGTTTTTTTTTTTCCCCCACTTGGAATTCAGCCTGGCTGAATATAGGGTATCTGCAGTGCTCCTATTAACCCCTTCCCGACAGAACAGGAGCACTGCAGATATTCAGTAGACCGGGCACTTTCAGACACAGGGATACCTAATGTGTTTGTGTTTCACAGTAATTTTCTACTTTTATATGTATTCTAGGGAAAGGAGTGATTCAGAACTTTTATTTATTTTATTTTTTTATTATATACAGTAGACCAAAAGGTTGGACACGCCTTCTCATTCAAAGAGTTTTCTGTATTTTCACGACTATGAAAAATGTAGATTCACACTGAAGGCATCAAAACTATGAATTAACACATGTGGAATTATATACTTAACAAAAAAAAGTGTGAAACAACTGAAAATATGTCTTATATTCTAGGTTCTTCAAAGTAGCCACCTTTTGCTTTGATTACTGCTTTGCACACTCAATCGCGATGGTCTAAGCTGGACCGCAGAGTGAAGGCAAAAGGGCCAACAAGTGCTAAGCATCTCTGGGAACTCCTTCAAGACTGTTGGAAGACTATTTCCGGTGACTACCTCTTGAAGCTCATCAAGAGAATGCCAAGAGTGTGCAAAGCAGGAATCAAAGCAAAAGGTGGCTACTTTGAAGAACCTAGAACATAAGACATATTTTCAGTTGTTTCACACTTTTTTTTGTTAAAGAAGACCTTTCATGGTTTGGGGCACAGTCAGTTCTATATACTGCCGGAAAGCTGACAGTGCGCTGAATTCAGCTTTACAGTCTTTACAGTCAGAAGGGCGTTTCTGACAATCTGTCGGGAACATCCTTCTGCAAAGCAGCGCCTATAGCGCTGTACTGTGTGAGAGGGGAGGAACGCGCCCTCCCTCTTTTCACAGTGCTCGTCCATAGACGAGTACTAGCAGGAGGGGAGGAGGCGTTCCTCCCCACTCACACTGCACAGCACTATAGGCGCTGCTGTGGAGAACGATGTTCCTGACAAACCATCAGGAACGCCCTTCTGACTGTAAAGAGCTACGGAACCGGCAACAATAGCTCTTTACCCGGGGCACAGATTGGGAAAGCCAACAGTGCGCTGAATTCAGCGCACTGTCAGCTTTCCAGCAGTATATAGAACTGCCCGTGCCCAAATCAATGAAAGGTGCTCTTTAAGTATATAATTCCACGTGTGTTAATTCATAGTTTTGATGCTTTCAGTATGAATCTACAATTTTCATAGTCATGAAAATACAGAAAACTCTTTGAATGAGAAGGTGTGTCCAAACTTTTGGTCTGTACTGTGTATATATATATATATATATATATATATATATATATATATATATATATATATTTTACTATTTTATGGGAGATTCTATACATTACCTATTTTTGCTTGACTCGAGTATAAGCCGAGGGGGGCTTTTTCAGCACAAAAACTATGCTCAAAAACTTGGCTTATACTACATCTGGAATTTTTATTTTCAGGAGGTGTTACGTATCTCAGGCTCTGCTTTGGTTAGACATTTATCATCAATTCTCATTAATTTAATTTTATTTTTTTTTACAAAACTGTGCTTAGTATCTTCTTTTAAAAAAATATATTGGTATGTGAGCATAATATAATATATTTACTTAATAATTTAGATTTTATTTGTGTATGTCAGAAGTGTGAAAATTACATTGGCGGCAAAAATGGTTAAATAACATGTTCATGTGCTAGACTGGTTATATAATGTAGGCACAAGTCTCAAGATGTTGAGGTTACTATCTTATTAAATATATTTGTTCATAGATGTAGGATAAAGACATAGCTATGGATGAGCAATAGATAGCAACTTATAGTTATAATAATTTTACATATAGCCCCCAGATCTGCAGTCTACAGTAAAGAATAGGTTAAACAAGTGATCTGTTCCAAGGCATAGTCACATAAGATACCAAAATAAATTACTGTAATGTATTTGATGTGATTCTTAACAAAACTAACCTGATAATGTATTACAATGGCTATAACAATGATTTACTGTTCTTAAACTTTACGCTAACTTTGTCAATAGCTGATAAAGTTACTTCCTTTAAATCATACTGTATAATAAAAAAAATATTCATTTCTGAGCTGTGCCGCTTTCCCTTCAGCTTTCTGAGAAATCGACACAGCCCCGTTTTACAGATTTCTCATCTACATTATCGCAAACACCTTGGGGAGAAAGCTTTTGTCAAGTGAAACTTTTGCTGGCTCTTTTTGATTTCTCATAAAAAGTAGATCAATAACTTGAGCTCTCGTAACAAATGTAATAGCAACCAGAAAAATTTCAATCTGACCAGAGTAATTGGTTTAACGGGTTTGTGAAGATTCATACCGAGCTCCCAGGAGAGATGGGGAAAACAAGAAGACCATTTTCTAATAAATGTCCTAATAATAGTGTTGAACTAATGTGCAAATCTGCTTTTTAGTGCAGTTTTTATTGGTGTCAGACAAAAAAGTGCACTTTTAAAACTACATGTGACAAGACCCAGAAGTAAAGTACTGTACATGCAAGAATGGAATACAGCCAGGAGGGGAATCTCAAGTTATAGCGTAGATAGCGTTATTACAAGTAGTACAAAAAGGAGCACTTGTGACCTAAACAGAACATAGAAATCACTTCCTGAAAGCAAAAACAGAAATATCTATTTTTGACTTGCTTACTTTTACTACCACACCCTATAAACCTTGCTTACTTGGGTAAGTGTACATCCTGGGATTTCCCCATTACCTTCTTCTGATTCCTGGCCATGAAGGCATATTACCACTGGTAACCCTTGGTTCACATCTACGTTTGGTAATCCGTTTGGGGACCCCCCAAATGGACTAGAGAATGCATCTGTAGGTGTGCAGTGAAAGCACACGGACCCCATAGACTATAATGGGGTCCGTATGCTTGCTGCGCGCAGCCCGCACTAATCATGTGGACAGAAAAGTAGATTGTCCACATGTTCTCTGCAGAGATCTCGCGGCAAGCACACGGACCCATTATAGTCTATGGCAGGGGTGCTCACACTTTGTCAGCATGTGAGTTACTTCTTAACATGACCAAGCCCTAAGATCTACTACCCACTTCTTGTGGGCGGGGCCGGGCGGGTGGGGCATGTCCCACACTGCGGCAGCCCTGCCTGCCAGTGTTCATAGATGACTCTCAGCCTGCGCTGTGAAGAAGCAGCACCCCGGCCCCCTCCATCCCTAAGAGCGGCCTGCAAGTGCTTCTTCACAGCGCAGGCTGAGAGTCATCTATGGACACTGGCAGGCGGGGCTGCCGCAGCCCCAGCCTGCCAGTGTCCAGAGATAACTCTCAGCCTGCGCTGTGAAGAAGCAGACACCGGGGATCCCTGGCTGCATCCCGCGATTGACCCATACGTCCATTGCGATCGACCAGTAGATCGTGATCGACGTATTGGGCACCCCTGGTCTATGGGGATCCATGTGGTTTCACTGCCCACTGATTGCAAATGCGTTCGGTAGTCCGTTTGGGGGGATCCCCATGTGGACTCCCCCGAACGGATTACCAATGCAGATGTGAACGAGGCCTTATAATAGCCATTCCACAGAAAAAGCAAAGAAAGAGAACCTACTTTAAAGGATTTTAGGTTCATACAGTACAATATGGCATCTTTTTTTTGTTGCTTTGTTTAAAGAAGTTGTCCAGGCTAAATAATATTTTCTAATTAACCCGGGGAAGGTAAAAAAAATAAAACCATACTCATCTGTCCCCAGAGCTCCAACGTCCTCCCAGGTGGTCCAGTCTAGTTGGCTGCCTTCTTTTTCATAAATTTCTTGCCAGCTGTGACGCTCCGAATCCCTTCCGCTAAGGCCTGAAAACTGGCCTCCGCAGTTGCGTGGAGTGGGTACTTCCACTGGAAGACAACAATGGAGTTGCCTGGACCGTCCGGGCAAGGGTGGGAGCCCCAGGGACAGTTGAGCATGGTTTTATTTTATTTTTTTCACCTTCCCGGTCCAATTAAGGGTCAGTTCACACGTGAACCGTCCACACGGGCTTTGACACAGAGAGAGACGCGTCTCTCTCTGGTCAAAACCCGTCTGCCGCGACCATCGCGGTTGCGGCTTTCCCCTCCTATGCCGGCTCAAATGAATGAGCCGACATAGGAGGGTGCTGCCATTAGGCGGAAGCCGCGGCCCGGCCCTGAAGATAGGGCATGTCGCTTCTTTTCTCCGCTAGCAGCAGCCCGCCGCTAGCAGAAAAAAAGAAGCCCAGCAGTCTGCATAGACCACCATTGTAAAGGGGCGGATTTTGAAGCGAAATCCGCTGTCAAAATCCATCCCTTTGCCCACGTGTGAACTAGCCCTAATAGGTAAAATGTTAGGCCAGACAACCCCTTTAAATAAAAAGTTTAGTAGTCCTATGATAGACTATAGTCCAACTAATTCCAGCCCCAGTTATGTCTGTACTTAGAACACTTGCATAAACTCATCTCAACTAGTCTGAAAATGCTTTTTTATCTGCTCTGCTGTAGACACTGCACTGTCTCAAGCAATTTTAGAAATATGTTACAGACAATACAATACTATACCTGCCGCAGATCATGCCATTTCTGAGGCCTATTGTGATAAGAAGCCTGCCACTGATCTGTTCCTGCTGTTTCTCTTCACATAGTCATTGAGTTAAAATATACTTCCAGTTACAAATGAAACATTATATACTACACTAAACTAAACTTCCACTTATAAACGTAATAGTATAAATGATAATATAATAATATAAACATAATTATTATTAGAAATATATAAGCTTAATAAACTTCAACTAAAAGAATTGTCACAATCCTCCTCCAACTGCATAAACACACATTCCTGTAATGGGCAATAACGGTATCTTACACTGATCGTACACATTACATTATAACCTGGAAATGTTACTGGGGTGATCTAACGTGCATGGGGGCCACCCTACAATCTCCTGACATAAGATTCCGGAAAATTAATAGATTGAGCATTTGGTATACAGTGATGTATGATAGCAGATTTCCGCTCCTCCTTAATTCTTGCCATTGTATGGGCAAGTATAGTGTAATAGCTTTCGGCCAAATGCTATCTATCTCACGCCCAGCCCAACAAATGAAAACAGTTCAAAAAAAGGGGTTGGGGGAGACCAAACACAGTAAAAGGTCAGCTGATCTATGTTAATTTAAAGAGTTTTTTAGGGAATAACACATTGGGTCATCAATATATGATCTGTGGGGGTCAGACACCTGGGATTTCCATAGATCAGCTGGTTGATGAGGCTACAGTATTCTGGTGAATTCTTTGGCCTTTTTACTGAATACCAAGCATAGTGCCATACACTTCAATGTAACTTAGCTACTGGTCCATGTGACCAATTAACGTCACGTCATTGGAACTGGGAAGAAGCCACAGTACTCGTGAGCACCACAGCCTCTTCCAACAGCTGAGTAGCAAAAGTCCTAGGTGTTGTACTTCCACAGGTAGTGGAAAGATAAAATTGAGGTATTCTGCAGTTACCCCTAGGGGGAGCTCAACGTATAAATATTTGTACTTCTGCCAATGAGTTCAGATGCAGCTATATAAACCCATTTACAGTAAATTTTCTCTGGTGGGGGCAGCAAGCAGATAGAATAATTAAATGTAACCACTGTATTGACGTAAGAAAAGTATTTGTATCAGCTTTATTTCCTATAGTTACATTACAAAATTTATTAGCACATCATTTTGGATTGCTGTTCAAAGGACTCCATAGATTTTAAATAAAGAAGTATTACTGTCAATTTCACTGTCCTCCACAGTAAAAAATCTAGATAATCCAGCATCCGCAGGACCTTTGACATTCTGGATTATAGGAAATGTTATCAAAATGTTAAACAACCATGAATACACAAAATATACACTTCATACACCACATATAGTTCTGTTTCTTTGTTTTGTTCTCTTTGCCCTTTTTGTCCCATTTTAAAGGATTGCCCCCTTTTGAATTTGGTTGTGGAGCCCTGTAATGTTGTTGGTGTCATATTGATAATAGAAGATGAACTGGTTGAAGAATATTAAAAAAAAAACCAAAAAACAACAACATAAAAATAAGGCATCAGACAGGGGCCACACGGTGGCTCAGTGGTTAGCACTGCAGCCTTGCAGCGCTGGAGTCCAGGTGTTCAAATCCCGCCAAGGACAAAAAACCATCTGCAAGGAGTATGTATGTTCTCCCCGTGTTTGCATGGATTTCCATCCCAGTATATTCCAAAAAAGACATACTGAAAGGGAAAAATGTACATTGTGAGCTCTATGTGGGGCTCACAATCTACATTTAAAAAAAATAAATAAAAATCAGGCATCAATCTGGTGTATTCTGTCCTAGATACCAGCGTCTAATAAATACTTAACAAATAAATGATGCAAATATAATGCTATAAACAATGTTACATTCAGTAATGTTATGTGCGTTGTACGCTAAATTTATCTAGATAATTTACAAAAACTGACACTCTGACCACCTGAACCTCAGATTCCAGGCTTGCTGTAACATATGGGGAGCCTCAATATTTTGCAAATTATACGTCAATAGGATCTACTAATTTTGATAAAGCTAATGAGTTCCTATGATAACAGTGAGCTCATGTCATAGACATCTGAAGTAATATAACACAGCCGGCTTTTTGGTTCTATGAAAAAAACTGATGTTATTGAAATTATTGCAATTTATCAGGGATATGTGCTGTTGTCAAGTCCTGAGATGAATTATGAGTAAGATATCTTGCCATCACATAATGTATTATGGTCTGCATTGAGAATTTATCTTTCTTATGTATCAATAGGATGGCACAACTGGGAGTAATAATAATGTGCTAATATTTGATGTACAAACAGTATCAATAATGCTTGTTACATCTGTGACATATACAGCATTAATGTTATATCCTCATTTCCATTGGAAACTAAAAGCCCTGTTTGTCACTGTGCCAGGGTCTTCTTAATTTCATACACATGATTAAAAGATTTACATATAAATGAACATTAACGGTTTGATCTCTACCCCTAGAGTATTAATTAAAATTAAATCTTATTAAATAACAAGAAAAAAATGGTAAACTTAACTTACAATTTATATTCCAGTCTTTGCAGTGAGCACTAAATTCAGAAAATAAATTACTTCTAAAGTTTGCTTTACAGCATTGCTTTACACGACTGATTTTTCAATGGTTAATGTAGTGTTATGTACAATAAAAGCGGCATAACCAAAGGCTAAAATTAACACAGTAAGAATATGCAAAGACTGAAATAGAAAAATGTGTAAACTTGTCCATTCAAGAGACATTCCTGCCACTTGAAATATGATGTGAAGTGCACCTGTAGGAAGGTAGAATGTTTGCAGACTGGCCAGTAATCTGAAAATTGTCAGCTGTTCCAAAAGCTTAAAGCAACCCTCCAGTTCTCTGTAAAATGTTACAATAAGTACATAATGAATAATGAAAATATCTCCCTTACATTTCTGCCAGAAATCGAAAACTGGGGCCCATTTCATTAGGACATCTTGAAGCTACGTTCACACTAGTGTGAGTCTCTGTCCTTCGGGTCCGCATGGGGACCTGAAAGATTGAGACCCTATCCGCTTAAAAAGTAGTTATATGCAGACCCCATACAGTATAATGGGGTCCACCAGGTTTACGCTCAGTTTCCAAGAAATTGGCAGATAAACATCTCCTTTTCTCGCCACCAAGTTTAATCGGAATGTGGAACAAGTCTCATACAGACACTCTAACGCTAGTGTGAACCTAGGACTAGTGATTCTAGCGTTCAGACCACTCCGATATGATAACCCTCTGCAACTCTTTTGTGAAATGACAGAATTGAATTCTATAATAATGAACATTACTCTGGACTATACTGTAGATCAGTGGTCTTACACTTGTGGCTGTCCAGTATTACTCCTATAATGCTGCGGCAGCACATGGAGGGACAGAGTTTAGAGACAAGTGCTGTATATCAATTTTTATACTATGACATGAACAAAAATGTACTGAATGAACCCATCATGTGTATGGCTCAGTATTAAATAAGTGAGCTTTAGTCTGTAGGGAATATGGATCAAAGCACGATCTTCTTGGTACCTTTTCTTTATAAAAACTTGTTATATTTCCACCAACCACTACCCTCTGGCCAAAAATATGAAAGTTACATATATTATGGCCATGTCCCTGCACTGAAGAACTGCTTGCATTATTGAGACTCCATTCTAGAGAACAGGTACCACTACTAGTATTGGAAGGGAGGACCCTTGTAGACCTTTGTAATATACCGTATTTTTCGGACTATAAGACGCACTTTTTTTCCCCAAAATTTTTGGGGAAAAGAAGGGTGCGTCTTATAGTCTGAAGGTGGCGCTTGGCATCCGCTGTAATAGAGAGACGGAAGCCGGCAAGTGATAGACGCCATTACAGGTGCCGGGGCCTGAGACATCGCTGCGCTCCTCGGCCCTGCATGAAGCCAGCAGCGGCATGGGCTCCTCCGTGCCCCCGCCGTTGGCTTCATGCAGGGCAGAGGATCGTAGCGATGTCTCAGGCCCCGGCGTCTATCCCTCCCCGGCATCCGCCTCTCTAGTACAGCGGATGCCGGGTCAGTATCGGTGGCCCCTTCTCCCCCGGGGCCGGTCCCCACCGGCCCCGTACCTATAAAGTTGCAGGCCGGCTCCTGCGCGGCGATATCGCAGGAGCCGACCTGTTCGGGTGACAGCCGGGAGCCTAATGAGGCTCCCCGGCCTGTCACGGCTATATTAGTATTGCGGCTGGTCTCTATGACCAGCCGTAATACTAATAGACAGAATGTCCCATAGACGGCAATACAGTTGTATTGCCGTCTATGGGACTTGCGATCAAGTGACCGCAGGTTCAAGCCCCCGGGGGGGAATAAAATAGTAAAAAAAAAATTAAAAAAAAAAGCTTTAAAAATATGAAATAAATAAAAGTTCTAAATCACCTCCTGTTTTTTTTTTTCAATACAAGGTGATCTAAGCAATAGATATCCCCCAAAATGGTATAACTAAAAAGTACAGCTGGCCCCGCAAAAAAAACGCTCTATGCATCCCCGTACAGCTGCAGGGTCACCTGTCAATGTGGCCTTGCAGCTGTTGCAAAACTACAACTCCCATATATTAAATATTTTACCAGTTTTTGCTTCAAAATTTTTTTTCCCTATTTTCCTCCTCTAAAACCTAGGTGCGTCTTATAGTCCGAAAAATACGGTAGCTTTTGTTTTTTCAAATGTCTCATATTCTGTTAAATTATAATTTCCTTTTTTAACTTAAAAGGGGTTTTCCGAGCTAAAATCCTAAACATAGGTTATCAACAGCAGGCCGTTAAGAGTCTGACCCCAGATACCCCAAGCACTCAGCTGTCCTCAGAAAATGGAACTGGAAGCAGACAGCTCACTTCTTTGTGTGGTGGTCAAACCAGTGTACTGCAGACAGCTTCCACTCACTAGAATGGGATCTAAGCCACAGTCACCTGGTACAACCATTATACACAGAACAGAGCTGTCTGCTTCCTGCTCTATTCTTCATGTATCAACTGCTGAGAAGAACTAATCGGTGGGGGTGCTGGGGGCTAGACTCCCAACAATCCGATACTGATGACCTATTTATAGGATAGGTCATCAACATTTCCAACCAACATTTTATTAATCAATTTAATAAAAAGTAATATTGTCATATTTAAATAAAATACCATATCATACATTTGAAAATAAATAAAAAAGGTTAGATAGATAGATAGATAGATAGATAGATAGATAGATAGATAGATAGATAGATGTGTATGTACTACTACTGTTAAAAATTCTTGACTTAATACAACATTTATTTTCATACAAGAGATGCTATTCAAACCTATTTTCAGTGCTAGAAATTCAGAAACCATAAGGTATTTTGAGTGAGTTTTGACATAATATTAAGTGAAATTGTGCAACAATTGCATTCAAACCATTTCTAGGCATATTTCAGACACTGCTACTTTTACAGAACACCATAATTTTTCAATGCATTAGTAATTTAGGTGCATAAAGCTCCCTGTGTGTATTCCAAGAACTGAAAAAAATGAATAATTTCTGTTATATTATCCTAAGGCGAATAGTTAGATAATGTGGGGAAACCAGATCCAAGTTAAATCCAAATTAGGAAACTAAAGATCATAGGATAAAGATAAAGGGATTTGATGTAATAATCAAGGCATAAAAAGACAATCTGAGAAGAATGAAGAAGACATGAACAAGACACAATGGACAGGGGCACAAAACTGCAGAGAATAAAAAGCCAGATATGTTGCATGATATGTAAAGGGATGGTAGGTAAGTAGGTTTTATGAGAGTTAAATATTGATGACCTATCTTTAGGATAAATGGGGGTCTTATCAGCTATTTAAGGCAGCAGCTTCACAAGTCATGTGATGTCCTATTATTTGGTCACAGGGCCTGTTTGTAGTTTACTTTCATTAAGGAGAATGTGACTAAGCTGCAATACCAAGAAAAGCCACTGTACAACGTATGTCTTGACCAAACAATGCAATCTCTTCAAATAGTTGATCAACAGGGGTTCCAGGTTTGAACTAGCACTGATCTGATATTCATCACCAATCCTAAGGACAAGTTATCAATATATAATTCCTGAAAAACCCATTATAGTGGGGAGAGGTTCAGGTTCTGGTTATGTCAGAAACAAGATGCAAGTGGGACAAATAAAATCATTTTAGAAGGTAACATGTCTACCGTATATTCTTATATAATAACTCTAGATTTGGATAATAGTACTTATCATTGTACCTAGTACTAATCTGTGTAGTTCAGGCTTGGCCTCTTAGGGTCAGTGCACACAGAGTTTTTTGGTGCTGATTTTGATGCTGAATCCGCCTCAAAAATCAGCCTCCCAATAGACTTTTATTGGCAGGCTTTTTTTGAGGCGAATTCAGCAACAAAATCAGCACCAACAAACTCTGTGTACACTGACCCTTAGGTCATGAAGATAGCAATCACATACTCTGACCTGTAAGGTTATACTTATTGGTTTGTCACTTGCTGTGGATTTCATATCTTATGCCTTCCCCTCCAGAGACACCACCCACAGTAAATTTTATACTGATAACACTTATAATGATACTAGAGATGAGCGAGTACTATTCGAAACGTCCGTTTCGAATAACACGTACCTATAGGAATGAATGGAAGCGGCCAGCACGCAGTCTTTGCCGGTGGCCGGCAGCTTAACCCCCTGCGTGCCCACTACGTCCATTCATTCCTATGGGTGCGTGCTATTTGAAACGGACGTTTCGAATAGTATTCGCTCATCTCTAATGATAACACTTTCTCCATGACCACTTCGCCCACCTCTTGGTTTATGTGTGTGTATATATGTATAAAAATTACGGAGAGGCACTAGGGAATTATCTGATATTGCAAATGATGGTGCCAGTTTATGACGGTGCCAGGTTTCCTTTAAATTAAGCCCTAATGCCATTTCTTATTAGATAAGCCTCTAGCCATTTTACAAATGCTGACAAAAATAACCACCACTACTACTTCTTGGGGTGACACATTCCACAACCTATCTACTTTAGAGGCATCCCATAAGAGAATGACTCTGAATTACAATGGTTGAATAGAAATTTGTGAAAAAAGCAGCTAAAGTCTATAAAGAAGAAGCACTGCAATGCTACAGAATTACAGATATTGTGATCTGTGTTTGTGCCCATTAACAGACAGCAACAACAGGAAATAGAAAAGGTCACACTATGGCAATTTGTTCTTGCAGCATTAAAGGAACTAACAAGACAACATAACATTTAAGTTGGTAAACTTGAGAACAGGGGCCACCATGTCTCTTCATTACTAGCGGATCTTACATTGGTTGTTTGTCTGTAGCGCAGAATGTGGAGGAATGCTAATGAGAGGCATTATTTGTGAAGCTGCTCATGTCTTGAGCTGGGTTACCTGTTAATGCTTAGCTCACTGGTCGCTTCTTCTCTGCACAGCTGACTAAGCTTTTTCCTAAACAAGCTGAAGTGAGTTAGTGCCAGAAGTAGATTCATTTGAGCTCTCCATGGCATCTCTTCTCTGCTGGCTTGAAAAAGTCTCTTCCGTTTAATATATCTACCGACAATAGGAGTTAGCAGCACGAGCAAAGTTGTAAAAGCTTTTTTCTCAATCTCCTCTTGGGTAAGCCTGAAATGGAAAAAAAGTAGTACTAAGTGGATAGTATAGAGTCACAAAAATAACAAAACCATATAACTCATGCCAGTTTATCTTTGCTTACTCTTTCTGCACAACCAATGATGGTCATTTTGCACTACGACTCTTTCACTAGTGTATGTGAATGGAGTAACATCGCAAAGATGATGTAACCATAAATTCTAGTTGTAAAAGAAATTGTACTAGAAGTTCATTTTCAGGATCGCAATGCAACTTTACTCACTTACATTATGCAAATCTGTTTTCCAGGACGTAATTAGTAAAACAATGCCTTTGTTCGCTGCCACTAGGACAGCCCCTTTCAACATCATGCATTACTTTTTCAGTAAGCCTAATACCACGATGCGGGGATACTGCCAGACTAGTATATCTATCTCAAAAGGAACAGACTCCCAGCTGTGGACAGTGCTGTTTTGATCTGTTTGGATCTCATCAGCACAGTGTAGGGAAACTCGTCTGCTAAGTGAGAGACTGTACACCCGGTTCAAGGACTAAGAAAACTCCTTAAGAAGAGAGCCTTTTCACTTACATTAGTTAAATAGTTGCAGGGTGACATGGCGAGAATTACTTTGTAGCTCTAGCCTAATACGTTGTTGATCTGTTTCCAGTGACAGAATACCTATTTGTGCCAAAATGCTATCTTTCTGCCAACAAAACCATTAATTTGTATGCACATCAACAGCTTGGTGCACCAGCAATATGGTTGTCTGACAAAGCACCAAATTTCACCAGATCTCTACCAGGCAAAGTTATGCCCTGAGTGTACTAGAAAAAGCTCAGGTCCATGTAGATTAAGGCTAAGGCCCCACATTGCAGAAACACAGCGTTTTTGTTGCAGATTTTGTTCTGTTTTTTTTTAGCTAACTTCAGGAGTGGATTTTACAGAAGGGAAATGTCTAAGAGCTCCCTTTATATTTTCCATTCCTTTTTAAGCCACTACTGACTTTGGCTCAAAAAGATACAACAAAATCTGCAACAAAAAGAAGCTGTGTTTGCACAATGTTGGGCCTCAGTCTAAAAGTTGATTTTCTCAGAGGCAATACTATACTAAAAAGGTATGTACTGTACATCACTAACTGCCTCTATAACAGTATACACTTGGTTAATAAGTGATATTGGAGGTTGTAGGCCGGGTTCACACGATGTCTTTTGGCACGTAATGTGCCACGTAGATGCCGCGGGAGCTTTTGCGGGCCGTATACGCTCCCATTGTTTTCAATGGGAGCCGGTACTGTATACGCGGCGCTATTTTGCGGCTGTGATTTTGCAATGGCCGCAAAATAGTGCCGCGTATACGGTACCGGCTCCCATTGAAAACAATGGGAGCATATACGGCTCGCAAAAGCTCCCGCGGCGTCTACGTGGCACATTACGTGCCAAAAGACATTGTGTGAACCTGGCCATAGGCTGTTTTACAAAACTTCATATCAAGACAAGCATATACTAAACAAAATTACAATTGGAAAAGGAACCAAATGAGGGTAGCGATGTATGTAAAATTTTATGTGTTCAAGTTGATACTGTATTTCGCAAGTCCTTTAATAGCAAATGTATTATTAAGCTATATAAGTAACTGCACGAGTCTAGAGGAAACCATATATCTTATAGTATGTTCACATCACATTTGAGGTATTTGCTCACATTACATATTAAACATGCTCATACAGTACTCCACAGACAGATTTAACCATATGTCATGTATAGCTGCATACTTTATGTCCATGATTGACTTCCATAGTAAAAAAAAAAAAAAATGTATACCACACATTATGGGCTTTTTTGTGCTATCCCCTTACACTGAAAAATTACTGTACATAGTGTAAGGCAAGGACACTTTTTTGGAATAAAGTCTAAGGGACGTTCCACAAAAACATTTGTAAAGTGCTCCCAGTATCTCACAGAGGCTTAGATATACCATATTCACTAAATATAAGTCTTTTGGGTGCTGTAACTAAACACCCAATGGTTTATATCACTGGAACTGCTTACAGACTGGATGAGATTATACAGTATGTACGATACTACTTATATTCCCCCTCCATGGCCACCACTCTTCTGTATCAATCCATCTCTCTCTCTCTGCATACCTAATACATTTTTTCATGTTTATATAAAACCTATTTTTCTGTATTGGGATAGGTATATTGTGTTTATACTCTGTACATTGTTTCAGAAAAAAAAGAAATGAACAAAAATTTGTCAAAAGTACTGTAACTGACATACGTCAATTTATGGAAGTATATGATACACAACATTACAATGAATGGCACAAGTAACATATAAACTTTCAAATAAATGTTCCATAAAAAAAAAATGACAGACAGTGTTGTATTATGAGAAACATTTTATGTCAAAGCAACATTGCAACCTTCTACAACATATGGCAGGAATGACTGGGCTTTAGATGACCGACTCTTTTTATGTGACAGTTGCAAATGTCACACAAGCTTTATAAATGAACTGCGTGCCGGCAATATTTTTGGCCACAAGCACAAACACAAAATTTAAGCCAGCTGGGAAAAAGATGATTAAAAAAAAAAAAAGAGTGCATATATATATGTAGAGAGAGACATATCTACAGGAATGGATAACATTTTTCAGAATTTGTTTAATACAGCATCCCGTTCCTATACATTACTATTGTACTAGATTCCATGTGTCTATGCTTGCTGTGCTCAGAAGAAGTGACACTGTGCACATCTCATTACTGTGAAGTATCGTTCAATGCAAATTGCTATATGCTCCGAAACAGTTTCTAGATTAGAAGGTTTTTATTTTATAAGTAAAACTTTCATTTCAAATTGCTATGTTCATTAGACTGATGCACTCAGACTGCACTGCGAGGAGACAACAACACAACACAATTACATCTAATTACCCTAATGACTGCATAAACACATCATTTAAACATTATTTTAAATAGATATAATTTCCCCATGAGGGAATAATTGGAAAATGTTCCCAAAATTAATGTAGTGGATTTTTACACTAGCACAAGTGTGCACACAAAAAAATATATATAAAAAATTAAGAATGAATATAAGCAATAATATGATTAGTTTTAGAGTCAAATTATAGGAGCTTCTGAAAAGATGTGAACTGTGTGTGATAAGGCCTCATGTACACTGTCATATTACAGCTACATCAACCTATGAGTAAAAACCGGTAATTAGCCATGGATAGCTTATACTGTGCCTTATCTTTTCTCCAGTGTTATGTGAAATGTGCCATTAGATGCCATGTCATAGGGGTATCCTACCCAGAAGCAATTTTGGGGGAAATATCTTTGTAGTGTATTGTACAGAGTCACCATACAGCAGCACGCACAATGCAAACATGTCCAAAGTGTGCAGGGACATCATGTGCCTCTATATGTTATGTGCGCACTAGGCTCTGCTCCATGGCTTCATATCTGAAACTGGACACTCTCATGGTTAAAAATGCAATTTTTAAAGGGAGCCCCAAAATTTTATTAAAGGGAATCTATCATTGGCGCTAGTGAATTTTAACTAAGCATATATTTGCATAGCCTTTAGAAAGGTTATTCTAAACATACCTTTTATTCATTAATCCTCCTAGTTGTTTTTGAATTAATTGTGATATGTATAAACAGGGGGAGGTGAGAGCAGGGAAGGCTGCTGATGCTGATGGGGACTCACCTTTCCCTGCTCTCAACTCCCCTTGTTTACACATATCATACAGTGCTCAGTGAACACAAGGCTCCAAGGTGGCTAATTAGCATATCAAGAAAAGTGAGCTAATTCAAAAACGGCTGGGAGGATTAATGAATAAAAGGTATGTCTAGAATAACCTTTCTAAAGGCTATGCAAATATTTGCTTAGTTAAAAATCACTAGAGACAATGATAGAATCCCTTTACACCAGCCTAAGTACTTCACAGTACTCAGAGCTGTGAGCACATAACTATAATTTGTTTGCAGATCGGGCGCTTAATTTTGATGAAAAACTGCTTTTTATTCCTATGCTAATGAGCAAAAAGTACATCAGGGCGAGTACTAGGGCAGCTGAGCATCACAGCAAGATCTTCCTCTTGCTTGGGAGTAGGAGAAAAGCTCTGATTACATCAGTGTTGCTGAGCAAGAGGAAGATCTTGCAAGCTCAGCCATCTCACTACTCGATGCAGTATTAGCTAATTTGCATAGGAATAAAAATCATCTTTTCATCAAAATTAAGCAGCCATTCAAAAAATTATAGCACTGTGCTTACAACTCAGAATCCGTTTCAAAATCAGTTCCAAGCATCTTTTCTTAGATCTCTATCTTGTGCCATTTTTTCAAGAAATGTATGAATAAAATTGTCAATTGGGTGTTACCAGGTAGTATCTCTGATACTGTCCAATCAGTCCGTGTAGGAACACACCCCTTTGACAAATAGAATAGTAACACCAGGTTGCCCTTTTATTCATTAATTTCTAAGGGATGGGAGACTAGCAGAAAAATGAAAGAAATTGATATTTCCTAAACACATATATCAGAAGTGGTGATCTTTAAACAACAAATCTAATGTCATATACAAGATTTAAAACTGTATCCAAACTATAAGGAAAGTATCAATGTTATAATAACCTTTGAGGTTCTGCATTTCGATTCTTCTTTTTCTGTTCCTTTACACTTTCCACTTTTTTAGAAACATCCTGTTTTTTAGTTGGTTTCAGTGGTAAAGGTCCTGGGCCCTTAAATATGACAAAATTAATATTTTTAACAAGTGCTGGTTTAATTCAGAATAATATTTTATAATATGTTATTTTATAATTTTATAAAACCGTATATTTCGGACTATAAGACGCACCTAGGTTTTAGAGGAGGAAAATAGGGGAAAAAAATTTTGAAGTAAAAACTGGTAAAATATTTAATGTATGGGAGTTGTAGTTTTGCAACAGCTGCAAAGCCACATTGACAGGTGACCCTGCAGCTGTACGGGGATGCATAGAGTGTTTTTTTTGCGGGGCCAGAAGTACTTTTTAGTTATACCATTTTGGGGAATATCTATTGCTTAGATCACCTTTTATTGAAAAAAAAACCGGTGGTTTATGATATATGATTTTCTACTTTTATATATATATTCTAGGGACAGGAGGTGATTTAGAACTTTTATTTATTTCATATTTTTATTATATATTTTTAAAGCTTTTTTTTTTTTTTTTTTTTTACTATTTTGTATATATATTCATAGACCCAGCCGCAATACTAATATACAGCAGTGACAGGCCTGGGAGCCTCAGTAGGCTCCCTGCTGTCACCCGAACAGGTCGGCTCCTGCGATATCGCCGCGCAGGAGCCGGCCTGCAACTTTACAGGTACGGGGCCGGTGGGGACCGGCCCCGGGGGAGAAGGGGCCGCTGATACTGACCCGGCATCCGCTGTACTAGAGAGGCGGATGCCGGGGAGGGATAGACGCCGGGGCCTGAAACATCGCTGCCCTGCCCTGCATGAAGCCAGCGGCGGGGGGACGGAGGAGCGGAATAGCATCACTCCTCCCGCTGCTGGCTTCATGCAGGGCAGAGGAGCACAGCGATGTCGCAGGCCCCGGCACCTGTAATGGCGTCTATCACTTGCCGGCTTCCGCCTCTCTATTACAGCGGATGCCAGGCGCCACATTCGGCCTATAAGACGCACCCTTCTTTTCCCCCAAAATTTCTTATAGTCCGAAAAATACGGTATATTACTAATGAGAATTTAAAAACACAAAAAAGTACAAACACATATACATATGGCTAGAAAGTGACAACATGTTAAATTACCACAGCAGATCATTGCCGCTACAACACAAATGGATGTGTGTATGAATGAAATACAGACAACGAAATACACCTGCAGTAGGTGATAACTTGCTATCTAAAGACTGTAAAGTAACATCTTTCTACGGGTAAAAAAAAATCTGAGTGTAATAAAACACGGTTTGTAAATCCAGCCTAGTATTTCTATTCCAAATATATTTCTCTTTTTTTATGTAGATTGTGAGCCCCCCATATCGGGATCACAATGTACTTTTTTCCTATCAGTATGTCTTTGTAGAATGGGAGGAAATCCATGCAAACCCGGGGAGAACATACAAACTCCTTGCAGATGTTGTCCTTGGCAGGGTTTGAACCCAGGACTCCAGCACTGCAAGGCTGCAGTGCTAACCACTGAGCCCCCGTGTTGCCCCGCTATTCCAAATATATTTCTGTATGAGACTTGATTTTTTTTCCAATACGAAAAAGTAGTTAACAATTGGCATACCTTATGATATTCAACAAGGGCTGTGGTGTATCTCCTGAAGGAATCATTTGGGGCAGGAACTTCCTCGGTCTCATCAGTTTGCTTATTTCCAAAAACATTTTCATTTCTCCTAAATGGATAAGACATTGCTTATATAATTTACTAGTTATTCTTCTTTTGTCACACGTTTCCCTGTTGGTCAACAAAATATTGCCTGGTGTGCACTTATAAATTGTATGGATGTACAGTATAAGCTTGGTATTTGTCACAATATTACTGGTTGTAACTGTTACCGATGGCTATAGAAGCACTTATAAGTGGGGAGGTCCCAAGATAAAGATTAAAAGGCCGTCCTCTTTCTTAGGGTATGTTCACACAGAGGAAAAGGTTGCAGAAACCTTTTCCGTTGTGTTAACTTTCCGCGCGGCTAGCAGTGATGGGAGGCCGATGCGGCATCCTGCTCCTGATTAGGCCCAAATGAATGGGCCTAAACAGGAGTGTGTCTCGAGTCCCGGACACCGCGGCTGAATCAGCCGCAGAATCCGCGGCAAGATAGGGCATCTTGCTTCTTTTTTCGGCTACTAGCTAGCAGGAAAAAAAAGCGAGCGGCTCCCATGGAAGTCAATGGGAGCCGTTTTTGCAGGCGGATTCCGTGTCAAAATCCGCCTGCAAAAAACTCTGTGTGAACTAGCCCTAATAGTGGTTGACACTATCACACCTCTACCCAGCTGGTATCTTGGTGTTTGTATCCAGTTTGAGTCTGTGGAGAGGAGATACTTGCAAAAGTTCTTACCGCCTACTCTACTATGGAATGGGGGCCACATGGGTTGGAGCTCCATAGCCTAATTACATGGGCGACCTCTGTGTTATACCCTTGCTGGCGGTTGGAATTAAACTTGTTTTACTTAAAGAGAGCCTGTCAGCGATTCTGTCCCCTCACACCTGCTGTCAGAAGTATATATGTGTATACTGTGCACAAGTGTAACTGATATTGATATGATTTAGATTTCTCTGTTGTTCATTGACAATTTTATTTGCTAACACTTCTATTTTTGAAAGCATTCTATCTTTGCAGCATTTTTTTTCCACACCTGCATAAAACTTTTGCACAACACTGTATGTGACAGACCTCCTTTACAGAGAACCTCTCACCTATTCTAATGTATCTATTTTAGTAAATACCTGTATTCCCCATAAAATAGCAATTTTGGCACTTTTTTTATTGTAACCATTTCCCTTGTCAAAGCAATATTTCTCTAAAAGGTCTGGCACTGTCGGTCGTAACTGGACAGTGTGAGAGTGTGCAGGGATAAACCCAAAACTGGTAACGCCCAGTTCAATTAGTCATAAATTTCCATCGGGAATAACAGTATCTACACAATGCAGATTTATAATAAAAGATTACCCAGAATAGTTATTTAATGAAGAATATAGTATTTAGTAAAGACAAGTCAGGAGTGGTGACAAGTTCTCTTTAAAGCCAATTAATTTGACATCACATTGCTATGTATAATATGAATATAAAATTTCTAGTTTTAAACATCTCCCTTGAAATATATACTGCCAATCCTCCTTGCAGCTATAGACTGCCACCCGCCAGTATGGGTCCTTGCCTAAAGACTACTGTAAAGTCAGCGGAGTCTGTAGTTTGCCTCAGATGGTAGCAGTGGGGATCCTTCGGCACTGCCGCTGCCCAGTAGGGCATTCTCTGAAATGATGATAGAACCTATTATAAATGTAAGAATCCATCTGTAGACCCTTCTCTTTAATTATAGACCTTCTCTCACAGAGCCAAGCTATATGATTAAAATTTTCTTCTGTGTATTTTTCAGCAAATTTTAAAAAGATCAACTTTTCTGGTCATGACTTCTCTTGAAAAACTGTCAGTGCCATCCAGAATCAGGCTTCAGTTTGCTATTATTTCACTGAATAAAAATAGAATTACATTACAAATTAATACCCTGTAATTCTTGTGCAGGGAGAAAAAGAAAATCAATAGGCAGGTGGTTGTCAACATTTCACTCTCTTTGTACTACTGTAAGATGACAGCTTATTGATTCAAATCTATTTCTCGACTTCAATTTAGAAATCAATTTCGCAAAGTGAAAGCAAGACCCATAACCCGTAAACTTTTTTTTTTCAATGCATATGTTACAATATGGATGCCTCTCCAAAATAACAATTTAATAGTCTAATGTGACATAAGTTATTTCTAGTTACTTCACAAAAGTATTAGCATAAATTCATTTTTTTTTTTATCCACAACATGAAAAGTCAATGTCCTGTAACTAAGATCAAGCTGGTTCCAATTTTATTTCAATTGCAAATACTCCATCTGTGTGCTAAAAAAACAGATGGACTCATGGTAGAACCTTTGCATAAACAAAAGACTTACTACTTTATTATGTATTACTTATTAGTTTTCATACATTTCATCATATAACTAGCTATAAATAAGGATATGGTCTCTTAAAGGGATTCAATCATTAAAATGCTATTTTTTGTCTCTAACACGTAGGAATAGCCTTAAGAAAGGCTATTCTTCTCCTACCTTTAGATGTCTTCTCTGCGCCGCCGTTCGGTAGAAATCCCTGTTTGAGTCAGTATGAAAATGAGTTCTCTTACAGCACTGGGGGCATCCTCAATGCTGCGAGAGAAATCTCCAGCGCCGCCTCCATCTTCGCCTGGAACAGCCTCTCTCTGCGTCTTCTTCCAGCGCTGGCTTCAAACTTCTAGGCATGTGCAGTCGGCTCTGCCGTCAGGCCTTGGGTAGAGGCAACTGCGCATGCCTGCGGCCATTTTCTTATGGCCGCTTACCCCAGCTTACAAGAAAATGTACACTAGTTTACTGTGTAAGCGGCCACAGGAAAATTGCAGCGAGCATGTGTAGTCGGCTCTAACCAAGGCCCAACGGCAGAGCCAACTGCGCATGCCTAGAAGTTTGAAGCCAGCGCCGGAAGAAGACGCAGGGAGAGGCCATTCAAGACGAAAATAGAGGCAGAGCTGGAAATTTCTCTCGCAGCATTGGGGACGCCCCCAGTGCTGTTTGAGCGCTGGAGTCCACCCCCAATGCTGAGAGAGAACTCATTTGCATACTAAAGAAAACCAGGATTTCGACCAAACGGCGACGTGTTAGGGACAAAAAATAACATTTTAATGATTGAATCCCTTTAAGGCAAAGAGCACAAAACTGTTTGAAATCCAGCTTTAGTTCTTCCCGCAGCGCTTTGAACAGAAAGTTCACGGAGTTTCCTCCTCAGACTTTCTGTTACAATTTATATCTATGCAAAAGCCGCTGGAGTTTCCGTAGATATAATTGACATGCTGTGATTTTCAAAACCGCACTGCGATTTTTCCCCGCAAAGTGGGCATGAGATTCGCATTAATCCCATTCACTTTGCAAGTACTGTACAACGCCGCGATTTTTCCAGAAATCACTGCGTTTCCAGCCCATGGGGCCCCAGCCTTAGGCTGAGGCCCCAGCTTTTTTTGTTGCAGATTTAATTGCAGTGTTTTAGGCCAAAGCCATGAGTGGATTAAGCAGAAGGTAGAAGTATAAGAGCTTCCTATATATTTCCCATTCCTTTTGTAGCCATTCTTGTCTTTGGCCCCCAAAAAAACACAGCAAATTCTGCAAAAAAACCCAAAAACGTTGCATTTCCATAAAGTGGGGCCTCAGCCTTAGGACACATGTTGAAGAAACGCTGCTTCTATTGTTGCAGATTTTACTGTGTTTTTGCACTGTCGAACCTAGTAGTGGCTACAGAAGGAATGGGAAATATCTAGAATACACTTATAATTCTGCCTCCTGCTCAATACATTCCTAGCTTTGACTCAATAAACAATAGCAAAATCTACAACCAATAAAGCAGCTTTTCCGCAATGTGGGCCTTAGCCTTAAAAACTAACTGGATAGTTAGAATCTACCCACCTACATAAAAAATTAAGTATTGGTAAGTTAGTACAGGCAGACTGTGCAGTCTTCAGGATTTTCTTTAAAACTGGGCAGATGATTTGGCTATGTATAGACCTCATCTGGTAGTTTTGGGGTATTTGATGGTAAATGCTTCCAATGTACACACTGCATACTGAACGTATAAACAGTTTATAACGACTTGGACATTTGCCAAAATCATCTAGCCACTATGACTCAGCATAAGATTTCTTTAACTGTATTGGAAAGCAGTGTTATCTACTTAAAGGGATTGTCCACTTTCAGCAAATACATGTTATTTCATTGTTTGTATAATGAAAGGTTATCCAATTTTCCAATATGCAGTCCATGGTCATGTGATGGGGACACAGCTGCACAGCTTGTTACAGTCACAGTACAGTAATCAAAGCTCTGTCCTAGCGAGCCGTGCACCTGTGTGTCCATCACATGACCATGCACTGAGTGGACAGAATGGCCTTTGCAGAGATAAATGGGTCTAAGTCTTAATCTGTTTCCATATATGCTTTTCAGCACCAGCTTGGCAGGCCTCAATGTGCAGTGACCACAAGTGGGAATGGATGATCCAGTAGGCCATGACCCGAGTGCACTGAGCAGCTAATTTGCATACAAATAAAAATTTGCTCTTTTCAGCAGCAAGACTGCAGATTTATACAATAAAAGGTATATGTTACTATGTTACTAACAACCCCTACATCAGCATATTTGTGGTTTAAGAGATTTTGGTTGTGGCACCAGTTTAAATTAAGACTTTGTATACGATTAAAGGGGTACGCCTATAATACCAAGTTATCCCCTATCGACTGGATAGAGAATAACAGCTAGGTTGGTAGGGGTCCAATAACTCAAAATCACCTAATCCTAATTCACTCATAATTCCCTATCCCAAGGCAATGGACCTACACGCATTATAATGTCAATTTAACTCTCTACATTGTATTAGTATTATTGTATTAGTATTATTAAATGGGATATTATGTAGTGTCCGTGTGTGTCCTTAAGTGTCTGTTTGCAAAGATGTCCGATTTTTCAAGCGGACAGCAAAATCCTACATGTAGTCCCCTTGAAAAATCGGACAGCTTTGTAAACGGACACTTAAGGACACCCACGGACACTACATAATATCCCATTTAAAATACTGGAAATTGTAAACGGACACAGTTACTGTCTGATGCTAAAATCTTCCACAGACACTAGCTACAGACACTAGCTGTCGGACACTGATGCTAGTGTGAACCCAGCCTTACATGGTACTGATTGTCCACATCCATTTTTATGCTTTCTTCTATTGATAATAATTATTCTTTGCTTAAAAATGTTAGGTAAGCATTACTATATTGTCATAATAATACCAAAACACCACATAACTCCTAGTTAAGAACACATACGTTTGTACCCTGTGCACTCCAATTCAGAAGCATTTGGCTATAGATTTTAGTATTTTATTCTTTTATATATATGAAACCGAGAATGTAGTTTAATAGCTTTCATTTGACAGATTAAACTGCAATCTCAGGGCTTACACATGATCAAACTGTGAAATTTTTTGATGGGACAATCCATCAGTCTTGGCAGTTATGTTGTTAAAAATATAGTGAACCTGGGGCTATTATTTCTAAAGATCCATGAACAACATGCCACTGCATTGGGGAAGCCTAAGAAATATTAGTAACATGAATGATTTATTAGCAAAAAAGTCCTCTATTCTAATACAGTCTGCCTACAACACATTACAAAAAATATATGACACTGTTATAATATTGTGGAAAAAGCAAACAAATAACATGACATTTAAGAATATCAATATCATATTCAAAGAGCTCTTTGGAAAAATATGAAAATATGTTTTTGGAAGGTTTAATATTTGTCATAAAAGTTTCAAGTTACAGGCTTTGTCATGGAGATATTTCAAGGCTAAGGTCCCACGTTGAAGAAACGCAGTTTTTTTTGTTGCAGATTTTGCTGTGGTTTTTTTGAGCCAAAGCCAAGAATGGATGCAAAACGAATAGGAAATATATAGGAAACTCTTCTACTTGTACCATCTGCTCAATCCACTCCTGGCTATAGCTCAAAAAAAACGGGGGGCCTTAGCCTCAAGAGGACTTTTAGGGGCTATGCGTTTCTTATACCTTCGTCTGTTATTCCACCTACAAATTTATAAGGTAAAAAAGGTGCTACTAGCTATGGATGTGGGCATGCACATTCTGTCATTGTACAGATATGAACTGATACATATTTTCTAGGAGGAATAACAGAGAAACAGTATAGCACAAGGGAAAAGATACTTCAGAATTGTATTTCATGGTTAATTCTAGCATTTACTAAAACATACTGTATATACATCAGGAGAGATGACAGAATCTCTTAAGCCTAAGGCCCCATGTGTGCAAAACGCACCAAAAAAAATACCCGCTGGGAAAAAAAAATGTGTTGTGCTTCTGCAAAATTTTCCTTTGCAGAGTTTCTGCCCTTATTATACCTATAAGGAAAACACTAGCAATTCCACAACTATAACTGACAAGCATTTTTGAAAATGCAGCTTTTTTGCTGCAGCTTTTTTTTCTGTAATGTGTGGTTGGAATTAGCCAGAATCTCATTCACTGTGCAGGTACTATAAAACACAGCGTTTTTGCAATGTTCAGCCTAAAACTGTTGCACTATGTGGGCAGTGAGCCAGTATCCCTTATCATGTAGCATTGTTAAAGAACCAGTGTGGACTCAAAACAAAGCCGTAACGTTTCATATACGGTATGTTAATAAATCAGTCATAGTCATCGTAACTTAGAACTCTGACTACTCCCTACCGTGTTTCTGTCTGACAATGTACCACAGGAGCTTCAATAAGTTACCATGCTATTTAACCCGTTTATGCCTAGAGTTGGAACGGCAGCCTCATAGCACACAACTCAAAAATTTCAACCTCTGGCATAAGTGAGTTAAAGTCTATCGGACTGACTAAGATAGCCAAATGATGTAGTCAGCTATCTACAGTTTCCATGATTAATATGGTTGGGACTCTCATTGTTTAGATATAGATACTTATCCTTTGTCCTGCAGATAGATGATAAATGCTGATGTGAAACTGCTTTAGGCTGGGACTACACAGGACAAACTCTTCTTGAAATTCTTGAGTGTGCTTCACTGCAAGCTGCCATGGTACAAACCACCAAATATTGGGTAGTTTTTGCTGTGGCTTATGGTACTTGCAGTTTGTTTTTTTTCTGACCCTCAGTAGCTTTTAACCTTTTAATTGCATACTTAGTTTTTCTAATATTCTCACATTGCAGCTTCTGCATGCATACGAATCCCCAACAGCATGAGGCCTACAATGTATAATCGGGGGGTGATAATTGGTGGTGGATACAGATAGGGCTTCATCTGCATGCGGCTGCCGCAACATTAGAATGCAGCATAAGAATTGCCAAGCACTTTATAAAGCCAGAGACAGTAGGGAACAAGCACTATACCTTTTCAAATAGTCTAAGGCGGTAGATGACCACTCCAGGATCTTCTGAAACTTTTCCTCATAATATACTCTCTGCAACAACTGTATAAGAAACTCCAGAAAACGAGATTTCTTCTTGAATTTCATGACTAGATAAGAAAAGACACAATGTTTTATTATTGAAGTCATTTATCAAGGAAAATAACAGGTACTGTTGAAGACACAAATATTTGTGGCAAATGAGGTCAAATGGTTTCACAAACATAGTCAGAAAAGGTAATTATATAAGTAATCTACCTACAGCATCGCCATTCAGGTCACTGACAATAGTGACACAGGCATCAATCTCAAGCTCTGGACGCCAGCATGCATTACAGGTACCTGTGACAGCTCAACATAAACTAGAGAAGAGTGACATCTTTTGGTTATTGATAATCACTAGTTTTCTTGCTTATCTAAAATATTTCATATTCTTTTAGGTCACCAAATTCAGTTTATAGTTTTGTGGGGGGGGGGTTGTTTTATTTTGTAGGACTAGTTTATCTGAACGTTTAGTCCAAACCCATGCCTTCCTCCCTGTTTTATTGAGACTGGGGATTCTGTTTGCTAGTTTAACTGTTATCTCTTTATTGTTATATAAATATTCTTATATTTTTGTACCTGGATTTTTTTCACTTAGTTTCTTAGCATCTTTTTGGAACTCAAGTTAGTAGATCATATTTAGATACAGTGCAATACATATGAAATTTCCACACGTAAAATAAATATTCCGCACTGACTGCTGATGTTACGGTCCCCTAGCAGATCTTGTTAACTTCCTAGGTGTGATGATATACCGCACAGAACACATGATTGTGAAGGCCAATTGCTGCCTGCAGAGGTGAATTGCTATCTATTCTGATTTCACAGATATGGCCAGCGACTGGCTACTGGGGTGATGGCCCAAAGATGTAAACAAGATGCAGCGGGGAACCATGGACTAACAGTGTGGAACACAAGCAATACACTGTAAATATATTATTACTGGTTATTTTCACATGCTTACAATTTGTTGGTCGGTATTTTGAGGAATAAACAACTCATTCTATCTGTAACAGTAATGCAATATTCTGAGTATACCTGCGTTATCATAGTAAGTATCTAAAACACATAAAAAGAGATGTATGTCACATAAGACATTATGTTATCACCTGCCACCATTTGTGCAGGCCAAGAAAATGTGGAAACTGCCTGTATTATAATAAGTTTTGCACTGTGTTCCTGTGCTCACCCAAAATCTCCTGGGTATCAAGAGGGGGCAACTAAGCTCCTGGCTCCAATGAAAAAACCTTTAACAAGGACGCCCATGGTTCATTTGTAACACTGATCTCTTCATATAAGGCAGCGGTGCTGTAAGGACAGAGCAATTTGGCAATGTCATCATTACACAGAGCTTTAGGGAAAAGCTCCATGTCTATGTAAAAAAGGTAACTCTTTTTCTGATGTCAAATTACTAAGAGTAGAGGTTTTACACAAATTCTGCTAATCTATTCCTTGTATGCAAAGATTTCTTTAGCAAAAAGTTCTAGCTTGTGTATTAACCATTGATAGGAGACACATAAAGAGCTTGAATTATTGAGGTGGTCTGCTGCTTGGCCACAATGAAGAGTTGCTCTGTACACGGGGTTTCCATTCTGGTGGGCTCAAATTATCAAAGATGGCATTAAAGTGAATTGGTAGTATGTAATACTACATTGTCCCCATACACAGGTCGCTGCTCGCTGCAATGGAAAGGTTTGGCTGTACAGAGGCATTTTCCTCAAATTGAACTGAATGCTAAGGTTGCTGGAAGCAGGACATGGGACACTCAGCCAATCACCCAGCAGGTTGCATTGGGTCTACCTCAATTAAATTTATCTTAGGCTGTAGAGTTGTAGAGTTGTGGATGGAATAGTGAATATACCTTTTTGTGGCAAAATGCAAGCTTTCTGCAAAGAGAATATGAACATGATTCGTGTAGTGCACGTTTGGTTGCCACTCCGTGGGTGCCTGTCAACCTTTATATTTGGAAGTGTTACTCGGTGGGGACCACCAGTGAAATCAGGTACTCTGCTATGGCCACACCCCAGGTGCACCAGACAGCTCATTTGCATACATATTAATAGTTGCACATTGATATGCAACTACATAGGTATGTTTACTTTGTCACTAAACAGCCCTATAACAATATATAGGTGGTTTGGAAGCAATTTTCGTGGTAGTAGGGTCCCTTTAACACACCTTCAAGTCAAGACAATTACATAACAAATAAAATTAGAAACAGAAAAATTAACCAAATGAGTGCAACAAGTGAGTCTGAGCCTAAAATTGATCAGAAATGTAAACATGTCCCTACAACACAAGAAGCACGTTGTACATAATAAAATATTCAGTACGATATCAAGAATCCTATACAAATTCTTTTCCATCATGGAAAAAGATTGTGCATCTGCGTTGCCTTCAATATTGCTTTCAGACGTTAGCAAAATTAAAACTGACTGTAGCGTTTACCACTTTACAACCGTGAAATATTTTGATGCATGAATAAGTGTTTTGGCTAACAGAGCAGTTTCCATCACTGAGAAGGAATTGTTTTTAGCCTCGCAGACCTACTGAAAAATGTGCTAATCTGTCAACTGCAGTCCTACCATATGTAGCATCATGTACTGCCTATTTTCTATGATAAAAAATCTCAGTTTTTCTTCCGGTTTAGATGAAAGTACTTACTCTCTTTAAATGCTGCACTTGGAGACCAGCAGGAAACCACAGAATACAGAATGATGGGATCTTCTTGTCCAGTAAGCTGTGTCCCGGCAGCTGTAAAATGAAATGATAAATTATTGGAGTTATACATAGTCAAATGAATTAACTTTACATTAGTCAATGAAAAAGTCATTTTTAGACTAAGCCATACATTTGAAACTTTCTCTGCAATTTCTCTGTTTAGTATTCTGTTCCAACATGTGAGCGCAGCAAGCGGTAAATTTACGTTGTGCTGTGTCAGCTTGTTCTTTCCGGTGGCAAGAATCTCTTAATTGTTTTTTTACTTTCCATAGAAGCATCAGTGTAAAAACAACAACATAGCAAGTTAATATCTTATTTCATTAACCTATCCAGGTAAACCAGACTGATAAGCTATTCTAATTTGTGTCTAACTGATGCCATGCAGATGGTCCATACCCTGGGAGCACATAAATATGGCTCTATGTACTCATTTTATGTTCATGGATAAGTTCTTGGTACATTAAATGGGGCAGAATTGCTACTAAAAATGTGCTAAAATTTAGGCATAATTTGCACCAAAAAACTACAATACATGCTTTACTCCTCGGATCTTTAGCTTTTCCTGTATTCACAACTGAGTTTTCCCTTATCTCAGTAATTGGAGATTACACATACCAATTGTGTCTGGTCTTGGCACAACTGAAGGAAAAGGCTTGGAAAGACATCGGTCAGCAAATCTGATTAAAATAACCTAAAAATATACCTCATAGGGAACAACGGGACTAGATTTGTGTTTTTGGTCCCCCCTCATCCTTTTTATACTGGCTGGATACAAAAAAGAATGGGTTGAGACAAGGATAATGCAGCAGGCTACGGATATTTATTCTGTGTCACTTCATGTGCATTACAAAATTTACTTAAGCACATGGACCCCATAGACTATAATGGAATGGAACATGCGGACAGAAAAGTACTTTGTGATCTACATTCATGAACGCATGATTCGTGCAGGCAGCACGCGGAAAGCACACGTACCACATTATAGTCTATAATGCAGACTCTCCGAACGGATTACCAAACGCAGATGTGAACGAGGCATTATATAGGACAGGCTCACAGGCAAAAAATTTCATGGGGAAAAAGATTTTACATTTAGGAGACCATGTCCTATCTAACGGTGTTGCTGGTTTACCATACTTCACCCTGGTAACAGAGTCGTTTTAGGCAAGGCCAAAGCCAAAAAGCGCCGCGGAAAAAAATGGGGAGGAAATGCATCACGTTTCTTTCACATCATTTTTCACAGAAAGTCCACAGAGTTTTTCTCTGAAGACTTTCTGTGCCTATTATACCTATACGGAAAACAGCAGCATTTCCATAGGTATAATTAACATGCTGCAATTTGAAAAAAGACACGCGTGTTGTTGAAATCTCAGCATGTGCACTGCAGATTTTTTTCTGCAATGTGTGGATGGGATTAGCCAGAATCCCATCCACTTTGCAGGTACAGTAAAATGCTCTGGTTTGTGCTGTGGCGTTTCTGCCGCAGCCAAATCGCAGCGTTTACGCTACGTGGGGCCCCTGCCTTAAGAAGTCATTTTATTTCTCCCACTGGACAATACATTGTAGTATAGCTGATACCCATCAGTGCCATTATTTGTTACTTTCCAAAATGGATTTTTCCTTCTCACCATGTCTTCACTTAACTAATACAGAAAATAGTCTTACAGTCTTTACTTTCGCTTCATTAAGCAAAACAAAAATCTAATATCTGAACTGCACAATTTCTGCTTCGAAATGCAACAGTCTTGGCTTATGACCGCAAAGCAGAACCTATATGCATTTTACTAAAAGCAATATATTGAGGTTATTCTCAGTCTCATGTCATTAAAATCCAAATCTATCCTAATTTTTTTTTATAATTTAATGACTAGACTGTAAACTGACTTAATTAATTTATCATATGCTTCAGCAACCAACTTGCATAATTAGCTGATTAAGATGCATATCTCATTGATTTAGTTATACACTTGTTAATTTAATTGCCACAAGTTTGGCTAATTACATTTAGGAGAGTCCCCATAGTTAGATATTGTCCTTTTGTTTAAGGATATATAGAATATTATATCTAGCTTGTGCTTGGCGGAGATTATAAAGAAGTGGGCTTTTATTCATTTATTTACTTGCTTGCTGAATATTAGGACAGAATGCAATTTAGTCTGCAAATCATAGAAGCAGGATAATTCAATTAAGTCATATTTATATCTGTTTCCCGATTAACGCAAGCACCTTGCAAAATAATCTGTTCACAGTTTTCAAGATGGAAATGACTATTACTTACAGACATAGTGTTAGTGTATAAGTAATGAAAACATTACAAAAAGCTGCATATGTTCTAATATTTCAAAGATTTCCAGGCATTAACAGTAGACTTTACCTTTGAGATTATAACTTTATGTCTGGCAAGTGAATTACTGTGGCAACGAAAGCAAAATCATCCACTTTGGTGTTTTCATAATTTTAGCAACAATACATCGAGAGGCAGAGTTATCACATGAAATGCATCAGAAAAGTGCAGTTTTATGTATCAGAAAATGATGCAAATGATGTAATATTTAGTAAAAATATGTCACATGTTTAACCCCTTCCCGCCGATGGCATTTTTTGATTTTCGTTTTTCGTTTTTGACTCCCCTCCTTCTAAACCCCATAACTTTTTTATTTCTCTGCTCCCAGAGTCATATGAGGTCTTAATTTTTGCGGGACAATTTTTTCTTCATGATGCCACCATTATTTATTCTATATAATGTACTGGGAAGCAGGAAAAAAATTCAGAATGGGGTGGATTTGAAGAAAAAATGCATTTCTGCGACTTTCTTACGGGCTTTGGTTTTACGGCGTTCACTGTGCAGCCAAAATGACATGTCCCCTGTATTCTGTGTTTCGGTACGGTTCCAGGGATACCAAATTTATATGGTTTTATTTACATTTTGACCCCTAAAAAAAATTCCAAAACGGTGTTAAAAAAAATTTTTTCTAAAAGTCGCCATATTCCGACGGCCGTAACTTTTTTATACATAGGTGTACGGGGATGCATAGGGCGTCTTTTTTTGCAGGGCCGGGTGTACTTTTTAGTTCTACCATTTTCGGGAAATGTTATTGCTTTGATCACTTTTTATTCAAATTTTTAGCAGAATTAAAACAGTGAAAAAACGGCGGTTTGGCACTTTTGACTATTTTTCCTGCTACGGCGTTTACCGAACAGGAAAAATATTTGTATAGATTTGTAGAGCGGGCGATTTCGGACGCGGGGATTCCTAACATGTATATGTTTCACAGTTTTTAACTACTTTTATATCTGTTCTAGGGAAAGGGGGGTGATTTGAACTTTTAATACTTTTTATATTTTTTATATTTTTTTTTTTACTTTTTTTTAATTTTTTTTTTGCATTTATTAGACCCCCTAGGGGTGTTGAACCCCAGGGGGTCTGATCACTAATGCAATGCATTACAATGCTAATGCATTGCAATGCATTGCAAAAAAGCATCATCTCTTTTGCAGGCTGTATACACCAGCCTGCAAAAGAGAGAATTTGCAGACTGGCTGGGAGCCCTTAACAAGGCTCCCGGCTGTCATGGCAACGGGGGGTCGGCCCTGGAGCATGCTCCAGGAGCCGGCGATCCCTGCCAAAATGGCGGCGCCCATGCGCCGCCGGGAAGATGGCGCCTCCGGCGCCTTTGACAGCAGCGCCGGAGGGGTTAATGCCTCCGATCGGTCCGGGGACCGATCGGAGGCATTAGAGCCGGTTGTCTACTGCTTGAAGCAGTAGACACCCGGCGGCTATGACGGCCGCCCGGCTCCCGGGCGGTCGCCATAGTTACAGACCCGACACGCGCCGTACTATTACGGCGCATGTCGGGAAGGGGTTAAAGGGGTCTTCCCATGAACATAACTAGATTTAAATTTGTAGATGGTTAAAAGCTAAACATTTTTTGTAAATATAAATAGTAAAAAAATTTGCAGATGTTTAAAGATTTTCTGTAACCATCTTAGTGGTGACAGTCTGTTGACTTGCTAGTTTGCCAATGGATATGACCATGAATGCAGGTACTTTCTATGGTCTGACAGTTGTCAAGCAACTAGCCATGATTTCCTTGTGGCTGGGTTATCTTCTCATACGTTTAGGGTAAGTTCACATGGAGATTTCTGGTCCGGAACCTGAGGCCGCCTCAGGTTCTGGACCAAAATACGGGTAGTTGCAACTGGATATCGGTGCAGTGCAAAGAATGGGCATCTCGCTTCTTTTTCCGGGAGCCGGAACAAACAGCTCCCGGAAAAAAGAACTGACCTGCTCCTATTTAATTTCAATGGGAGCCGTCTTTTTGGTCAGGATTTTGAAGCGGATATGACCTCAAAATCCTGACCAAAAAACCCTGTGTGAACTTACCCTTAGTCTACCTGCCTGATAACCTGGCCACAATAAGGAAATCATGGCTGGTTTTCTGACAAGCACCATATCATAGTAAGTTCCTTTTTTTTTATTTTATTTTTTTATGTTTTTTAAATGTAGATTGTGAGCTCCACATAGAGCTCACAATGTACATTTTTTTCCCTATCAGTATGTCTTTGGAATATGGGATGGAAATCCATGCAAACATGGGGAGAACATACAAACTCCTTGAAGATGGTTTTTTGCCCTTGGCAGGATTTGAACACCAGGACTCCAGCGCTGCAAGGCTGCAGTGCTAACCACTGAGCCACCATGTGGCCCCCTCATACCATAGAAAGTTCCTGTGTTGTATCTATTGGAAACCACAATATATCTGATGCTCCAGTGGTGTGCCATGGTTTGCCCAGAAAAAAAACATTGTGTTTTACAGTTAAAGCAAAGTGGACACTTTGCATAAAAATACATGCAGCGGACAAGCTGCAATTTCCAAAATCGTTGCACTTTTGGTACTCGCAGCATGTCAATTATACCTACAGAAAAGCTGGCACTTTCCCTATAGGCATAATTGAATCAGAATGTGTAAAGCGCTGTGGGGAAAAATGCGGTTTTCCCACAGTGCATCTTTGCTGCAGCCTACTATGTGGGACCTTAGCTTATAAGACAAAAGACTGTCATCACTGAGATGGTTTTAAATTTTTTGTGTTAACTAAACTTTTGAACAACTTTAGACTTACTGGCAGCATTTGTCATTTATACATTTACATATACTCTATTTATATATGTTGTCTTTTTTCTGTGCCAAAACGTATTTATTTCTTCCCTTGTTTTTCTACTGAGATCTGTTCCCTGCTTCTCACTGTGTGCTCTCAATAGAAAAGCAAGGGAAAACAAAGAAATGCAGGATTTCACAGAAAGGCGGCAAAACTATTTAATAAAGTATATTACAGAATTTATTAATGGCACAAATACTGGCAGAAAATCAAAATTTGTTCAAAAAGTTAGTTACGCTTTAAAACGCTGGTAAATTTTTTATTACTTATGTTTGCAAAAATGATTAACTTTTAATTGTCTATAGGTTAACATTACTGTTTAGTTAGTTGCTCAAACAAGCAGGTTTTTTAAATTTGTTTTTGCCTGACGTTAGGGCTGTATTTTGTTTTGCTAATTTTGTGCCTGAAGTCAAAGATTATTTATTTTTCTGCATATATATATATATATATATATATATATATATATATATATATATATATATATATATATATAGGGGTTGTGGTCCTGAGGCTTTCTCTGTGAGAGTGTAATGTTGATGATATTTGGAAGTAATTACAATATTACAACCAAAGAAGAAAGCTAGTGAGTGATTGAGAACTATGACTATAAAGATGGCTACTGATGGTGTAGTGGGCGGGCTTGCTAGGGAAACAGGAAGGGAGAGTTTGCAGTGGAATGGCACTTGGTTGTTTCCTTCTCCAAATACAGCTTATTATCTCCACTGCTTCTTTAGGGTGAATTCACACGATGTAACGTGCCGCGTGATCTGGCACGTATACAGCGTGTGAGAGTTTGCGCGCCGTAAAAGCTCCCATTCATTTCAATGGGAGTTAGGATCGTATACGCCGCGTTATTTTGCGGCCGTGATTTTGCGGCGTGCAAACTCTCACACGCCATGTACGTGCCAGATCACGTGGCATGTTACATTGTGTGAATGCACCCTTAGAGTTCATTGCCTAAGTTCCTGGCCACCACTGCTGGATCTCAGTGGTGGCAGACTAGATAACTTCAATCCCTTCTCTGAGTTAGAGGGTGAAGGGTACATCTTTGTGTATCTGTAAAGCTACCTTTATAATCTGTGCTTTTCTGTAGTTGACAAATCCAATGCAACCTAATCAGCCCTGGAGCCATCTGTCAGCACCAAAGAGAACACATACAAGACACTGCACCCGGTCAGTGTTTTACCTACCTGTCCGTACGTACAAAGAAAACACTGACAGCTTTAGAACAAGTAGACTTTTCAGCTGGGTAGCATGACAGTTTGTATACTGTCTTTTTACTTTGCTTTACGTCTCCACCCAATGTTTGCTGGCCTGACCCATCCTTCACAGATACTAAGGTTACCCATCAGAATAGACAATGATACAAAGGTTTTCCACCTTTGGAATATAAGGCAGGCAAGTGAAATCTCTATATGGGAAAACTCCTTTGCATATTTAAAAGAGTACTCACATGGATTTGTTAGTTTTAGCAAATTTTGTTCCAAAGCACTTAACTGTTCAGTAACTTTTTCAACAACAATTGTTTTCTTTTTCTGAAGTTTTTTGAGAGGATATCCCTTTGGGCGGTAAAAAAAAACAACATCATGATGGTTAATTTCATGAAAATGCTAAATATCAATACAGTGAGAGGGTCCGACTATTCTATTCAGCCACTAATTGAGTAGTGTCTCTTGTGTGTTGAGAGGGATCAGAAATCAGAGATACAATTAGTATATTGGTTAAACAAATTATTAAAGTGCTAATATTGCTAATTAAATGGATACAAGACTTAAAATAATCAGACAATGGCTTATGTTGGGGGACGGAATATAAATTAGACAGTGTGAGAATGTTGCTAATTACGCTTGTTCAGAACCTCCATGAAACAATAATTGAGGAAGATGCAGGGTCAGTTGTGGATTTCAACATTCCCAGTTTTTTTTTACTTTACTTTCTGATCCTATTGAAACAGCATGACTACTGACCAGAGTCTAGTGCGAAATCGATAAGATAGCTCTAAAGCAGATGTACAAAAGCTGTGACCTAGGGGCTACATGCAGCCCACAAGGCAATTTTGTGCATTCTCCAAACAATAGGGCACAGAGTGACATTAACTTGGGACACTGTGTAACTGACGCTAGGTTCACACTAGCGTTCGGGTCTCCGTTCTTAGCTTTCTGTCTTCTGCCGGCAGAAGACAGAAAGCTGTCAGAGCGGGTCCGGCCGTGAGAGGCAGTGAGCGTTTTATGCTCTCCGCCGCGAAACCAGTTTTTTAAAACTGGACACAGAGTACTGCATGTCCGACTCTGTGTCCGATTTTAAAAAAAAACGGTTTTGCGGCGCAGAGCATAAAACGCTCACCGGCACTCACGGCTGACATCTTTCAAACCCATTCAAATGAATGGGCATGAAAGAGTCCTGCAGGTTTCCGTATCCTGCCTCTGTTTTGTGCAGGAAACGGAAACCTGCATAACGTAGACCGGGCGCAGATGTGAACGAGCCCTGATTCTGTTATGCCAAACAGTGGAGCAACATTGGCTAGATGTACTAGAAGTCTATCAGACATTTATGGCATATATTGTTGCATCTAAATTGTAAGCTAGGTATTTATTTATTTATTTAAATCCCAGCTACAAATAACATTAGCATAGGGTTATTTGGGACACTAGACCACTGGTTTCATGTCTGTTCAAAACTCTGTTCAGACATGACACTTATTACATTGTTTTCTTTACCTTTTCTTTATCACTTGCATCTTTTGCTTTTTCTGTGTCATCATCACCGTTGGATTTTGTCTGAGAAAGTTGTAGAACTGATGTATTTTCTGTCAAATCCAGTAACTTTTTCCCAGTTTCTATTATTTGTGTTGCAAGTTCATACTCTTCCCAAGAACGAAGTACCTGCCCAAAGAGAAACAACATAACATTCTAGAAAACACAATGATTTTTTTTCACCTCTTTAAATTAAATCCCACCACCCTTCCAAAAATGTAACTTCATGTGGAGATTTTGGTAGTTCTTTTGATCTAGAAGTTGGCAGTAATATTAAAATGGTTGTCCAGTAAATTCAGTGCCTTGAAGTCAAAGTTTCAGTGCCCATCTTTTGGTCATGGCAGCTTCACTTCCCCTTCAGTGTTGACAAAGAGAGCACTTTCCCCAAATCTTTACCAGCACATGACCAGGCTATAAGAGGCTAGCTGTTATGCTTAGTGCAATAGGTAAGCCAGCTCACTTTGCTATCTCAATATCAGCTGTGATGGAGAATACAACTGGCTTAGGTACTGAGATAAGCCTAATGGATAGTCCAATAGAAACACATCACTTGCTACATGTCAACACAGACAGGAGCTATACACACAAAGTCTGTGCTATACACAGTCTGTATTTGTGTTTAGTACCTTCTGTGGACTTCATATCTACTCTAGGAGAATTTAGGACCCTATCTATATCGGACAAGTTAGGGGTTATGGGTCACATACTCCCTTTGATATTATATATGTATATTGAGCTGATACAATAGAGCCTCATTGATACACTATCCTGTGTAGGGGTTGTGGACTCTGAAATAT
Organism: Leptodactylus fuscus; assembly: GCF_031893055.1. Lineage (NCBI taxonomy): Eukaryota > Metazoa > Chordata > Amphibia > Anura > Leptodactylidae > Leptodactylus > Leptodactylus fuscus. The sequence goes on from NC_134269.1 coordinate 157,474,146, forward strand.
TAACCCCTTACAGTCATGCTATTTGTAGGTACAATAACACCATCTTAGATGCTCACTTTTTGGTGGAATGTCCACCTTTTAATACTATATTAAAAGTTAAGTTTTATTTTTATTTTTCTAGTAGGCGTATTCCCTTCTGTGACACACGTCAACACAGAGAAAGTAGGGAGCTTTCAAATATGTTGGACGAAAGTGGAAATGTGACTACTAGGAAATGGGTACTAAAAATGGAACATCAGTGCCGAACTGAACAACATTAGTAAGTTACATTATCTAACAGTTACACCAAATAAAAACATTTTTCTTTCACCGGACAACTACTTTAAGAAACTCCCATCCTTAAACATTGCAAGATCCAAAAAAATCAAGACAACGAGTCTGTTACGAGAATCTTCTGTGAATAGGATTTCTATAATGTGTCAGGCCTCATTCACATGACATTATTCAAGTATTTTCCATCTGTATTTGTAAGCTGAACAAGTGTTATGGATAAATGTTTACCTTTTCTGTGCATTGGATCCAATTCTGGTTTTGGCTGTGAAATTCTGATAAATACCGCCATGCCCATTTAACGTGTTCATGAGACTCAAAGCCCTTTTCCACTGACTATAATACACTGAGTACACTATCCTACAAAACCAATTATATACTAACAAAACAGTAGCAAAGCATTGAATTGTGTTCGCCTCCAGTTTAAGGAGCACATATGACAATGTATAAGAACAATTTTAATGTGACGCCAATAACTAAAGCATCTCAGTCTGTTTTTCAATGCAGAGGTAGAAGTATTCATTATACTCGCCTAACAATCTCATTACCCCATACATCAATGGATCGCTACTGCAAACAAAATATTGTTTGCTGTGCTCTCTCCCTCATACATTTCTAAGGGGACTAAAAAATATCACTGCCATTAGGCCACATCTTTTGATCTGGCTCTAAGCAGGACAATTATACACCATTTCCTCAGCACCTGCACAATTCTGCATTTCAACAGAAGAATGAGGAATTTTCTTTGAATTTCACATGAAATGTTTGATAGTAGGAGAGTTATAAGTAGATCATATTATCTTTCTTTTTATTCATTATCGATAATATGGAAAACTGCATTACCTCATTGCTATATAGCTAACAGATAATTATATTGAATTCTGGGTAACAAGCTATTGAGCCTGAAAGAAAGGCACATGGCTAGCAAGAACTTACTCCAGCTTAGTACGAAATACTTTCTAGATTTATAGCAGGAAATCTGATTATACATAACATATAATTATGGCTTCTGTAAAGCAGGGATTTGAGCTTTTGCACATAGATTTCGACAGGTGACATGGCAGGAAGAGAAAATATTTACATCAAGGAGCTTGATAAAGTAGGCTATTAACTACTCTGATCTAATACATATCATTTAAAGAGACCCACCATAGGGTCACAAATGGAAATAATAATGAAATATTATCAAAACCAGAAAAGTAATAGGAAAATGTTCTGCTTCTAGTGTCATCCTAAAAATAGAAATATAATAAGCATTCTCCTGATTGCCATGTTGGATGTGTCTAAATAAGTACCTTAGCTACATAATACACCATGCAGGCTGTCATGTGTAGAACGCCCTCTGTTACACCAGCCTGTTTTTTCTGCCAGGTGCTGCTGGGGATTTCTTGTAGAACTGCCAAGCATTTAATTAGGATCTGAAAACATGAAAAGAAATGTATTGAGCCTTATAACATTAACTACTTCTTTATCAGAAGAGGAGGCTTCATGATCATGTCCGCTAACATGCTAAAGAATGCTATAAGCGGAGATATTTATCAATTTCTGAAAATACAGGAATAGGAAATGTATATGAATTCAACAGTGTGTTCATATGTATAATCGGACATGTTTAGGATAGAACAAATAGATTACAGAATATTATTAAAATGCTGAAAAATTGGGAAATATATACTATGCCAAAAGAATTTCATCTCCTGCTGCTGCAAAGGAATTTTAACAGCAAATCTTCATTATTGTTTTAGTAGTAGTATTTTTATTTACTGTATACAGTGCCAATATGCTTTACAATTCACTGGATACATATACAAACAATACGAGGGAAGGCCCTGCCCACAAGAGCTTACAATCTATGAGAAAGCAATGGTTTTCAAAAGTGGTTCAGTCCTTATAGCCAGATAGTACACATAAAGTTGTATGGGCCAGTCTACAAATCCACAAATTGGAGGTTCTTATGAGACTTACTAAGTGAGAGTTACTTCTAAGTGAAGAGATAAGGCTCTGGGTAATAATGGAGTAGGTAAATGAAGAAGTTAGATTAAGAAGTGTGAAAGGTCAAGTACAGCATTCCAGAGAACTGGTACAGCGCAGAAAGTGGTTAGAAATGGCAGTGTGAGGTTCAGATTACAAAAGATTGATAGTATTGGCTTGTTTGCAGAACATAGAGCCCGGGTGGGGTGGTAGACAGATAATGGAGGAGATATACTGTGCTGCAACACTATGAAGATATTTGTGGGTGAATATAATACATTTAAATTACATTTTGTAGCGTGCAGGAAGGTAGTACACTGACTGAGGGATGGATGTAAAGGCTGGACAGTTAGAGGAGTCTGGCTGCTGAATTCAGGGTGAATTGTAAAGAAAGAAAAATATATTAGTAATGAGTTACTGTAATTAGGATGAGAATTAATCAGACCAACAATTAAAGTTTCCGAAGATTAGCAAATTCTGGTTTACAATTAACAGGTACCTGTCAGGTTGATTTCGGATACTAAACCACCCAGAGGTCCTTATAGAAAGGCGGCTTAGTGGCCCAAATAGGACACTCCTAAAACAGTGGTTGCTATGAAAAAATGCTTATACTTACCCAGAGATGAACCAATGCATCATCTCCAGTGCTCCTAGAACCTGCACAATCTTCACTGAAGCAGGCTCCAGGAGTACAGGAATCAGGTAAGTGTATATATATATTTTTTCTTTAACTGGGATCACCAATGGAGTTAGGAGTACGTAGGAGTATGCTATATAGGACACTAAACTACCAGTTCATAAGGACATGAGGTGGTTCATTGTCCCAAACAGACCTGATAGGTTCCCTTTAAAGGGAGTCTGACCAAGATGATTCGCATTAAACTAGCAACACAGTTAGATAGATCAGGCTCATCTGATTGTAACAACTTCCCCATGAAAATGTGTACCCCTCTTGAGGAAATATTCATTTACTTCATAATATGCAAATAAGCATTCTGAAGCACCGAGGTCGACTATTGCTCCAAACTGCTATGGTATAACAGTTTGGAGAAACAGAGTCACCTTGATGCTCCAGATTATTAATTTGCTTATTGTGAATTAAATTAATATTTCATCATCAGAGGAATGAATTTTCATAAGAAAAGGTGTTACATTCAGGAGAGCCAGACCTAACTGTGTTGCTGGTTTAATATACTTCACTTTGGTAAGAGACTTCCTGTAAGTCTTCGTAATGTTCTTATTGATAAGAATATTGTTATAGAATTAGCTTGGCTGTTGATCCAATAATTACAATAATGAATTACAAAATAAACAGCTTGACCAAGTACAAAATTAAAATATTCTGGTGCATTCATAGAAGGACATGATAACTGCTTGAACTGAATCTCAAGAGCAAAAAAAAGACAAGAATGGGTCAATAAGACTGAGATCAGATTGTCCTTTGCTGACTAAAGAATGTTGTTCTATTGAATTTGCACATCAGAAAGCAAGTTGCTCTTGTTCTAATGATTACAACATCCAAAGTAACAGCACATTTCTTTTCCAAAATGTTTAATCTGATTTCAGTAGGACTGACAAGTGTATTATATGACTCATGATCAAGTATCATTTTTACCATGGCCATTATATTTGATAAATTGATCCCAGACCCATCTTTTTGTGTGCATAAAGCATCATTCTCTATAAGAAATTGATCATTTTTATGTTTCATTTCCAATGGGCTTTGTAGAACCAGTGCCAAGGAAAAGCAGCCATAGACCACCAAACAGATCCCTGTATGTTTCACAATAATTGAAATGTAGTGAGGATTGCACTCTATGTATGCACTGTCACTGGCAAACATCATAAGAACAGAGAATAGATATGAGCGAGTACTATTCGAAATGGCAGTTTCGAATAGCACACACCCATAGGAATGAATGGAAGCGACTGGCACGCCGACTTTGCCGGCAGCTGGCCGCTTAACCCCCTGCGTGCCGGCTGTGTCCATTCATTCCTGAGGGTGCGTGCTATTCGAAACGGGAGTTTCGAATAGTACTCACTCATCTCTGTCAGAGTATCATATTCCTGAATTCCACAGACAATGCTCTCTTTGGAAGGACTACTTTTGTTTCACACATTATCTATAATTTTTACTAAAGGAGTGCATGCATGCAGTCCAGTATCTTACTGACCACGTTCAATAGTAAAGTGACTCACAGAAGATTATTTGTTACATGATTTAAAAAAAATGTTACACAGAGCGGAAACGTGATGGAAAAAACATGCTGTATTTTACAGTACCCGCAAAGTAAGGGCGGGTTCACATCTGCGCCCAGTCTCTGCTTTGTGGGCTTCCGTCTTCTGCCAACAGGAGACGGAAACCGGACAGTCAGTGTCCGCCCGTGAGAGTCTTCTGGTATCCGCGGTGAAACCAGTTTATTATTAACTGGACACAAAGTCCTGCATGTCCGACTTTGTGTCCGGTTAAAAAAAAAACGGTTTCGCCGCGGAGAGGAAGAAGACGCTCACGGGTGGACACTTTGCAAACCCATTCGAATGAATGGGTTTGAAAACTGACTGCCAGTTTCCATTTCCTGTCCAGTTCTCGGGCATAAGAGGTAAACCTGAAAGCGGAGACCGGGTGCAGGTGTGAACCCACCCTAAATGAGATTCGGGTTATTCTCATCCCCACATTGCAGAAAAATGGCGGTGGAGTGGTATGGCCCAGGTCTAGGAGGCTTAGCCTGGCAGCAGGGATGTTGCTGGGGTGCTCTTTCACTCTTCTTATGCGTGCTGTATTGTGTTGATCATGGTCGCTGTATAGTAGAGACCCACCACACAAAGATCACTGTGAAGTGAATAGTGGGCTTACACACCTTGATCAATATGTATACTAAGAGCCTTGTGTTCATTTTTGTAGATTTTGCAGAGATGCATAAGATCAATGTATAATATTGTGATGTGCGGTACTTTGACAACACATTCAGAGCCAACAACAAGATGTCTGACCCTAAAAGGCACAACATCACTCTTGTAGTAGGCACTTCAACTTCAGCCTGGAACAAGTGGTTCATTACTTTTATGTGAGTGAACCACTTGTATGACGACCTAAATAGAAATGATCACGTCTGAATGAATTTATTTTGTGAAATTTCTGCTTACCTGCACTACTGAAACTGAAGGGATCCGGTGATAGATTAGTGGAGCAATCAGACCGTAGCACTGAACAACAGCTTGAAGGGCATAGCTGGTATCACTCAGCAAGGTACTAACATCAAGAGCCACTAACAATCTCTCACATTCGGCTATTCGACAAATCTAAAGATAACAAAGAGACATTGTGCTCAGCAGAATCGGCCCTTCTTTAACAATCTAAACAAAAGTGTTTTGGCAATCTAAATGTAAATACATTTTTATAATCTCCTTTTTTGCAAATCAATTTGAAGCAAACAAAATTTCCCTTTGAGGATTACATAAACTTTTACTCTACAAACTGCCTGTTGTGTTTGACTTCTCAAGTGTGTTACTTTAGTAATAATCCTCCCATGTGCACTGAAGAAATGGCTACACTACGCTACTTGGTTCTACTCCATTCACGTTGGCTGATTTATGCAATGTTTCTTATGCGTATTGTTTTCTGGTCAAAGCGCTGTGGTGTGATGTTCTGTTACATACTGTGCACACCTTCAGAGGCATAACTGAAGAATTGCTATTTCCACCATCTAACCAGCCAAACCCTGATATTTCCATTTCGGGATGTGGTCTTACCATAACTCAAAGGAAAGACATAATGCATGAGACAGCATATAGACAATCAGCGGTATCTGAAGGAGTGGAGTGGTGATATCATGGGAGGAGCGATATACTGTATATTTGTGTGACATCATCAGAAAGATGGTACTGAAAGCCAAATATGTTGATAGTTTGTCCAATAGGGACTGTGTAGTAGAAAAGGAGAGGACCTAGGATTAAGCTCTGAGGACTCTGACATCAAGGGGAAGTGACAGGGCAAGGACACGAAACACTGAAAGACAGGAGAACTAAAGAAGAGGAATATTCTTGAGGATAATACACTGGAGCATACTGAGGAGAAGTTGGAGGTCTACGGTGTCAGATGCTGCAGCAAGATCCAGAAGAATAAGAAAAGATAGTTACCATCAGATATAGCTGTAACAAGATCACTGGAGAATTTTGTAAAGGGAATTTTCAGTACAGTGAAACCAGAATGTCAGGAGTTCAGAAGAGTCTTGGCAGATAAGATGTGGAACAGGCGAGAATAAACCAAGAGTTCCAGGAGTTTGGAGATGAAAGGAAGGTAAGAGACAGGTTGGTAGTTAGTAGTACTGGAGGGGGCAAGAGAGGGTATTTTTCTGGTACTGGGTTTATAACAAAATGTTTGAAACAGGAAAGAAACAGTGTAGAAGCAAGACAGAGGTTATATGTTTTAGGAATATAACAAAGTTATTCACTGATTCTGTACACTGGTACTCAATACCAAATCTCAAAGCTTCTTTAAACTATTATTTGCTGAAAAAAATGAATTAAAATGTACTGTTTAATAATAACTATTAAATAATGGCTATTTTAAAATCACATTGTGTGCCCAAGTGAACACCTGTTGTAGCTACTGTGGGTCGCATCTCTAAGTGGAGTTGGGGTCTAGATATTTCTAAAAATTACTAGTGAAAAAACCCTTTTAACGCCTAGATACCAGTTCCTACCTACCAGTTCCAATGATATTGTTGTGCCCTCAAGAGGGCAATTTTAACTTTATGTCCCGAATGAATTCTTCCCATAGCTACAGGTGTTCACTACGGCACAAGGCGTGAGTTTCAAACAGATGTTTATTAAAAGTTCCTTTTTAGATCACTTTTTATTTCGTGAATAGTAAGGAAACAATGCTCTGGACAGGCAAAATCTGTCAGGGAAGTTATATTACAGTTACTCCTGGCACAATTACATGTAGAAAAAACAGTAGTAGTAACAATGGAGAGGGGAGGGGGCAAACTGTAATGTACATGCTCCCTGTCACAAATTCAAACTATGCTGAAGCCATAATGGAACTATTATCTGCAAAAAAACTGATAAGACACTATGTATGAAGGCGTATACAATAATGGAAAATATTACCCAGCAAAATCCTGCAAATATTTTAGCTGTTGATGAAAACTCAGGTATTTTTTTAAGTCCTGCTTCAGTGGCTAAACATCATTCCTCATGCTATAAAATGCACTTATCTGCAAAAGCTGAACCCCTTTTTCTTCATAGGATTTCTACTGTTGAAAGATGGAGAAAATTCTGCACAATGACAAATAGGGAGGGTAACTATATTTCCTGTTTTCTTTTGGCATTCATGTCAAGGTTCAGTTAATGTGGCCAACACGTGTGTTTTTAAGAATCCATAATACCTTTTACTACAGAACACAGTTGTTAAGATTTGCGGCAGTAAAGGAGTTATTTAAGTGGACAGAGAGTGTAATATTTTATTAACCTACACACCCTATGGAACATTAGACAGACATGTAGCTGTGAATGCTCTTATGACACTTAGAGTGCTTTAATAGCAAGACATAGTCATTTCAGAACATGGTTTTAAGTTGAATTGAAGGGAAAGTGGAATAAAATAACAAGACTACGTTAATGAAAGAAATTACAAGACTGCTGAAGTAAAGCGAGGACTAAAAGAGATTCTAAGGATTGCAATTCAGTATGAATTCACTTTTTTACAGCAAAATCTGTCTAGATGACTGGAAATCACAGCAATAGGCTGTACTGTAGTTTAATCGACCTATTCTTTTATCCAAAATACGTGAAAAATCAAGACTCCCATTTTACACATTTATGGCATTTATATTTGCTAATTTTTATTTTCTTTTGAGATTGGTGCCACATGATTGGTGTATGTTTGATGCAGAGGGGAAGGTAGTGTGGTTGGTGGAGGGAGGGGGGAGGACACAGGATGCATTCACTTCAATGTGTTCTAGCTAGTCCAGGAGCTGCAGTAATGAGCCATGCTATTACAGAGCCATACCTCCAGTCATAGCTAGTTTCGGTGTGACTGGATACATTTCATAATGCTCTGCTCTGATGAGCATGTGAGCCATAGGCACAGGAACCCACTAACCAGGCAGAGTGTGACTGTGTCTACAGCTCTTGTGGTCATCAGAGCAGAGCGTTATCCGATGTATCCGGCCACACTAAAACTAATTGGGAGGCATGGCTCTGTAAAAGCACAGCTCATTACTGCAGTTTCTTGTCCACAAGGGAGGTGCACAGCTACTTTTTATCTCCCTGCAAAAAAGTTTTATTTCAAGCATCAAGACCCTATATTTTGTTATATTTTAAGAATGGGGCTCATCATTATTTCTGCCTGCAAAACAAAACTTTTATCCTCAAAATGAATTCCTATAAATATGGGTTTTCCTCCTTAAGACAAGGCTCCTTTTGCCTCTAAAAGACAACAGTGTGATTAAATATATTTGGGGTAAAAAATATGCAAATCTATTCTCCAGGATGTAATTAGGAGAACAGCGCACTCTGTATGCCACCCTCTAGAGGGCAGCATCCTTAATATCATGCATGACTCTAAGTCTACTGTCATGATGTGGATTTAATTGCCAAATTAGTATTTCTATTCCAAAAGGAACAGATTCCCAGCTATGGACAGCGCTGTTTCGGCCTATTGGGCCTCCTCAGTATAACGCAGGGATACTGATTTGGCAGAGTGAGGGATGCTGCCCTCTAGAGGGTGGCATACTGAGTGTACTGTTCACCTAATTCCATCCTGGAGAATAGATTTGCATATTTTTTACCCAGAATCCCTAGCGGAGCAGGAATGACTCGTAAGTCTCCGTACTGCCTATGTAGGCACACACTCTTCCTGATGTGTACGATTATCCCTGACCCTAAATATATGTTGCAATATACCTTGCTTACACTTATTTTTCATTATTTGATCACATATTGTAACCAAATGTTCCTAATTCATAACTTATTCTTCATTTTCTAGAACAATAATTGTTATTGAAGAGCTCTGAAATTACATTACATACAAGAAAAAAAAATGAGGGGAAACAAAAGGCCAATACGGCCGGTCAGAAATGTCAATGAATAAGTGAAAATACAGTCTATGCTAAGACAAATATGTGTAGTACACAATGCACTACCCTTATTCTTCTTTTTAATATCCCTATAAAGAATTTTTCTCAATAGTAACAGTAGGGCATATGTGCCTGATCACTGGGGGGGGGGGGTCTGAAAAAGTATAACAAATCGCGGAAACAATAGTGGACCACTCAAAAAAGGCAGTTGATGATTGATACAGTTAGGTATAATATCGTGAGCTGGACAGTTGTCTGCCTGTATGTATACATGGTACACATGTTCTTTTCATACCAATGGGAGTGAAAAGTGCTCTACTCTGTGATTTCTGTTCTACAGTAGTAAACAGAGGGGTGGCCATACATGTGCACTACCACTCCATTAACACAAGATATCCAGGGGCCTTTGCAACGGAATCTCCCACATAGATGAGAAAGTAGCCCTCAATGACATTCAGCAACATCAATATTTTGGGGGAATTTTTATGGGGTTCAACTAACAGGCAGTGTACGGTTAGCCTAGAAAGTCTAATAACATGTCAGATTTATCATCTGTCATAAGAAACTATGATAAATCTGGTACATTTAAAGTCCATTGTGCGTTGTAGACAATGCTGAAGAACACTAGTATGCTGTATGTAACGGCCCAACATTCTTCAGTGTCATGATGTAAGTGTAACGCTGCCTAGAAGACAATGTGTGTCACCTAAATTGTCTTGACATGTCACCTTTGACATTTGTCATAGGTTCACCATCATTTACGTGTTTAGACAGTTAGTAAAACTGCCCATACTGAAAATCACTGTACTGCCTGTCTGGAGATGGACTACAAGTCAAATGGTTCAGATAACTTATCTGTATACAAAGCCAATGAGAACGGAGGGGGAGGATTGAGTAGAAAAGCAAGAGATAAAGAGACTTAGACTGATTCAAGAGATTGATGGAAGGTTTCTATCTTAAGCAAACCACTTTACTCATATCAGTGCATGTCAGTACTTTACTATATGTAGGTCTGGAAACTTCTGAGTGACAGAGACATTTAAGCTGGTCTTACACGACTGTAATGTAAGTCCGCAAATGGTCTGCAATTGACGGTTTTCAATTGGGGACACATTATATTCAATGTGGCCTCTTACACCACCGGATATTTTATCCATGGTGTGGCCGGGCCACAACCGTGGTCCACAATTTATAGGACATGTCCGTAATGGCCGTGAATTGCGGCACTGCACGGACTCGCCCATAGAACTCTTTGGGCGAGTGCGGCAGGACAAGGACATCTGTGGAGCCTATGTTGCCGATCAGCAATTTGCGCACCGTACATTCAATACAGTCGTGTAAGACCAGCCTTATAGAGCAGATTTTCCTCTACCTGGGGTGTGCAGCGTACGGATGTTAGTTTCCATCCACCAACTTGGAGAGTACTGCACTTTCCAGTTAACACTATGAAAAGGTGAAATTGCTAAAAAAAACCTGCAGAATATAAGTCTAAATAATGACTAGAATTAGTGTTACTTTATTGTACACACAAGCAACAACTTATCCTGGAAAGTCAAATAAGGGCGGGTTCACATCTGCTCCCCGGGTCTCCGTTTTGCAGGTTTCCGTTTCCTTCCCAAAACTGGACAGGAGACGGAAACCTGCAGTCATTTTTCAATGACAGAAAAGTGTCCGATGAAAAGTGTCCGGCCGTGAGCGTCGATGAGCGTTTTGTGCTCTCCACGGTGAAACTGTTGTTTGTTTTTTTTTAACCGGACACAAAGTCGGACATGCAGGACTTTGTGTCTGGTTAAAAAGAAAAAACAGTTTAGCTGCAGAGACCACAAAACGCTCACCGACGCTCATGGCCAGACATGGTCTAACAGGTTTCCGTCTTCTGTGAAACCTCAAAACGTAGATCAGGCGCTGGTGTGAACTCAGTGTAAAAGGGAATGCATCACTATAAATGGTCTAGTTTTAAAACCAAGTTTATATAAGAAATACAGTTTTAAGAATTTTTTACTATTTAAATTATTCATCAATATTTTAAAAAAGTAAAATATCCTGCAATTTTCACTCTGTCTGCTAAAGCCTAATAAGCAGCCTAACACTTGCAAATTTCTGTAGGTGTTTTCATTGCAACAGTGACCTCTAAGGGGGCGATCACACTACCGTCAGTGTCCGACAGGTAGTGTCCGCTCCTAGTGTCCGTTCAAAATCTCGCACAGACATTAGGAGCGGACACTAGCTGTGTCCGTGACACTTGTCATTCATTTAAATGGCGATCGGGTGCATTCTTTTGCACTCCGTGCCCTTCCTTCACTGTCCGCTTGTAAAGATGTCCGACTTTTCAAGCGGACAGAAAAACCCGACATGTAGGTTTCTTCTGTCCGCTTGAAAAGTCGGACATCTTTACATGCGGACAGTGAAGGAAGGGCACGGAGTGCAAAAGAACGCACTCGATCGCCATTTAAATGAATGACAAGTGTCACGGACACAGCTAGTGTCCGCTCCTAATGTCCATGCGAGATTTTGAACGGACACTAGGAGCGGACACTTCCTGTCGGACACTGACAGTAGCGTGAACGCCCCCTTACATCACAAACAAGACACAAAGGATTAAAATAGAAGTTCACACATGAACAGATAACACCCATAGTGACCCAGTAGTGACAACAGATGATGTCACAGCTTATCTACTGCCCTTCCTGCACAGAGCATGTCTAGAAAACTTTCCCATAGACCTGACTGAGTTGGCTCCAGACCATTGCTGCCAATGGCCATGACTGTAACATAAAGCATATTACTAAATCAAATAAATAAAAAGTAAATAAATAAATGAACAAACTGGCGATAAATTCCTTTTTAATATTAGTTTTATTACTTACCTGTCCATCGCGGGAAAGCTCACCAAAACAAAGAGAGTCACAAAAAAGTGATCCTTCCTTTATGTTTATATCACTGTACATAAAAATACTCCCCAGGAAAAGTTGTAGTAGTATAGGAGAGGAGTTTGATACAGCTTCATGACACAGTCTATGGAAAAAAACCAAACATCATATGAGATATATGACATGCAGAAATGTATCTATTCTTCTAACAAAATTTGTGAATATTCATATATGAAGAATTCCAAGCCATTATGATAAACTGCATTTAGATATAATAATGTTAATTCTGACTCTAGTACTTCCTGAAGGAGATCCGGGATATTAAAGATAAGTTATGACAAACCGGCTATTTACTAAACAGTGAGAGTCACAATCTGACAGCGCTAATTAAAAATTCTTCCATGCACACAGCAGGCTGATACTGGCCACTGCCGTTACCATGGAAACCATCACCAGGTCCCTTTTGTTTGAAACAAAGACGATATTAGAAATGGATTCCAAGCTTCTCGGTGTTATACATAGATCATTGCATATTATTTAGTGTAGTCCTGGGAGACTTTGATATTGAGCTTAAAAATAAAAACCGCTCTGTGACATGATAAGTGGGTCGAGCCCGATTTCACTGTGTTACAGCTGTGTAACTGTTCACATAATTAGTGAGAAGGACAGAAAGCAAACACCGCGCAGCCATGAATGCAGGGACAAGTTTTATTTCTGGATTGACCTTTCCTTGGATTGCTTAGGCATCCATAGAAAAATAAGAAGAAATGATGCTGCTTCGCCTATTACCTGCGTGAATACAGTAATAATCACTCTGTAGCATTAACAAACCCACTATTGTTACAGGAATCGGTAGTATTACTGAGGATGTAATAATATCTTAGGAGCCAAATGTCCTACTTATTGTTTCGACCTCCAGAAAAATCCCCATTGGCATTCTCTTGTTTACTGATCCCTGTTTTCGGCTGACCCATCCCTTCTTGGGCATACATGGACCCCTGCCAACTTCATAAAGGAATAATGAGGCATATCCACTCTCATGGTGCAGAGTATTGACTCCCTAATCGCTTGGGTTCCTGTCATTTTGATTGCATTATCTATGTACCATTACTGGCCTATGTACACAATAGAAGATCATTCCATAACTCAAAATCTATAAGCTCTCCACAGCGATCCTGACAGCTCCCATGTAGCTGTACCTCCTAGGTGGCACTCACAAATAAGTATTTCTGCCAATATACTCGACAAATGACCTACATAAGTAAGAGAACTTATCTGTTGTCACAAACCATAACATAAAAAACTATAAAAACAGCAACAAATGCTACAAAATAAAGAAAAACTCGCTAGTGATCCCACCAACGTTGCTTACAAAAAGCTAGAAAAAGATCACTATCCGATCAGTAGTCTCTGTAATCATTTGCTATACAACTGGCATCACTGCTCAGCAATGTGAGTGTAAAGGCCATAGATTTTCCTAGATGGTCACAAAAAAAAAAAGGAAGCAGCATAAGAGTGGCTGCACTGGATAGACAGGAGAGCAGAGGTCACATTACTTATTTCTTGGCAGAGTTAAAAAAAAAAAAATAAATAAAAATAATTCCTTAACATTTTTAAATGGAGTACCAGTATCCACAACCCATTGGAGTGAATGGAGCTGAAGTCACGGAAATGCACTGGTTCTCCATTTACAAGGAGGCTTCAAAGTCCCCTTGTTCTAATTACTGGGAACTCAGTGGTCAGACCCCAATGATCTGACACTTTTCCCATACCCTGTGGATGAGACAAGTGTACTCAAAGAGGACCTTCTATGTCCTCATCAATGTGCAGTATTATATAGTGCTAGAAAGCTGACAGTGTGCTGAATTCAGAACATTGTTGGCTATCCCAGTATGTGTCCCGATGCTGGAGATATCAGTACCATTATCCCCCACTGTCAGAAAGGCGGGCCTTAAAAGCCTAGGGTCATCGCTGGGATGTAAGGAACGCCCCTCTGACTTTACTCTAACATAGCTTTCCTTACCACCTAGCGATGACACAGGAGAAAGAGAAGGAATAAAGAAATGCAGGTTTTCACAGAAAGGAGCCAAATAAAGTATATTATAATGTTTATTAAAGATAGAAATGTTGCCAGAAAATATAAACTTTATGAAAGTGTATGCTTTATTAATACTAACAAAAGCTTTTAGGTATATGTCTGATGGTGCACATTTCTTGACCCATAGACATATTGTATTGAATGAAGATAGCCACAGTATAGTAAAGCTAGAACTCAGTGTAGACATTTTATTACAGAACTGCATTACTGCATTTTCACTCCATTTACAAACACAATCACTTAAGATAATAAGCCTGTAGGGCTGAGGTGAAATTACAGGTAGCGACAGCAAAGTATATGTAAGCATACATTATATGAACACTTTGGGAACAATTTTTGAAACACTATGCTCAAGGTTTCTTCCATAAAAAGTTGCCATTTTTACTAAAATCTATTTTTGTGCAAACCCTTTTGATATGTAGAGCACCGCAGATTAATGGTGCTCTAAAAATTAATAATATGAACTTTTTAATGTCCTATACACAGGAAGCAGGGTGTGGGTGGCAGGTATCAGTTTGTGTTCCAGCACTAGACAGAGAGCAGGCACGCTCAATTTGAGTAAATTAACATGTAGAAAAAATTTTGCAGAAATGTCTGACTGTTTCATTCATCTCAATGGATTTTGTAGGAAACCAAGCACACGCTGCAGAGACAACACCCCTTGTATGAAAAAGATTGTAGAAAAGTCTGCAAAAAATCTGCTGCGTGTGTATGCGCACATAGATAGGTTACACAGACTGTAACCTAACTAATTTATGTTGGAGAGGTTTCCTTCAACAGAAAATGACCGTATACATGTAATTAATTGTATTTAGCATGGAAAACACAGCGTTACAATCTTTCACATTTCAAGTTTGTTACAAATGATATCTTCATCATTTTTATAATTGCCAAGATTTCATACAACTACAGTCATTACTTCATAACTTACCTCATCTGCCTTATATAACCGTTTTGGAATTCTGTTTTTTCTGAATTACATTGTCCCAGATTTGGAGAGATGACAAAGTAGTTCCATAAGACAGAGCAGGCCTTCTTAGCCACTTTATAGTTACCAATTTGATAAGCACTCTGTAAATCAGAATATCATTTATACTTGGTTATTAAAAGTACAAAATACAAATGAAATGATATATTTGATACACAGTGGAATTAAAGGGATTGTCAATTGACATTTTCAAAAATCGCTTGAGAGCAAAGCAATGATCTGAGCATAAGCTAAACATGCAAGTGTCACCCCTGAGGCCACTAATTTGTTACATTGGTCACATGAAAAATGTGTGTGACATCATCATTATGGTACTGTTGGGGATCAGTGAATAGGCAGTGGCGGATTTTATCAGGTAACAGTTATCATTTTATTTGATATTATAGTGTGCTCTTAGGCAACAGAAATTTCTGCTGTGAAAAATCTGAATTTACCCTAATGAGCATTTATACCAACTTTTTTATTTTACTGTTTGTACTGACTGAGAGTGCACAAGAGTGTGCCCTAATGTTCCTATCTGTCATGTCTGCAAGCCAAAATGTCCACTGATACAGTATAGTATGTTGCTAATTCTGCAGGCAAAAGTGAAAAGCATATTGGCTAAAACAAATTGTTACACACTATTCCACAAAAACGAAAACCGTTATGTAATAGTCATGTACAATACCTGAGCTAGATAGGCTAATGTTGCTGGAACTGACAAAGGGAGAGAGGCAAGGATTGGTTTGGTTGATTCTCCTATCACATCTCCAATAAGGCGGCCATCTGCTGCATATGCTGCAACTGCAAAGATGTACTTCTCATTTTTCTTTAAACCTCTAACTTCCAACATGATATTACCATTTGCTGGTACCTGTTGAAGTAGTAAGTGTGAACATTACCACATACTAGAATCATGGTTCAATAAAGATATTGAGGCACATTTATAATATGGCTCAGACAATGGACTGTGCTACTATGCCAGGGACAAATGCGTCTGCAGAAGACAGTCTTTTAGACACCCATCATATACCATTCACATCACCATTTCAATACCATTGCTATGCCTATGACACCCAAATATACATCTTTGGACCAGACATTACCTCTCTACTGGCCAGAGTTCCAGATTGTTTAGCAGCAGTAGCCTCCTTCCTCACCTCCCGCTTTCTCAAACTCAACATGGAGAAAACAGAGTTCATCATCTTCACCCCACCCCGTATGGCCCCTCCACCTGACCCATCTATCAAAGTTAATGGAACTACAATTACCCCTGTCCCACGGGCCCGATGCCTTGGGGTAACACTGGACTCCGACCTATCTTTCAAGTCACAAGTTCAAACCCTCAACACTTCCTGCCGCCTCCAACTCAAGAACATCCATGAAATCTGCGCCTTCCTCACCCCTGAAACTACTAAGATGCTCGTCTAGGCCCTCATAATCTCCCGCCTAGATTACTGCAACACCCTCCTCCATGGACTCCCAGCAAACACCCTCGCCCCCCCCCCCCCCTACAGTCCACCTTAAACTGCGCTGCCCGCTTAATTCACCTCTCCCCCCGTTCTTCATCAGCTGCTCCCCTCTGCCAGTCCCTCCACTGGCTACCCATAACCCAGCGAACTGAATTCAAGCTACTAATAGTAACATACAAAGCCATCCACAACCTGTCCCCTCCATATATGTCCGAACTAATCTTCCGCTACCTGCCCACACGTAACCGCAGATCCTCCAATGACCTCCTACTCCGCTCTACTCTCATCCGCTCCTCACACAACCGTCTCCAAGATTTCTCCCGTGCATCCCCCATACTTTGGAACTCCTTACCAAGACACATAAGACTGACCCCCACAGGTCACACAGGCTTCAAGAAGGCCCTGAAGACTCACCTATTCAGGAAGGTCTACAACCTCCAATAACACTATCACCACACCACCATCTGATCTGTCTCCCCCTCTCCTTCTGTCTCTACCCCCCTTCTCTCATAGATTGTAAGCCCTCGAGGGCAGGGCTCTTTACCCCACTGTGCCGGTCGGTCAATGTTAGTATTATATCTACCTGTATATTTTGTGTATTGTATGTAACCCCCAAATGTAAAGCACCATGGAAGTAATGGTGCTATAGAAATAAATAATAATAATAATAATAATAATAATTCACATCAATATATACAGTATGTGCCTCAAATTTTCACCTTTTTTAATCCTTTGTCTTTGAAAAACTGTATTTAGGCTAAGTTCACATGGCGGACTTTGGTCCGGAATTTGGCACAGATTCTGCGTCAAATTCTGGACCAAAATCCGCCGTGTGAACTTAGTCTTAAGGTATGTTCACACAGAGGAATTTGGCACTGAATTTGGCCTCAAAATCAGCTGCAAAATCCTCCTAAATTCAACTTCCATTGATTTCAATGGGAATCGGATGCAGATTTTTCCTCTAGCTGTTTTTTCAGCTAGCAGAAAAATAAGAGCCATGCTTGATCTTCAGGCATATTGCGCCTGGCAACTCTATTTGAAATGAATGGTAGGTGAAAAATCCTGCCTGGCATGTGCAGAATTTGACAGTTTTCTGCACATTGTTTTGACAAGCAAAACATTCAACTTCCAATTCCTGAAGCTGAATTTTTCAGCTGGGAAAAATTCCTGAAGCTAAGTTTTCAGCTAGGAAAATTTCTGTCATGTGAAGAACTCCTAAGGCCCCATTCAAATGGGGCATGGTATGGTGTATTTTGATTCTTATTCTGACGCGGGAAGCCACGTCAGAATAGGGCCAAAATGCGCCTGCCACTACTGTCTTCCAACAGTCTCGGCTTCCCGCTCTGGAGTAGGTCCAAATGAATGGGCCTAGTCTGGAGGGTTCTGCCGCGAGGTGGATGCCGGGGCTGAATCAGCCGCGGAATCTGCCTGAAGAAAGGGCAGCTCACTCCTTTTTTCCGTGAGAGGCAAAAAGCCGCTCACGGTAAAATAGTAAGCTAGCGGTCTACATACACCTCTATTGTTAGGGGGGAGATTATGACATGGATTCAGTGCCAAAATCCGCCCCCTCTTGCCCCCCTCTGAACGAGCCCTTAGGCTAGGGTCCCACATTGCGGAAACACAGCGTTTTTTGTTGCAGATTTTGCTGCATTTTTGGAGTCAAAGTCAGGAGTGGATTTAACAGAAGGGAAACTTCTAAGCGCTTCTGTGATATTTTCCATTCCATTTCAAGCTACTCCTGACTTTGGCAAAAGAAAAAAAAAAAAAAAAAACACAACAAAATCTATAACAAAAAAAACTGTATTTCTGCTACATCAGAAACATCAGACTAGGGCGTCAGGGCATCAGACTAGGTTCACACCTGCACCTGATCTACATTCGTGGTTTCTGTCCCCAAATTCGCTTAAAGAATGCAGAGAAAAAAAGTCCTTTTTCGGGCGGAAACTTGGTGAACCCCATTATAATGTATGGGGTCCACGGGTTTCTGTGAGTGACCGCTTTTTTAAGCGGGTTAGGTTTTCCGAACGCAGGTGTGAACCTAGCGTCAGCCATTCCTTAAGGCTAAGACCCCACATTGTGGAAACAGCTTTTTTTGTTGCGGTTTTTTGAGCCAAACTCAGAAGTGGATTGAGCTAAAGGTATAAGTATAAGAACTTCCTGTATATTTCCCATTCTTTTTGAAGCCATTCTTTGCTTTGGCTAAAAAAAAAAACACAACAAAATCTGCAACAATAGAAGCTGCAATTCCGAGGGGCCCTGACCAAAAAGTTTTAACTTTTTTGATAGTGAGAAGGCAAAGTAAGCATATTTCTGCACTATTTTAAATGTTTTAACCAATGCAACGTTTAA
Organism: Leptodactylus fuscus; assembly: GCF_031893055.1. NCBI lineage: Eukaryota > Metazoa > Chordata > Amphibia > Anura > Leptodactylidae > Leptodactylus > Leptodactylus fuscus. The sequence continues at coordinate 157,493,225 of NC_134269.1, forward strand.
CAAAATCCTGTGAAACTGAATAACAAATTTGGGCCATGAATTTGTATTTGAATGATCTACAAACATATACAATAGTAACATTTGTGTATAGTGTAAAGTGTACCGGTATTGTGTGTACGCTGTCTACCGTATAGTATACATTATACACAACATGACACAAGTATGAAGACGTTTACCTGCTCTCCAGTCCCTAGAAGATTATGATCATTTAATCGTACTTTCAAGTTGGGACTAGTTACACTTCGCCCGAACAAACTGTACCAGGCCACCTGTAAAGAAACCAAACATATGTAACATGGAATATAATGTAAAAATACTGAAAATACTCAAGATAAAACAAAAAGCTGCATGAATAAAATAAAAACACTTCTAGGTATAAAATACAACAGCAAGGAATGGTTGCCATGTGCTATCTGGAAAATATTTGTCAAAATACTTGAAAAGTAATTTTTCTCAAAGTATATAACTTCACTTATCTGGTCACAAGTAAACAATTTAGTTGCAGGGACAGGTCAAATGCCATGGGGAAAAAAAATTTTGCACCCATATTTTTGAAAATTGCAGCATATCAACTATACCTGTGGAAATGCAGGAATTTTTCCTGAAAAATTAAGAAGGGAAGGAAATCTTCAGAGAAAAATCAAAAACACAATGAAAAATGCTGCAGAAAAAAAACACGACGTGTTTCCACGCTGTTTTTTAGCTGTGTTTTGCTACATGGGGCCGTAGCCATAAACAGGGAACTCAACCACCATTCCTATCCTTTGAATTTTCAACAGCACTGAACTACCTGATGCTGACCCAACTCCTTTTCTCAGGACTATATTGTGGCTACACTACACTGTGTGGCTACACTGACTAGAGTCTACTTAAGATATGTGGAGAGAAAAGTCCTGCAAGCAGGACTCTTCTTTCTGCTGATTTCAGGCAGAACAGTTTACCGTATTTCAGGTCCCCAAGTGTGAACCTAGCAGAAATTGTATAAAAAAAAACATAGGCCAACCCAAAATGTCCTTGAGCTCCCAATAATCCAATTAAAGATCTCTGGTGTGTCTCAGAAGAATGAAATTAATTAACCATATCACTGCTACTTCAGTGTGCAGTGCTGACCTGAAGCTGTGAGATAGGAGCTAACTATGCACGACTGTCCTGAAGGAAAAAGTGGATAGACATATGAAAAAAAACAGAGGGTACTATCACTGACATCAGTGCAAGTCTTTAGACCAGAAAAATAATTTTAGGCTGAGGCCCCACATTGCGGAAAAGCAACTTCTTTTGTTGCAGATTTTGTTGCGGTTTTTTGAGCCAAAGCCAAAAATGGCTACAGAGGGAATGGAAAATATACAGGAGGTTCTTATACTTCTCCTTTCTGCTCGATCCTCTCCTGGGTTTGACTCAAAAAACCACAACAAAATCTGCAACAAAAGAAGCTGCTTTTCCGCACCGTGGGGCCTCAGCATAAGCGCAGTGATAAAGCGCTGCGGAAAGAACCGCTGCGTGAACCCATTGCGATTCTTTCCGCAGCACTTTTAAGAGAAAGTTCACAGAGTTTTCCTCTGCAAACTTTCTCTTAACATTATATTTACGGGAATGCTGCCGCCGTTTCCGTAGATATAATTGATGTCGTGTCCGCGCTGCGATTTCTTCTGCAAAGTGGGAATGGGATTCGCATGAATCCCATCCACTTTGCCTGCACAATACAAAGCCACAATTTTTCCCACAGCGTCTCTGCTGCGGGCAAATCGCGGCGTTTACGTCCCGTAGGGCCCCGGCCTTAAAAAGGATTTTGAAAAGATTTTATGGCTAACTTACTTTTTTGTTTTGCCACTATGACCTCTTAATTTGCTGAATATGTTCAAAAAATTTATTCCTTTATTTTTCTGAAGGTGTTCAATCAATTCCATTATTATTTGATAATATGTGGGTCTTTTTCTGTGTATCAACTGTTTTTAAGGTGAATATACAGTAGAGGAAAAAGTTGACAAATTCCAAGATAACAAATCCTTACGTACGCATGCAACTAATGATTCTTAACAAAATGAGAAAGAATTAAATTCTCGGTTGACAGAAAGAGCTTCAAGGTCAGCCATAGATGTTGATAATGAATGTAAACTAGTTTACCTTAGTATCAGATGTGAATGGAGCTGGTTTAAACACCATTGAATTTTCTGTTTTGCTAAGTAGAATAGGTGGGGGCGGTACATTCTTTTTGCCACCTTTTGTCTCTGTTTGCTTAATGCAAGATAAGTAGACTGCATTTTCTTCCATTTCGACTTGCTGAATCAATTTTTCTGAATCCTGCCAGTAGAATAACATGGAAATAAATAAGCAATAAATTGTTCTTGTGACTGCTTGTGTCTAAAGGAAGAACAATAAATATGTCCTAGACATTGTTAAGCTGGGAGGAAAGCAGAGAAAAGTCTTGGTAACATTGCAGAATTTTATTATGCCATAGTTTAAGCCAGAGATCGATAATGCTGTAACAGACACTAGCACAACATATACACTGGAATCATAATACCAGCACGCCAAGAAAGTTTAATAAAATTGATCAGAATGATAATGCTCAACATTACCTCAAGGAGCATATTAGGTGAACAATCTAGTCCTTTATTCAATAGCAAGGCTTTCTGCATTAAGAAGATGGCTTTCGAGAGCTTATTCTTGTTGATTTGATCAAGAAGTTCCGATTCTACAATCCAAAATTACATAAAAAGTATGTTGCATAGTGCCCAGTAATGTATTTTAATGTTTATGGTGTGTTTCCATGTTCAGAACTTTTAGGGTGCATTCACACTGAGTAAACGCTAGCTTATTCTGAACGTAAAACACGTTCAGAATAAGCGGCGTCTAAAGCAGCTCCATTCATTTCTATGGGAGCGGGGATATGAGCGCTCCCCATAGAAATGAATGGGCTGCTTCTTTCACTCCGTGCAGTCCCATTGAAGTGAATGGGGAGTGCCGGCGTATACGGCAAGCTCTGCTCATGCCGGAGCGTACACGCCGGCACTCCCCATTCACTTCAATGGGACTGCACGGAGTGAAAGAAGCAGCCCATTAATTTCTATGGGGAGCGCTCGTATCCCCGCTCCCATAGAAATGAATGGAGCTGCTTTAGACGCCGCTTATTCTGAACGTGTTTTACGTTCAAAATAAGCTAGCGTTTACTCAGTGTGAATTCACCCTTATGCAGTTTTTGAAGAGAGAGAATGCATAAGGCTAAGTTTTCCTTTGTGGACTTTCTCCCACTATTATGCCTATACCAAAAACATCGGTGTTTCTGTAGGTATACTCAACATGCTGCAATTTTCAAAAACACAAGTGTTTTGGGTTTTTTTTTATAAAAAAAAACAAAAAAAAACAAAAAAAACTTTCCACTGTGAATTTTTTCCTGCAATTTATGGATGGAATTAGCCAGAATTCCGTTCACTTTGCAGGTACTCTAAAATGCAGTGTTTTTTACTTCGGTGTCTCCATCATGGCCAAAAGGCTGTGTTTTTGCAATGTGGGGCCCCAGCCTAAAAAGCATTCTGTTTTTTTTTTTTGTTTTTTTACAATCCACTAATTTTGTCTTAAAAACTGCATCTATAAACCTGAATGTGGAAACACAGCGATACAAATTTAATTAGAGTAATATCATCTTACCATTGTGGAAAAGAAAAGATTCATCTCTTCCTTGACTTCGCCTTTGACTTTTAGATGATCTAAGGTGTTCACTGTCTGTGAATACAGTAGTAATGCATTAAAGGAGTATTCCCTCAAAGATCCTACATACTTCCAGTTTAGGTAAATGCAAGAGTTTTCTTGAATACATTGCTTTAGCAATGCTGCTTTGTTTGCCTGTAATATTAAATTATTCCTCCCATTGTTTAAACATCATTGTCAAGGCACCCGGCTTGTTATCTATTCTTAGGGTAGATGATATGACTCACTCACTGCTCTCTGAAAGGGAGGAGGTCTGCGATCCCTGTATTACTTGCAGAGCCAATTGAAGTTTGCTGATAAAGGTTCAGACAGTGTCGTTATCTCTATCTAAACACTAAGATGTTACTGCAAGTCTGTTGTTTTCCTAGAAGTGTATCATTTTTTTCTCTCATAACAAATAATATCTCTTGTAAAGCCAATGTCTATATGTACTGCAGCACTTCATAGTGTCCTGTCCATCAAACAGTCAAAGTTCGCCCACCAGGTTGCTGAAGAATACAGGCAGTGAGAAGAAGAGACAACAGGCAAACAGGTGGGAGAGAGAAGGGAAAACTCCTTTAAATAAGATACAGTCTTCAAAAACGTATGTACAATGAATGTAAGGAACACGTGATATGAAGAAGAATTTTATGTTAGATTATCATCCCCCATTTGAGCTATAGACATAACGTATATATATATATAAAAAAAAAAAAAAAAAAAAAAAAAAAGCTGAATAAGACCAGCTTTACACATTTGGTCTATGAAATACAAACCAGGTATTGACAGCTTTTTCTAGACTAAACACTGAGCTGGACTCTAAGGCCAGGTTCAGATGGGGTATTTTGGACCGGAATTTGACGCGGAGGCCGCCTCAGGTCCCGGTTCAAAATATGGGTAGTCGCGACTGGATTCTGGTGCCGAATGCCATCCAGTCGCGGCACTCCGATCCGGATTAGGCCCAAATGAATGGGCCTAGTCGAGAGTGTCTTCAGGCGGATTCTCAAGGCGAATCTGCCTGAAGAACAAGCATGTTGCTTCTTTTTTTCATGTTCCAGCTCCCAGAACTTACCAGATCCTATTGATTTAAATGGGAGCCGTTTTATTGGTCAGGATTTTGAGGCAGATTCGGCCTCAAAATGCTGACCAAAATACCCTGTGTAAACTCAGCCTAAGCATTATGGTCATCTAGTAGTACTATGGTGCCATAGTAAATACATGATTACAGGAGGGCCTTCTAACATCTGGCAGGGTTAAAACGCTAGATTTTGGTGACAGACTCCCTTTAAGTTCATGTAGTTATCAGCACAGTCTTTTGAATGTAAATATGTAGATAAAACTGGAGATGCTATTCTCCATTTACTATTATAACCCACTATGTAACCTACCCTGTGGGTACCCATAATGACTATCCACTGATATCATTGATTTCAGGAGCCAAATACTAAATGTTACCAAGATTAAAACATTTTAAGCAATATTCTTCTAGGTACCGTATACTCGCGTATAAGCCGTATAAGCCAGTTATTGTGCTGAAAAATCCCCCCTCGGCTAGTACTTGAGTCAAGCAAAAAAAAATAAAATATATATTTTTATATATTAAATATATAAATATATATATTAAATATATATATTAAAATATATATATATATATATATATATATATATATATATATATATATATATATATATATATATATATTTTATTTATTTATTTATTTATTTTTGGGGGGGTCTATGACCAGCCGCAATAGTAATGTATAGAATCTCCCATAGAATAGTGTAAAAAAAGAAGCTTTAAAAAAATATAATAAAAAAATAAAGTAAATAAAAGTTCTAAATCCCTCCTTTCCCTAGAATACATATAAAAGTAGAAAATGACTGTGAAACACATACACATGAGGTATCCCTGTGTCTGAAAGTGCCCGGTCTACTGAATATAGGGTATCTGCAGTGCTCCTGTTCTGTTTGGAAGGGGTTAATAGGAGCACTGCAGATACCCTATATTCAGCCAGGCTGAATTCCAAGTGGGGGAAAAAAAACTCAGTCCTCAAGCTCAGGGAAGGGGCAGACAGACAACCAAAACACCCCCTCCCCTTCCCCAGCACCCAGCAACTACTGCACCCAAAAACTCCGACCATTTTAATTTTGAAATTTTACAGTAGCTGCTGCATTTCCCCCTCTTGGGTTATACTCGAGTCAATAAGTTTTCCCAGTTTTTTGTGGCAAAATTAGGGGCCTCGGCTTATATCTGGGTCGGCTTATACTCTAGTATATACGGTAATTAAGTGACTTGGTTCCCAATTCAGAGTGCCAGTGAGTGACCCAGTAACCCAACACAAAATGCAAGACAAACCAATGTAACAATGGCTCTTGTTTGACTGTTCAGAAGAAAAGTAAATCATAGCATCTCTGCAAATTTAGATATACAAAACAAGGTAAATTAAATCAATATGAGCTGTATGTAAGTAAAATTATAGGAACTTATATCATCTATTGCTGGAAATGTATCTGAATTTGGATTATTTTGGAACATTGCGAGATAGGAGTTCTATATTTTGGACAGATATAGCACTAGCAGATCTCCTACCTTTTACTTGGCAGAGGATTTTGATTGACACCCGATGTTGGGCTACAATTAGTTCAAGATGTAAATCCATCATTGTCGCATTATTTACAAGTGACTTGGAAGAACTGTTTTGCTCTTTCGGTGTGTTTTCTCCATGTTGTCCCTTTGCACCCAGCTAACAAAAAACACAGACATATAGAGAATGGATTAGTATGCATTTGTGTTGCTGTGTTTTAATTAGTTTATAATCCTAACAAATATTACTTCAGGACTTAACCAAGAATTTACAAAACATTAAATATTCAGTAAACAAGGAATCTGAATAATATAAGGCTTTCTGATAAACTCAGTGGAACATCTAGAAATGAGTGTAAAGTAGATCCTTCATTTATTTAGACAAATGATTGAATCTAGGCTATCAACCCTACAGATAGATAGGTTAGGATCACCTGGATGAAAGGGTGTTTTCCCCTTATGAATTAGTGTCTCTGTTGCTGAGATATCGACATTTCTGTCAATTTGCAATTGATTTTTCTGGAGCAATGTAGCCATTGCCATTTACTATTTTGGAGCAATGGCACCCCCCTTATTGAGCCAAAAAAAACTTGCTTGCATATTGAAAAAACTGAGAACCAATTCACAAGAATAAACACATTGTTTGAATCAGATGACCACATCTGTAAGGTAGTGCTGATATAGCTGAAATGTGCAGGGCAGGGTTGGTAAACAGGCAGCATGGTGGCTCAGTGGTCAGCACTGTGCCTTGCAGCAATTGAGTCCTAGGTTTGATTCTGACCAAAGCTAATATCTGCAAGGTGTTTGTATATACTCCCATGTTTGCTTGGGTTTCTTCCCACACTCCAAAGACATACTGAAGGGACAGCATCTGTAAAGCCGAATATTTTTGAAGTGTACAAGTATGAGAAATTTATAACTAAATATTCTAACTTCTGGTGAAAGATTCCCTTTAACTCTCAAAAGGATTCTGTCGGAAGAAGCTGTCTCGTAAAATCAACAAGACATCAGGGCAGAATGGACTCCAAACCAAGTCAATGGAAACTGGCAGACACCAGATGCATATAAAGAGCAGTCAGTGTACAAGTCAGTCTTATCACAAATTAGATTTCAGCAGCAAAGGGTCTTAGGTTAAGGCCCGATGGGCCGTAAACGCAGTGATAAAGCACTGCGGAAAGAACCGCTGTCTGATCACATTGCGGTTCTTTCCACAGCACTTTTAAGAGAAAGTTCACAGAGTTTTCCTCTGTGGACTTCCTCTTAACATTATATCTACGGGAAAGCCGCCGGCGTTTCCGTAGATATAATTGACTTGCTGCGTTTTGCAAAGCCGCAACGGCTTTGCAAATCGCAGCATGTCCGCGCTGTGATTTCTTCCGCAAAGTGGGCATGGGATTCGCATGAATCCCATCCCCTTTGCTTGCACTGTAAAACGCCATGATTTTTTCCGCAGCGTCTTCGCCGCAGGCAAATCACAGAGTTTACGTCCCGTTGGGCCCTGGCCTTAAAAAGTTCTCAGGCTTCATCCACCAAATGTCAAATGACTCTGCTGCAGGACACAATGCAAGATGTAAAGTGTTCTGAAAGAGTCCTGCTGCTCTGTTCACATTTTGGTTATAGGCTCCAACAAGAATTCCATGAAAATGATGGCAAGAATAGCTGGGCATTCTCGGTCTAATGTTGTTACTCGTCTTTATTCACTCTTTTGTTGCTCCTATTTACTGTTTTGCCTCCTCATCCTGCTTACTATTCCCCTGATCCAATCTGGGAGAGATTTCTTAGGCTCTGCATTCCACATAAACCAGCCCAAAATGACTTTAGATTAGAGAATCCATTTCTGTGAGCAGCAGATAGACACCACAAGGGATCCCTCCTAGAAAACCCCATTATAAGTCAACGGAGTTAGTTGGTCATTATTGTGATGTGTTGTATGAAGAATCTGTTACAATGCAGATGTGAACAGAACCTAAAATATTTAAAAGAGGACCTTTCACCACATCCACAAACTCTGAGGGTGAGTTTACATCTGCGCCCGGTGTCCAGTTTAGCCATTCGGCGTTTTTTTTGTCTTCTACTCAGAGAAACTGGACAAGAGACGGAAACCCGGCTGTCAGTTTTCAAACCCATTCGCTTGACCATTTTTTTTCAACCAGACACAAAGTCCTGCATGTCCAACTTTGTGTTCGGCTAAAAAAAAAAAAACGGTTTCGCTGTGAACAGGCAGAAGATGCACACAGACGGTCAGTTTGCAAACCCATTCAAGTGAATGGGTTTGAAAACTGACCGCTGGGTTTCCGTCTCCTGTCCAGTTTTTTGGGGCAGAAAACAGAAACCCGCTGGATTGGCTAAAGCGGAGACCGGACAAAGATGTAAACCCACCGACTCGGAATCCTTTAATAGTTGCTGCTCCATCACTTCTGCTGCAGTTGGAAATTTTTTTTTCTACTTTCACCATTCTCCACCAGTATTTTTGTAAATTTCAGCACAACTCTCTGCTGTCAGGTGGGCGGATCCTGTCTGTCTGTCCCAGCCAAGGACCACCCACTTGACAGCAGATAGTATGATTGCGATGAAAGTAAAAGAAGTCATTACTCAGGAATGGTGAACACAGGACAAAAAGTTTCAACTGCAATGGAATCAGAGAAGCTACAGCTATTGAATGATGTAAATAGTTGGAGTTAGTAGAAATAGTGAAAAATCCTCTTTAAGTATATTATATAAGCATACATAAGCCATATGCTCTAGCCTATAGGAAGGGGGTAGCTGAAATGTAGCCCATTGTGACTAATCAAAAAGAAACTCATTAACATACAACAGTCCTGTTTTTAAAAAAATATACATGGAATTTTATTTTTAATATACTACACTTCTTTGGTCTTACCATCTTGATATAGTGGTCCACAATTAACATATCAGGATGTCCAGATCGGGATACTGCTAATCCATTGATTCCCTTGTCTAGGGTTTCATATGCAAAAAACAGCTGTGTCAGCAGAGTTTTCTACAATAAAAAAAAATTAGCCACAAAAGTATGAAAGATTATCTTTACCAGGATCTGAAAGTAATAAGGTCTATTTTTAATAAGAAAACATTTTTCGAATAAATTCACACCCAAGAATTGACAAATTGATTTTACTATAACGGAATTGCAAAATTAATTTCTGTGTGACCCATGTAATAAATTAAATTACCTAGGCTCCTAGCTCTCCACTCTCAATTCAATAAGATTAATGGAGCTATTTGTCCAAACTGCATAAAGCACTCCAATGAAATAAAATAAAGAAAAATATTTGTGTAGAAAGGTTCACTGTATTGTAACTTCTGGTATGGGAGAAAATCAGTAGTTTTAAAAATCTAAGTAACAGACATTACTGGTGTAAAGAAGATGCAACAATCCTATAGTAATAAAGACAAGGTAGAAAAAAAAACATGATCCCTAATCTGCTCTTCACCCAGAAGTAAAGGGGCTCATTCATTAGAAGACACAGTGAGTGTGCTTTCTTATATGTACAGTATTAGATTTAAAGGAGTATAGTCCTAGATATGAAACTAATATAGATTTTCCATTTTTCCAAAGGAGTTTTCCACAAATAGCCTATCTACAGAATGAAAGATAAACGTATGATACATGTATGCTCAAAACAGTCCATTTTAAGGCACCCCCACTGATCGATCACAAGAACAGTGGTTCCTGAGACTACTCTGAGTTCAGTGGTAGGGACCATCACTCCATCACTGTCTACGGCGCTAAGCTATCTGTGTCAGTCCAACACTGAATGAATCAGTGGTTAAGCTCCATTCACACAGGGGATCCTGTTCTTTTCATAGCTGGGGGGTCCAAACCAAGACTCCAAGCAATCATACACTGATCAGCTATCCTGTGGATAAGTGATTAAATTATTTAACCCCAGAAACATTTTAGTGTTTTTGCACACGTGTTAACATTGCACACGTGCTTCATTAAAATGGGATCACTACTGGATGTTCAGACATTTTGATATATGTATAGTCTAGATGAATGTGGCGGTTATGGCAATGCTTGGTCTGGCAAGGGCTTTCTTTATTTGTCTTTTTTAATTATTATTTATTATTTTATATGTAAGCGTTTTTCAGATTATATGTCCCCCAGGAAGTCATTAAAGCCTGCTGGGAACATTCACACTTTATCGTATTTTGCAACATGTTGTAAAACTAAGCCATCAAATTGCAGCTAAAAAAAAATATGCAGAAAAAAAGCAGCAAAACACTTGCGGTTTTACTGCTTTTCTGCATTGTTATACATTTCTAAAGTGTATGGGAAAAATGGGTGCAATTAAAATACTCTGCTACTATACTTCCACTATATAGTACATAGTGCTAATTCAGTGCTGTGTGATGTATAAAGAAAAAGACAGAAGTGGTAATAAACCAATTCTAACTTCTCCGCAGACTGCGTTTCGCTACGTGGAATCTTAGCCTAAGGATGAGTTAGTTCACACAGTTTTTTGCAGGAGGATTTTGAAACAGAAGCAGATTTTTTTCCTCTAGTTGATTTTTTCAGCTAGAGAAAAAAAAAGCAACATGACCTATCTCCAAAAACCACCTTGAAAAACTCATTGAAATCAATGGGAGGCAGAAAAAGCGTGAAGCTTTATTTGACACTGTATTTGCAAAAATCTCATCAAAAACTGTTTTTTTTTTTTTTTTTGTTTTTCTTTTTCTTTTTAAAGTGAAGTTTCCATATCCATAGAGTGTGCTGGAGGAAAACAAACGAGTGAAAAAGCAGCAAAACCTAACTCCTGCAGAAGATTTTTTTTGCTTGCAAAAAACTTTGTGAACATACCCTAAGATTTACCATGTACATAAGTCCTTAATCAACAATAGTCTTCTTGTTTTCTGGTTTGACACTGGAGAAATATTATGACTTACAAAACCTCACAGCCACTGTAGATGGTATATAAGAACAATGTTACAGTAGATGCTTTGTCCATCATTCCAGCAAGAAAACTGATAATCCAAGCTGTATGCACATTCAGCCATATTGATAAATGAGAAGCACATATTGTGATGGACTTGCTGCCAATTTGCATCCTCAGAGCTGTAAAAGCATTTGTTTCTCCTGTTTGACAGTGGGAGATTTCATTGTTGTTGCCTCAAACATGAATTACCAATTTACCAGGTTCATGTCAGGTCTTTGGCATACAGTGCGGTGTATACGATTTTTGCTGCATAGTTCAATAAAACATACACAGCTACAACAGGATGCAAATGGATGCCTATACAACTGGGTCATGCTGCCAATTACTTCTACTGAAGAAAAAATACTTCAATGACAGTAGCATAGCCATCCACAATTGCATCCTGTAGCAGATTTTCTGCAATAAAAGCATATTCTTTCAAAGGGATTGTCCATTTTTTAGACAGGGCTCCGCGTGAACACATTCCGTCGCGGCATTCCGCTCCAGATTAGGCCCAAATGAATGGGCCTAGTCCAGAAGGTTGTGTCGTGAGGTGGACGCCGCAGCTGAATCAGCTGCGGAATCCGCCTGAAGAAAGGGCAGCTCACTTCTTTTTTCCGTGAGTAGGAACAAACTAGGAAGAAGACAGCTCCATTCTGTTTGTAGTGGCAGAGCCACTTACTGCAGCTCAGCTTTCACTTGAATGGAATCTAATCTATAGTAACCTAGCCTGCCAATTACACAGATAATAATGATGATAATACAGATACACTTTGTATAGTGCTAACATATTCCGCAGCACTTTACAATTAATACAGAGAACAGATTGTCTGCTTTGGCTCCATTCTCTGTATAAGTTCCGGTGGCTTCTGTGAATAACTGAATGGTGCAGGTCTGATACCCTAATAATGACCTATGCTAAATATAGGTCATCAACATCTCTAACCCGGATCTCTTTTAGACTAAGGTCCCACATATCGAGCTGCATCAAAAATTGACACAGGAAAAAAACATGGAAACACATCCGCAGTGTTATTCACAAAAAGTCCACAAAGTTTTCTCTGCGGGCTTTCTGCCCCTATTATCCCTATATGGAAAACGCCAGCGTTTCCATGGGTATAACTGACATTCTGTGATTTTCAAAAACACGATTTTTTTCTGCAATGTTGAGATTTGCCACAATCCCATCCATATTGCAGATAATGTAAAATGCAGCATTTTCTCAACATGGGGCCCTGGTCTCCATGGATATTTCACCACCTCCACCAGCTCCAACACTGCATTCTATAACTGGACTCGGTACTGATTCTGATGCAGTTAGAATTTTTTCTCTAACCCCCACAATTCCTGACCAAACGTTTCCAATATACTACAGTCAGGTGGGTAATCCCTGTTATCTAATACCTAATTAGCATATTGGGTGAAACTAACATCGCAATTGCTCAGGAACAACACGGCTAGGGAAAATATTCTAACTGCACCAAAACAAGTGGTGTGGCACCTATTGAAGGATGCAAAGAGTTGGAGTTGGTGGGGTTGGTGAAAGGTCCTCTGGAAAGCACATTAAGATTACACAGTATTTCATTAGGTTATGTGTTCCACAGACAAACGTATCTGCTCACCTTCATACTTGTTTGCTTATTGCTCCCACAGTGCACATTTCCATTTCCATTTTCCAATGATCTATCTGAATAAGAGAAAAGGTATGTGTTACTTCTCCTTATAAGCGCCATTCAACTGAGGGAACAATTTAAGCAGAATGCAAGACGGAATTATGGCTAAAGGAAGCTTTACAAACTCATTAAAACTATTAGAAGGAACAGTAGAAAATAATCCCTCATGATAAAATGATAATAGTACAAGACATTCTTTTATTCATATATTCCGCATTGCATAGGTAAAAAAAACCCCTGTTATACTATGATGCTGTATACAAACAAGTCTGATAAATCTCTTTAATTTCCAATATTCATAAACATTTCAGTGTGTCTTAACATGCGGAATACCATCTTCATACACAAAGCAAAAAAAAATAAATGAAAACAGCCAAGCACTATAATACTACCAATTTGTTGAGAGTTATCAACCAAGAAACAATTACAAAACTGTTTTCTGAACTTTCACTGTAGAGGAAATGCAATATAAGGGTATGTTCGCACTTCTGTTATTGGGGTTCATTACGGTCATAAGATGAGAGCAATGAACATTAAAGGGATTCTACCACTAAAACAGGTTTTTTTTGTGCTTAAGACGTCGGAATAGCCTTTAGAAAGGCTATTCGTCTCTTACCTTTAGACATGGTCTCCAGCCCGCCGTTCCGTAGAAATACTGTTTTTTTTACCTGTATGCAAATGAGTTCTGGCCTGCAGCCATTTTTGGGAGGCCGCTCTTGCAGTTCAATACAGGAGCGTACTGCGCAGGCGTCAGAGGTTGGACCGAGACGGAAGACAGAAGAGGCGGTTGCAGGTGAAGATGGAGGCATCGCTGGAGAGAGCTCTCTGGCAGCAGTGGGGACGCCCCCATGACTGTTTGAGCGCTGAGGGCCGCCCGCACTGCTGCGAGAGAACTTATTTGCATACCAGTAAAAAACGGTATTTCTACGGAACAGTTTTAGTGGTAGAATCCCTTTAATGGTAGTAGAATAAGGGACATAGAAGGATCCCCCCCCCATTACAGTTCCCATTGACTCTAATGTGAACAACATGACCTACACTGTCTTCCAGCATGTTTGTCTACTTGTTGCAGGACTTTTTCTTCTGCCAGAAAAGTAAAAAACATGACGGAAAAAAGATTCCATTGCGTTTTTTTACACTGGGGTGAATAGACCGGCACCAGATTCTAAAATCCCCCCCTTCCCCCATTGACACATGGATGCTCAATTTAGCCAACCATGCATATGTTATCAATGTGGACACTGCCTGACTTATTTTCCTAAGAACAAAAGGACCAAGTGCTAAAATTAAACATCTCGGCTCTCCGATATTATCTGGCACACTCCCCTACACATAACATAGTCATCAGGTCCGGCAGACTTTTCTCTAATGTGTATGTGGGCCATTAAAAGCCCACATACACATTACATTTTTAATGATTCCATTGCGTTAGTGAAAAGATATCCTCTTTAATACTTTGTTGTAACTGAAGTGTTTAGTGGAAACATTTAGACAAGACAATTCATTTGTGTAATGTTTTGCTTTTTCATAAATTGACTTCTATCATTGTGACTTGGCCACCAGGTCACGATAAAAAAAATATTGACTGAACACACGAAAAAAAATACGGCTCTTGATATTTCTCTGCATTATGAGATACGAATGCAACTCTAAACAGTTTTGCCAAGGGTTAAATAATACATACATGTCCTTTGATCAGAAGGTTAATATGCAGATTATAGAATTTGTAGTACTATGACTTTTTCCATGGGTCACTTTTACATTACAGTCGGTAGCTACATTGCTAAATGGTTTATTTTACAAGGTCTCCAGAATGGGATTCTCCAGACTCGAAGTTCACAGTGTCTCTGCGGGTTAATTGCCCTGTTGTCTGCAGAATATCCTTACGGCAGAAAACTAATTTCCGCCATGGTCAAAAGGGTCCTAGTTCAGATTCACTTCAGCAGTGTGTTTAGCAGAGCTCACAAATACATTCCTCTTGACTGCTAGAAATGTGCTGTATCTGATAATTAAATCCATCCTTCCTTTCACTTACTACAGTACATTCATTTTACCCCATTTCTCAACCTACATTTCTAGGAAACTAAACGTACATGTACCTAACAACAAGACTGCACAGTCTGGCCCATCAGGTAAGTAACATGGATGTACGAACACAAAGTATATGTGGCCAATACTGCTTTGGTTAGTTACACTTTTCATCTTTTCTGAGATTTCAAGTGATCCCTCAAATTACAATGGCCTTCGGGTGCAATATTTTCAACAAACAATGCTCTTTTCTGGATCACTGTAACTGGAAAACTGGAGTCAACATACAATGCTTGGCTGGAGATTCCAACAAACCAGTATGGATTGGTCACTTCACTGGTAAATCCCTGGCAGCAGTGAGGTATATTCAGTATCTGGCTGACTAGTAGCGTTCTGTACTTCTCTCTACCTGTGCCAGGAGACCTCCTCCAGGTGAGAGCAGCTCCGTGTTATTTTTTGGGTGCACTATATATACTTTTTAGGATCCTGAAAAATCTCCTTCCTTACAGCAGCTCTTCCTGACTTATGTGGGGGGTTTTTTGTTTATGTTTTTTTAAAATCTCCACTTTGTTTTTATTAAAGGCTATGGAAGTATGTGCTTAGTTAAAAATGACTTTTCCCAATGATAGAGCCCCTTTAATTCATAATAACTATTATCCTTAGTCATCATCCTTTTATGTCATTGTTTTAACAGATTTGTCCTTGTCTACCATTATTTGCACTTTCTTGTAAAAAGTGGGTATGGCTTGCATGGCGCTGAGAAATTAGTGAAATTCATCAATTTTGTCTAATACAAAACTTGCATTTCTAGGCACAAAATTCTAGCACACTTAAAACCTTTTAAATATATAGAAAATTAATGTATAAACTAGGCAAAGAAATAAAATACTACAATGGAAATGCGGGTGCAAATGCATAGAGTAAATGAGAAATGTACAGAAGTGCCCGGTTTGACATTTTGCATGTTTTAGAAACTTTCAGTAGAGAAAAGCTAAAGGTTGGCACATGCTCTTTCTCAACTTCACATTAATGTTGAAGGTAATATGTAGCAAGTTCACTCTGGCATCTAAGTCAGCTTGTTCTTTATCAAGATTTCAATATTTTAGAGCTGAGAAAGTCATTATTCTCAGCAGAAAAGGAGAATTCAGAGTGACACTGTCATTTCTCTTAAAAACAGAAACAAGAAAAGTTCCAGAAGCCTCTTCTTAGGAACTTCTTGAATTGTTTTTGTGTGTTTCAAAGACTCCAAATCAATCAATACTTCCCCCTGTATTCCGGTAAATATGGACATGGCACAAAAGCGTTATATGAATGCAAAACACTCTTCTGGCTGAAGAATACTGAAATGTCTGCAAGGAGCTGTATGTTCGCTGACACTACTCTGATCCTTTCCATTAGCTCCAGCTATTATATATGTGCATCTGTGCATGGACAATACACTCAGGTAAAAACTTTCACAACTTGTGTCCTCTAAATGTGCTGTATATTTCAAAGTATTCAAGCAGACAACCTGCACAAGATGATCTTTATATTTTTTGTAAGGATCCCTGTATGTAAAATCAGAGAAAACTATAGTACAAAGTAGTATACAGCATTAAGGATCTGCAAACCTTGTATTTTGCTAATGAACTTTTACGAGCTGCTTTTTTGAGAAGCCAAAGTGATATAAAGCCACAACAAACTATTGAAGAAATTAAAGCATTTGTCCAGGATCAACCAAAAAGGGGCTAAAAAGTATTACCGTACTTAAAGGGATCCTATCATTGGATACCCTTTTTCTCTGACTAACATGTAGGAATAGCCTACGCGTTAGTTAGAAAAATAAGGTATCCAATGATAGGATCCCTTTAACATTGCTGCAGTGGTCATGCCATACATGGCATTGCTGAAATAGGAGTGGGAGTATCAAGCAGGTAAGTACTACTTCTTTATTATGTTATGGCTTTTTTCCCACTATTACCACTGTGAAGCCTGGACAATGACTACCAGGCCCCATAAAAAATTTAGGCTGATATACATAGTATAGAATTTGATGTTCCTGTTCTTTGGTACATATTTTAAAACTACATTCATCTGGTTCTGTTGACTAAAGTTACCACAATAAAACTGTGCCCCCCTTCCAAATACGAACGTATTGGAAGGTGGGGGGGGGGGGCAATAACAATGAAACACAATATACCCACAGACATCCTTTCTAAAATAAAAATGATTAGGATAGTTAATGGAACTACAAATGTACAGCTGCGGTAGTATCTGTTCTTCTGACATCTCTCCATAAAAACATACTTCCCCATAATACTCAATTCTGAAGCTTCTTTTTAGAGCTTGACATTAAGCTCATTTTCATCATGAAAAATTAGACATAAATTGAGAAGTAGATGTTACCCATTTGGGGAGTTGTCCCTACACACTTGATAATATGACATGGCAAGTCCAAATATGAAAGGAATTGCACTATGTAGTTGTCCTCATTCAATGAAGCCATGAAAGTCGGGCGGTTTCTAGGGCTGCTCTGTGTATACCAATCTATACAAAATAAGCTATAAATGTGTGGTCAGGAATGTTGACAATTGTAAGATGTCGGCCATTAAACCAGCGAACATTATACTATTGGTACAAGAAAGCAGACTTAATAAGTATCCTTATATAAAGTAAGAGTAACATAAGTACTTTGTTAGGAAAAAGTTTATTTTTTTTGAAATTTGAAATCATTTTTAGCCAAAATTTCATCTTTCAGTCACAGCTAATGGAGCTGTTGTTTTACCTGACTTTTTTCCAAATTTCATAATGGTATCAGCCATACTTTCAGCAATCCCCGATAATCTCAAAGCAGCTTCTCCTAATATAAGAGCATCTGTATATATGTTACATGAGTGTTGCATCACTTCATAGATGAGACAGAGAATATAGATCCACTGGAAGAAAAAGAAACACGATATATAAAAAAAAAATCTTTGGATTATATGTTTGAGGCTACATTATCAATACATGAAGATTCTGTCATCTATAAATTAGAACAATAAGCACATGTGTCTGCAGGTACAACTGGCTGAGGCAAAATGTCATTACAGTCATAAAAGCAGAATGTATTGTGCCTATCCATCAACAATAAAAAATAAGTAACTTTGCAAAAGGTCTGAATTAAAAATTTACTATCATTTTGTTTCTAGAGCGGCATACGGTTATTACAGTAACTGGATGATAAATTTAGTCCGCCTTTGGATTGTCTAGTTTCTTTATACCTCATTATTTGGCCCACATTGTGCCAGATATTTGTGTTATAAATTGGTGCTAATCTGGTGCACAACATTGCATCTGCAAGCCCTGTGCTGTTCCTGTTAAGCCTCAACCCCTTGTTGGATAAGGTGAAAAAAAACAGCTTTAGCCCAGGGCCGCCTACATGACAATACACAGCCTAAAACTACAGCAAAAAAAAAAAAAAAAACAAAAAAACAAAGAGAACGGAACATCGCCACACAGAGTAATAAGAAAAGGCTCTCTGAAATTGTTATTTTCTTGAGAATAGATTTATATACTAAAAAAGAGATGTTAGAAAAGCCTGATGGTCCTTATTAAAGGGTTTGCCAATGTACATAACCATGTATACATTTCTAGACAATTAAAAAGCTAAAATTTTGCAGATATAAGCAATTACATATTTTGCAAAGTTTTAAAGACTTTCTCTAAACATCTTAGTTGACACAGTTTGTTGTCTTGATACATCACCAATAGAGATGAGCGAACAGTGTTCTATCGAACACATGTTCGATCGGATATCAGGGTGTTCGCCATGTTCGAATCGAATCGAACACCACGTGGTAAAGTGCGCCAAAATTCGATTCCCCTCCCACCTTCCCTGGCGCCTTTTTTGCACCAATAACAGCGCAGGGGAGGTGGGACAGGAACTACGACACTGGGGGCATTGAAAAAAATTGGAAAAAGTCATTGGCTGCCGAAATCAGGTGACCTCCATTTTAGACGAATAGTGGATTTCAAATCCGGGTCATATGAGAATGTGAACTTTGTGACTATGAGACAGGGATAGCTGTACAGGCAGGGATAGCTAGGGATAACCTTTATTTAGGGGGGAATGTTATTAAAAATAACTTTTTGGGGCTCTATCGGGTGTGTAATTGTGATTTTTGTGAGATAAACTTTTTCCCATAGGGATGCATTGGCCAGCGCTGATTGGCCGAATTCCGTACTCTGGCCAATCAGTGCTGGCCAATGCATTCTATTAGCTTGATGAAGCAGAGTGTGCACAAGGGTTCAAGCGCACCCTCGGCTCTGATGTAGCAGAGCCGAGGCTGCACAAGGGTTCAAGCGCACCCTCGGCTCTGATGTAGGAGAGCCGAGGGTGCACTTGAACCCTTGTGCACCCTCAGCTCTGCTACATCAGAGCCGAGGGTGCGCTTGAACCCTTGTGCACACTCTGCTTCATCAAGCTAATAGAATGCATTGGCCAGCGCTGATTGGCCAATGTATTCTATTAGCCTGATGAAGTAGAGCTGAATGTGTGTGCTAAGCACACACATTCAGCTCTACTTCATCGGGCTAATAGAATGCATTGGCCAGCGCTGATTGGCCAGAGTACGGAACTCGACCAATCAGCGCTGGCTCTGCTGGAGGAGGCGGAGTCTAAGATCGCTCCACACCAGTCTCCATTCAGGTCCGACCTTAGACTCCGCCTCCTCCGGCAGAGCCAGCGCTGATTGGCCGAAGGCTGGCCAATGCATTCCTATGCGAATGCAGAGACTTAGCAGTGCTGAGTCAGTTTTGCTCAACTACACATCTGATGCACACTCGGCACTGCTACATCAGATGTAGCAATCTGATGTAGCAGAGCCGAGGGTGCACTAGAACCCCTGTGCAAACTCAGTTCACGCTAATAGAATGCATTGGCCAGCGCTGATTGGCCAATGCATTCTATTAGCCCGATGAAGTAGAGCTGAATGTGTGTGCTAAGCACACACATTCAGCACTGCTTCATCACGCCAATACAATGCATTAGCCAGTGCTGATTGGCCAGAGTACGGAATTCGGCCAATCAGCGCTGGCTCTGCCGGAGGAGGCGGAGTCTAAGGTCGGACCTGAATGGAGACTGGTGTGGAGCGATCTTAGACTCCGCCTCCTCCAGCAGAGCCAGCGCTGATTGGCCGAATTCCGTACTCTGGCCAATCAGCACTGGCTAATGCATTGTATTGGCTTGATGAAGCAGTGCTGAATGTGTGTGCTTAGCACACACATTCAGCTCTACTTCATCGGGCTAATAGAATGCATTGGCCAATCAGCGCTGGCCAATGCATTCTATTAGCGTGAACTGAGTTTGCACAGGGGTTCTAGTGCACCCTCGGCTCTGCTACATCAGATTGCTACATCTGATGTAGCAGTGCCGAGTGTGCATCAGATGTGTAGTTGAGCAAAACTGACTCAGCACTGCTAAGTCTGCATTCGCATAGGAATGCATTGGCCAGCCTTCGGCCAATCAGCGCTGGCTCTGCCGGAGGAGGCGGAGTCTAAGGTCGGACCTGAATGGAGACTGGTGTGGAGCGACCTTAGACTCCGCCTCCTCCAGCAGAGCCAGCGCTGATTGGCCGAATTCCGTACTCTGGCCAATCAGCACTGGCTAATGCATTGTATTGGCTTGATGAAGCAGTGCTGAATGTGTGTGCTTAGCACACACATTCAGCTCTACTTCATCGGGCTAATAGAATGCATTGGCCAGCGCTGATTGGCCGAATTCCGTACTCTGGCCAATCAGCACTGGCTAATGCATTGTATTGGCTTGATGAAGCAGTGCTGAATGTGTGTGCTTAGCACACACATTCAGCTCTACTTCATCGGGCTAATAGAATGCATTGGCCAATCAGCGCTGGCCAATGCATTCTATTAGCGTGAACTGAGTTTGCACAGAGGTTCTAGTGCACCCTCGGCTCTGCTACATCAGATTGCTACATCTGATGTAGCAGTGCCGAGTGTGCATCAGATGTGTAGTTGAGCAAAACTGACTCAGCACTGCTAAGTCTGCATTCGCATAGGAATGCATTGGCCAGCCTTCGGCCAATCAGCGCTGGCTCTGCCGGAGGAGGCGGAGTCTAAGGTCGGACCTGAATGGAGACTGGTGTGGAGCTATCTTAGACTCCGCCTCCTCCAGCAGAGCCAGCGCTGATTGGTCGAGTTCCGTACTCTGGCCAATCAGCACTGGCCAATGCATTTCTATGGGGAAAAGTTAGCTTGCGAAAATCGCAAACTGACAGGGATTTCCATGAAATAAAGTGACTTTTATGCCCCCAGACATGCTTCCCCTGCTGTCCCAGTGTCATTCCAGGGTGTTGGTATCATTTCCTGGGGTGTCATAGTGGACTTGGTGACCCTCCAGACACGAATTTGGGTTTCCCCCTTAACGAGTTTATGTTCCCCATAGACTATAATGGGGTTCGAAACCCATTCGAACACTCGAACAGTGAGCGGCTGTTCGAATCGAATTTCGAACCTCGAACATTTTAGTGTTCGCTCATCTCTAATCACCAATAGATATGATCAGTGGCGTAACTAGGAATGGCGGGGCCCCGTGGCGAACTTTTGATAAAAACATTTTAAAAAATACTTGCTACTTACCTATCCCCGACTCCGCTGCACTCTCCGCCGCTGACGGTTATCTTCAATGACCTCCGGGACACAAGTAGGCCCGAAGCCTGCCAGGAGAGGTAAGTAACACAGTTTTTTTATGTTCTGTTACCTCTCCTGGGCCTCCGATCATTATACTCGAGGGTCCGAAAAAAAACCCAAGTATAATAGTTTTTGTGGGCCCGCCGCGTCACTTACCGATCCCGGCCCCTGTCAGGATCGGTAAGTAGGGCCCGTTACCGGCTAGAGTTACTCCAATGGCATATTAATTTTATTTTTTTTTTAAACGCACCGGTAGTGGCTGTCACCGGGCCCCCTAATGTCCCGGGCCCTGTGGCAGCCGCTACCGCTGCTACCCCGGTAGTTACATCCCTGGATATGATCATCAATGCAGAAACTTTCTATGCATTTTCTAGAACCATGCTAGTTGGGGCGCCCTTTTGTCCTTATTAGTTGCCAATGCATATAACCATGAGTGCAGGAATTTTCTATGCTCTGGCACTTGTCAGAAAACTAACCTTATTGTGGACAGGACAGGTTATTATCTTGTACATGTATTTTCCTTCCCTGATAGCCTGTCCACAATAAGGAAATCATGGCTGGGTACCAGACCAAATTTCTGCATTGATGGTCGTATTCTTTGGTAACTTATCAATCACCACTATTAGGGAGCATTCACACGGTGTAACGTCCCGCGAGATTTGGCACGTGTACGCCGCGTGACCCTTTGCGTGCCGTACACGCTCCCATTGAGTTCAATGGGAGAAGGGAGCGTATGCGCCGTGCTAGTTTGCGGCCGTGCATTTATTCACGGCCGCAAACTAGCGCGGCGCATACGCTGCCCGCTCCCATTGAACTCAATGGGAGCGTGTACGGCACGCAAAGGGTCACGCGGCGTACACGTGCCAAATCTCGCGGGACGTTACACCGTGTGAATGCTCCCTTAGAGAAAACCTTTAAAACTCTGCACATTTTTGTGTTATTTATATTTGCTAAAATGTTTAACTTTTAATTGTCTACACATTTAATTATGGTTATATTCATAGAAAAACCCTCAAATCAGCCAGTTTCAGTGGGGTCTATTTGACATAAAAACTAAGGGCTGATGATTTTTTTCTCTGTTTTAGAGAAGCATTTTAGTTATTAAATTTAGCTGGCAGACCTCCTAAAGACCAAGATATGAGTGAATTATAGGTGGAAATAAAATTATACTGCAGTTAATTAAACTTACCTTGCTATTCATTTCACACTTTTGGACAAACTTGGATCCATCTAATCCCGTTTGCATTCGTTGCACTCCAACTTTGCATTTTTGCCAAAGAAATAATATAACATCGATGACAATATCTCTGTCAGGCTGAACATCCTAGAAAATCAAAAGAGTAAATCTTAGTGAAAAAGAAGGAAGGTGAAAGCAATAACGGAGAAAGGTTTAGTTTCCAGATTTCATTTCTGAATAAAAGACTACCCCTGGGTCACCTTAGACTAGATCAACAAAGTCGCCATTCAGAATTCAGCCCAGATGGGGCACCTATTCATCATGACTGAGATATTGATTCATGGGGTTGCAGTTGATTCAACATAATATAGAGTAATACAAGGCTATATGGTTGAATGGCCAAGCAATATTTATGAAAGTAAAGACAAAAAGATACACAAATGTCAAAAAGCAAAAAATGCATTATACCTAGATGGAGCAATAAGAGAAAAAGAAGGAGTAAGGGAAAACATAAGGAGAAAAGTCATAGGGACACATGTACCCTATTGACCATAGGGAAAGAAAGTAGTAAAAATACCACTGCATGACATTGTGGTGTTGTCCCTGATGTTTCCAAAACTCTTGAATGTCGGATTGTCTTGCCGTGAAGTGACAAATGCTCCAGTATCAGTCTTTGGTCTATATCTTGAAATATTAGTGCTTACAATATGAAACTTTGCTTCTAACCTCTGTGGATGCTATAACAGCTGTAATGGACTTACGGTTACAATTTATACTAAAACAAATAAATAAAACTCTGGTATTACAGTAAAAGGTAACAATGTGCACCTATATAGTCACTGCAGTGGGGGGGTTTTAACAAAAATACATAATTTACTCATGTGTCCATTAAAGGAGACCCCACCAATCACAAAAAGTTCTTCGACCAGACAACACTATTTAGTCCTATATTCGGTGCACAGTCACACAGTCCACACATATGGCTTTTGTATAGTTTGACTTTTCTGTTCCCTTTGATATATTTGATGTCTCCATTTTATTTTTCCATAAACAATAAATGCAGCCCGTCCGAGCTTTTTGTCCCTTCACAATAGCAGTGGAATGGCAATCCCCATTTACTGTACACAAAGCGGCCCCTGTGATTGATTTCTATGCAGACCCAGACAAAACTTGTCAAGTTTCACAGATTTCTTGTCAGTCTTCCTGGCTGTTTGCAGTGACACATACCTTAATGGATTATCTATCACTCACAGCTTTCAATAATTTCTCATTTAAATTGCAGATTTTTTTTTTGAAAGAAAAAAATGAGAGCCTACTTTTATTGTCAATGTCCTCATGAACATATCTGTGTGGCTGGAGATAGGATTATTGTTATATGGGAGTTGGAGGCTTATGGGCTCATCTCTATAGACTTGTATCAGTGTTTAATGCATTAGAAAGTTCACACTACGGTATGAAGGTAAAGCTATACATTAAGTTAATTTTTTTTTCTGCTCGTAGTATACCTTGAAAGGCTATGGACATAATTGATATGAAAAATTTTGACGTATATCAGAGGTTACCTTGAGCATTGTGTATTTAGCTGTAATCTTTACTTGTACGTTCATTTTTACACCACAGAATATGCAATTTGTAACCTGTTCCTAGTTTTAGACATATCTCATGTGGCTCTGTTCCTCCAAGTTATACTGTACAATTGGAGCAACACGGTGGCTCAGTGGTTAGCACTTCAGCCTTGCAGCGCTGGAGTAGTGAGTTTGAATCCCACCAAGAACAACATCTGCAAGGAGTTTGTATGTTCTCCCCGTGATTGCGTGGATTTCCTCCCGTTGTCCAAAGACATACTGATAGGAAAAAAAAATGTACATTGTGATCCCTATATGGGGCTCACAATCTACATTTTAAAAAAAACCCGTTATACTGTACAGCTGAAATGTGTGTGTACAGGATGCTGCTGCCTTTACTAGTTCCCTGGTATCAGCACAGATTCATTGTTGTACTGCCTCCCGAATTCAGGCCTAGTGGGATCTCCCCCCATCCCGACACTGGTGTTCTCTGTGTGTACGATCTGCATATTTTGTCTCTATGCTGATGCTGCACATGTGTGTGATCTCTCCCATTTCCCCCTACATATTGTAGTGTGGGTTCTCCATCCTATCTACACATGATATGGCCCACGTGATTGCTCCTGAGACTCTATATTCTCCCTTTTCTCACTCTGCTGTGTACACCCCCCTTTTCCAAACTCTAAGGCCACTTTGATGTGTAAGTAAATTGGTCAGTATTTTTCATCAGTGTATATAAGTGAGTTCAGTACACTTAAGGTATGTTCACTCAAAGGAATTTGGTGTTGATTTTGAGGCATATTCTACCTCATAATGAGGGCCAAATTTAGCCCTGGATCTGCCTCCCTGTGTATTCATGGCTTTACCTTTCCACTGCAGGGAGTCAGAGTTTGGGAGAATGGAGAGGAACTGAGGTGGCCTCAATTCCTTTTCGTTTTACGCCATCTGAATGGGCCCTTAGAATGGGCAAACCATTGCATTTTAGTTTTTCATATGCAGGTCCTCCTGATTTTGGCCTAAACAGATTAATGTAAAATGCCAACAAACATACACACAGAATGTGGCCCAACTCTGAGAGACGAGCAGAAAGAGCTGACAATTGAAGAATGCTTTGGGAAGCAGCAGTCTCAGAAGCAACAAGTTCTATATCCGCCTTAGTCAAGTCATTTAGCCTTGAGAAATATTTGCTCATAGTTTAGAAACTTAAAGCAAGGTCATCATTGTAATGGCATCCAAGTACGGATCTTAAAGCATACAAAGCTCATGTTGAGCAAGTAGCATCTTAGTTGGTAAAAGGCTTTTAATTCCAGCATATACGTAGAGGACCGATACATGCTAGAAGTATATTACCTAAAATCATGTTAGGAACAAACTGCGTAATTCTAGACAACTATGTTGATAATCTTTATGACTGCACTTTAGATGGATATACCTGTTCACAGGCTATTGCTCGTGACTCCTCCATACACATGCATGCTCACTTTGGGAGAGCATGCATGAGATTTCAAAGGGAAGAGGAAAATAAATCACTGCCACACATTTCCGTCTGTGGCTTATCTTCTGGGGGAACAAAGCATGGGAGATTACAAAATTCAATAAGCCTGATACTTCCGCCCATCATAATCTATTGGGGGAGGCACTCGCATAAAGCATAGTACAGTCAGATGGTCCCACCAAACCCAGCAGGTGTGGATGACTTTCCTATTATGTACCAGAAGTTCAATTTCAACTCCTATCTATTACTACAAAATCAGTTTAAAGAAAAAACCCAAAAAACTAAGGTAACATAAAACCAATACTATTTGTTATACACATTAGACTTGGCGGAACCTGTTGCTTTTAGAGCAAACCATGTAATGTGTATGAAATGACTGCGTATGGAGAATGTAGAAAGGCATAGGCAATGCTTTCTTTTTAAGAGAGATAAGTTGCTACCAGCGGTGTCTGGCAATGGCTTATTCTTCAATGAGAACAGATGCGCACTTGCAAAATACAATGAGTTAGTTAGCAATAGCTGTCGGCCTACAGCTATTAAAAGTGTATGGTCAGCTTTACCCTGCAGAGCAACTATTTTATTTCCAGTGACTGCGAGTTCATTTAGACAACTCCCCATACTGCAGATTCCTGGACCTGTCAGAGTGTGACATGGGATATTTTAGTTAACTGCAGTGATTTTTTTTTAGGTTTTGAGAGAAGATAGTTATTGCTCACAAGTAGTAAAAGTGTCAGATACTATACCTGAGAAGCGTTACACACACATGAGTACAGTGTCTCTGCCAGAATGATGTGATCATCTGGAGATCTGTTATCTGCAGGTTCACCTGTACATAAAAGTGATCAATCCATCAACAATATAACACAGATTATGGCATATTTTCTGGAACATACAATACAGATTTCCTGCCTATAAACTTTCAATGTCGACTTCACAAATGCCAAGTCCAATTATTTTTTACTTTTACATCTTCAGTGTTTTTATGGATCACCTAAAGACCCTTTCCTTTGAAATGACAATTGTTTGCAGCTAGTGCTATAAAGATATTTATGGAAAGATGTATTAGAAGTATGTAGTGCGAGGTGCTTTGTATGCAGACACCTTTCTTCTTCATTAAATAATCACAAACAAAATCAGTAATGTACACAAGGAGAGTCTGCCTGTTCTGAACAGTGTTTAATGTTTTAGGATGCATAATCACTAGGAAATCTTATGCATATTTTAACTTGTCGGGTTGTCCCCTCAGAAGGGAAAACGTTAATCAGTTTGACTGGAGACGCACGCCATGCTTTAATGAGCCATCTTCACCTTCCTATTCTTGACTTTATTTTACCCATGAAGAACTTACTTTATGCGTATAGTGGTGACAGAGTCTTAGAATAGACTAAGACACTCTAGAAAATATTCAAAAGGGTTAAAAGTGTAAGTATTTTGAGTCAAACAGAAGCAAACAGTGAATATATTAGATAAGTTGAAATTGTCTGCTTTAAGAACTTTGCTTGTTTTCCTTTATAAGGGCGCCATCTGGTGGAAACATACAGCATTGTTAATGGTTTAAGGTTATCAATACTTTTTATGAAAATATGATATTTTTAGCTGGAAGTTTTTGTTATTTTTCCAATGTAATACAAGAATGGTATGAGTCTAAGGGCTGGCCTACAAATGGAACTTACTGATGCCACTTCACTTACCTTGTAGTCCAATAATTCCTAGATAGTCTGGTACATTATTTTGCGTCAGACTAACTTGTACGTTGTGCTTATGTTTTCTCCCCGACAACAAAGGTTCAGCTGCAATAAGTATGCTAAGATCCATTACTTCTTTCTTCCACTTTGCAGTTTCCTTGGCCTAGAGTTAAGAGATGTATATTGTTATGTGATGCAATTGTGAATTTCTAGGCATCACTTAGGCTCTTTTCACACTAGCTCATGTAATATCTATCCAAAGTTCCCATGTCTGGAAACTTCAGAAATGCAAATTTAATGGATGCCACTCAGTGACACCTTGTGTGCTATTCCATGCTTTAAGAAAATGAACCCCTGATGTCAAAATCCCACTCTCTTGTCATCATTATAATGGGTCCACTTAATGTACATATTGGGACCTCCTGCTGCATACAATAGACTGCAGATTCGGTGTGAAAACACCCAAATCATGCTCAAGTTACTATCTTGCACTATTTATTTCCTTATTTATATTGCGGCACCATATTCCGCAGCGCTCATCAGACAGGGGCAGTGATTGAAAATTAGCTTGAAGTGTGGGAGAAACCTCCACAAACATGGGGAGAACAAACAAACTCCTTGAAGATGTTGTCTTTGGTCGTATTCGAACCTTGGACACAATGCCACAATGCTGCCCCTAGCCGAACCAGGAACTGAAGTTTCTGTGGGTGATAAGGTTCTGTATAAAACTGAAAGAATGTCACATGGGTACAAGAAATGACTACATTCAAGAAGTAAAATACTTAGTACATTTCCAAACAAGGGGTCTTTTTTAGAGATGAGCGAACACTAAAATGTTCGAGGTTCGAAATTCGATTCGAACAGCCGCTCAATGTTCGTGTGTTCGAACGGGTTTCGAACCCCATTATAGTCTATGGGGAACAGATACTCGTTAAGGGGGAAACCCAAATCCGTGTCTGGAGGGTCACCAAGTCCACTATGACACCCCAGGAAATGATGCCAACACCTCTGGAATGACACTGGGACAGCAGGGGAAGCATGTCTGGGGGCATCTAACACACCAAAGACCCTCTATTACCCCAACATCACAGCCTAACAACTACACACTTTACACACTCAATACCACCTCTCTGACAGTAGGAAAACACCTTGAAACATGTGTATTTGGCACTTGCAGTGAGGAGAGCTTGTCACCAGCAGTGAATTTGGCCCTTGTAGTAAGTTGAGGTTGGCACCAACATTTGTTTTGAAAATCAGGGTGGATTGAGCCTCTAACCAGCAGAGTTTGGGCAAATTCATGGTGGAGGGAGCCTCTAAAAACCCCAGTTTGGACCAATTCATGGTGGAGGGAGCCTCTAACCAGCCCAGTTTGGGCAAATTCATGGTGGAGGGAGCCTCTAAAAACCCCAGTTTGGACCAATTCATGGTGGAGGGAGCCTCTAACCAGCCCAGTTTGGGCAAATTCATGGTGGAGGGAGCCTCTAACCAGCCCAGTTTGGACCAATTAATGGTGGAGGGAGCCTCTAACCAGCCCAGTTTGGACCAATTAATGGTGGAGGGAGCCTCTAACCACCCCAGTTTGGACCAATTCATGGTGGAGGGAGCCTCTAAACAGCCCAGTTTGGGCAAATTCATGGTGGAGGGAGCCTCTAAAAAACCCAGTTTGGACCAATTCATGGTGGAGGGAGCCTCTAACCAGCCCAGTTTGGACCAATTAATGGTGGAGGGAGCCTCTAAACAGCCAAGTTTGGACCAATTCATGGTGGAGGGAGCCTCTAAAAACCCCAGTTTGGACCAATTCATGGTGGAGGGAGCCTCTAACCAGCCCAGTTTGGGCAAATTCATGGTGGAGGGAGCCTCTAAACAGCCCAGTTTGGGCAAATTCATGGTGGAGGGAGCCTCTAACCAGCCCAGTTTGGACCAATTAATGGTGGAGGGAGCCTCTAACCAGCCCAGTTTGGACCAATTAATGGTGGAGGGAGCCTCTAACCAGCCCAGTTTGGACCAATTAATGGTGGAGGGAGCCTCTAACCACCCCAGTTTGGACCAATTCATGGTGGAGGGAGCCTCTAACCAGCCCAGTTTGGACCAATTCATGGTGGAGGGAGCCTCTAAAAAACCCAGTTTGGACCAATTCATGGTGGAGGGAGCCTCTAAACAGCCCAGTTTGGGCAAATTCATGGTGGAGGGAGCCTCTAAAAAACCCAGTTTGGACCAATTCATGGTGGAGGGAGCCTCTAACCAGCCCAGTTTGGACCAATTAATGGTGGAGGGAGCCTATAACCACCCCAGTTTGGACCAATTCATGGTGGAGGGAGCCTCTAAACAGCCAAGTTTGGACCAATTCATGGTGAAGGGAGCCTCTAAAAACCCGTTTGGACCAATTCATGGTGGAGGGAGCCTCTAACCAGCCCAGTTTGGACCAATTAATGGTGGAGGGAGCCTATAACCACCCCAGTTTGGACCAATTCATGGTGGAGGGAGCCTCTAAACAGCCAAGTTTGGACCAATTCATGGTGAAGGGAGCCTCTAAAAACCCGTTTGGACCAATTCATGGTGGAGGGAGCCTCTAACCAGCCCAGTTTGGGCAAATTCATGGTGGAGGGAGCCTCTAAACAGCCCAGTTTGGGCAAATTCATGGTGGAGGGAGCCTCTAACCAGCCCAGTTTGGACCAATTAATGGTGGAGGGAGCCTCTAACCAGCCCAGTTTGGACCAATTAATGGTGGAGGGAGCCTCTAACCACCCCAGTTTGGACCAATTCATGGTGGAGGGAGCCTCTAAACAGCCAAGTTTGGACCAATTCATGGTGGAGGGAGCCTCTAAAAACCCCAGTTTGGACCAATTCATGGTGGAGGGAGCCTCTAACCAGCCCAGTTTGGACCAATTAATGGTGGAGGGAGCCTCTAACCAGCCCAGTTTGGACCAATTAATGGTGGAGGGAGCCTCTAACCACCCCAGTTTGGACCAATTCATGGTGGAGGGAGCCTCTAAACAGCCAAGTTTGGACCAATTCATGGTGAAGGGAGCCTCTAAAAACCCGTTTGGACCAATTCATGGTGGAGGGAGCCTCTAACCAGCCCAGTTTGGGCAAATTCATGGTGGAGGGAGCCTCTAAACAGCCCAGTTTGGGCAAATTCATGGTGGAGGGAGCCTCTAACCAGCCCAGTTTGGACCAATTAATGGTGGAGGGAGCCTCTAACCAGCCCAGTTTGGACCAATTAATGGTGGAGGGAGCCTCTAACCACCCCAGTTTGGACCAATTCATGGTGGAGGGAGCCTCTAAACAGCCAAGTTTGGACCAATTCATGGTGGAGGGAGCCTCTAAAAACCCCAGTTTGGACCAATTCATGGTGGAGGGAGCCTCTAACCAGCCCAGTTTGGACCAATTAATGGTGGAGGGAGCCTCTAACCACCCCAGTTTGGACCAATTCATGGTGGAGGGAGCCTCTAAACAGCCCAGTTTGGGCAAATTCATGGTGGAGGGAGCCTCTAAAAAACCCAGTTTGGACCAATTCATGGTGGAGGGAGCCTCTAACCAGCCCAGTTTGGACCAATTAATGGTGGAGGGAGCCTCTAAACAGCCAAGTTTGGACCAATTCATGGTGGAGGGAGCCTCTAAAAACCCCAGTTTGGACCAATTCATGGTGGAGGGAGCCTCTAACCAGCCCAGTTTGGGCAAATTCATGGTGGAGGGAGCCTCTAAACAGCCCAGTTTGGGCAAATTCATGGTGGAGGGAGCCTCTAAAAAACCCAGTTTGGACCAATTCATGGTGGAGGGAGCCTCTAACCAGCCCAGTTTGGACCAATTAATGGTGGAGGGAGCCTCTAAACAG
Organism: Leptodactylus fuscus; assembly: GCF_031893055.1. NCBI lineage: Eukaryota > Metazoa > Chordata > Amphibia > Anura > Leptodactylidae > Leptodactylus > Leptodactylus fuscus. The sequence goes on from NC_134269.1 coordinate 157,524,557, forward strand.
CCAAGTTTGGACCAATTCATGGTGGAGGGAGCCTCTAAAAACCCCAGTTTGGACCAATTCATGGTGGAGGGAGCCTCTAACCAGCCCAGTTTGGACCAATTAATGGTGGAGGGAGCCTCTAACCAGCCCAGTTTGGACCAATTAATGGTGGAGGGAGCCTCTAACCACCCCAGTTTGGACCAATTCATGGTGGAGGGAGCCTCTAAACAGCCAAGTTTGGACCAATTCATGGTGAAGGGAGCCTCTAAAAACCCGTTTGGACCAATTCATGGTGGAGGGAGCCTCTAACCAGCCCAGTTTGGGCAAATTCATGGTGGAGGGAGCCTCTAAACAGCCCAGTTTGGGCAAATTCATGGTGGAGGGAGCCTCTAACCAGCCCAGTTTGGACCAATTAATGGTGGAGGGAGCCTCTAACCAGCCCAGTTTGGACCAATTAATGGTGGAGGGAGCCTCTAACCACCCCAGTTTGGACCAATTCATGGTGGAGGGAGCCTCTAAACAGCCAAGTTTGGACCAATTCATGGTGGAGGGAGCCTCTAAAAACCCCAGTTTGGACCAATTCATGGTGGAGGGAGCCTCTAACCAGCCCAGTTTGGACCAATTAATGGTGGAGGGAGCCTCTAAACAGCCAAGTTTTGGGAAATTCATGGTGGAGGGAGCCTCTAACCAGCCCAGTTTGGACCAATTCATGGTGGAGGGAGCCTCTAAACAGCCCAGTTTGGGCAAATTCATGGTGGAGGGAGCCTCTAAAAAACCCAGTTTGGACCAATTCATGGTGGAGGGAGCCTCTAACCAGCCCAGTTTGGACCAATTAATGGTGGAGGGAGCCTCTAACCAGCCCAGTTTGGACCAATTAATGGTGGAGGGAGCCTCTAACCACCCCAGTTTGGACCAATTCATGGTGGAGGGAGCCTCTAAACAGCCAAGTTTGGACCAATTCATGGTGGAGGGAGCCTCTAAAAACCCCAGTTTGGACCAATTCATGGTGGAGGGAGCCTCTAACCAGCCCAGTTTGGGCAAATTCATGGTGGAGGGAGCCTCTAAACAGCCCAGTTTGGGCAAATTCATGGTGGAGGGAGCCTCTAACCAGCCCAGTTTGGACCAATTAATGGTGGAGGGAGCCTCTAACCAGCCCAGTTTGGACCAATTAATGGTGGAGGGAGCCTCTAACCAGCCCAGTCTGGACCAATTAATGGTGGAGGGAGCCTCTAACCACCCCAGTTTGGACCAATTCATGGTGGAGGGAGCCTCTAACCAGCCCAGTTTGGACCAATTCATGGTGGAGGGAGCCTCTAAAAAACCCAGTTTGGACCAATTCATGGTGGAGGGAGCCTCTAAACAGCCCAGTTTGGGCAAATTCATGGTGGAGGGAGCCTCTAAAAAACCCAGTTTGGACCAATTCATGGTGGAGGGAGCCTCTAACCAGCCCAGTTTGGACCAATTAATGGTGGAGGGAGCCTCTAAACAGCCAAGTTTGGACCAATTCATGGTGGAGGGAGCCTCTAAAAACCCCAGTTTGGACCAATTCATGGTGGAGGGAGCCTCTAACCAGCCCAGTTTGGACCAATTAATGGTGGAGGGAGCCTCTAACCAGCCCAGTTTGGACCAATTAATGGTGGAGGGAGCCTCTAACCACCCCAGTTTGGACCAATTCATGGTGGAGGGAGCCTCTAAACAGCCAAGTTTGGACCAATTCATGGTGAAGGGAGCCTCTAAAAACCCGTTTGGACCAATTCATGGTGGAGGGAGCCTCTAACCAGCCCAGTTTGGGCAAATTCATGGTGGAGGGAGCCTCTAAACAGCCCAGTTTGGGCAAATTCATGGTGGAGGGAGCCTCTAACCAGCCCAGTTTGGACCAATTAATGGTGGAGGGAGCCTCTAACCAGCCCAGTTTGGACCAATTAATGGTGGAGGGAGCCTCTAACCACCCCAGTTTGGACCAATTCATGGTGGAGGGAGCCTCTAAACAGCCAAGTTTGGACCAATTCATGGTGGAGGGAGCCTCTAAAAACCCCAGTTTGGACCAATTCATGGTGGAGGGAGCCTCTAACCAGCCCAGTTTGGACCAATTAATGGTGGAGGGAGCCTCTAACCAGCCCAGTTTGGACCAATTAATGGTGGAGGGAGCCTCTAACCACCCCAGTTTGGACCAATTCATGGTGGAGGGAGCCTCTAAACAGCCAAGTTTGGACCAATTCATGGTGAAGGGAGCCTCTAAAAACCCGTTTGGACCAATTCATGGTGGAGGGAGCCTCTAACCAGCCCAGTTTGGGCAAATTCATGGTGGAGGGAGCCTCTAAACAGCCCAGTTTGGGCAAATTCATGGTGGAGGGAGCCTCTAACCAGCCCAGTTTGGACCAATTAATGGTGGAGGGAGCCTCTAACCAGCCCAGTTTGGACCAATTAATGGTGGAGGGAGCCTCTAACCACCCCAGTTTGGACCAATTCATGGTGGAGGGAGCCTCTAAACAGCCAAGTTTGGACCAATTCATGGTGGAGGGAGCCTCTAAAAACCCCAGTTTGGACCAATTCATGGTGGAGGGAGCCTCTAACCAGCCCAGTTTGGACCAATTAATGGTGGAGGGAGCCTCTAACCACCCCAGTTTGGACCAATTCATGGTGGAGGGAGCCTCTAAACAGCCCAGTTTGGGCAAATTCATGGTGGAGGGAGCCTCTAAAAAACCCAGTTTGGACCAATTCATGGTGGAGGGAGCCTCTAACCAGCCCAGTTTGGACCAATTAATGGTGGAGGGAGCCTCTAAACAGCCAAGTTTGGACCAATTCATGGTGGAGGGAGCCTCTAAAAACCCCAGTTTGGACCAATTCATGGTGGAGGGAGCCTCTAACCAGCCCAGTTTGGGCAAATTCATGGTGGAGGGAGCCTCTAAACAGCCCAGTTTGGGCAAATTCATGGTGGAGGGAGCCTCTAAAAAACCCAGTTTGGACCAATTCATGGTGGAGGGAGCCTCTAACCAGCCCAGTTTGGACCAATTAATGGTGGAGGGAGCCTCTAAACAGCCAAGTTTGGACCAATTCATGGTGGAGGGAGCCTCTAAAAACCCCAGTTTGGACCAATTCATGGTGGAGGGAGCCTCTAACCAGCCCAGTTTGGACCAATTAATGGTGGAGGGAGCCTCTAACCAGCCCAGTTTGGACCAATTAATGGTGGAGGGAGCCTCTAACCACCCCAGTTTGGACCAATTCATGGTGGAGGGAGCCTCTAAACAGCCAAGTTTGGACCAATTCATGGTGAAGGGAGCCTCTAAAAACCCGTTTGGACCAATTCATGGTGGAGGGAGCCTCTAACCAGCCCAGTTTGGGCAAATTCATGGTGGAGGGAGCCTCTAAACAGCCCAGTTTGGGCAAATTCATGGTGGAGGGAGCCTCTAACCAGCCCAGTTTGGACCAATTAATGGTGGAGGGAGCCTCTAACCAGCCCAGTTTGGACCAATTAATGGTGGAGGGAGCCTCTAACCACCCCAGTTTGGACCAATTCATGGTGGAGGGAGCCTCTAAACAGCCAAGTTTGGACCAATTCATGGTGGAGGGAGCCTCTAAAAACCCCAGTTTGGACCAATTCATGGTGGAGGGAGCCTCTAACCAGCCCAGTTTGGGCAAATTCATGGTGGAGGGAGCCTCTAAACAGCCCAGTTTGGGCAAATTCATGGTGGAGGGAGCCTCTAACCAGCCCAGTTTGGACCAATTAATGGTGGAGGGAGCCTCTAACCAGCCCAGTTTGGACCAATTAATGGTGGAGGGAGCCTCTAACCAGCCCAGTTTGGACCAATTAATGGTGGAGGGAGCCTCTAACCACCCCAGTTTGGACCAATTCATGGTGGAGGGAGCCTCTAACCAGCCCAGTTTGGACCAATTCATGGTGGAGGGAGCCTCTAAAAAACCCAGTTTGGACCAATTCATGGTGGAGGGAGCCTCTAAACAGCCCAGTTTGGGCAAATTCATGGTGGAGGGAGCCTCTAAACAGCCCAGTTTGGGCAAATTCATGGTGGAGGGAGCCTCTAACCAGCCCAGTTTGGACCAATTAATGGTGGAGGGAGCCTCTAACCAGCCCAGTTTGGACCAATTCATGGTGGAGGGAGCCTCTAAACAGCCCAGTTTGGGCAAATTCATGGTGGAAGGAGCCTCTAACCAGCAGAGTTGTGGGAAAGCAGGGTGGAGGGAGCCTCTAACCAGCAGAGTTGGTGGAAATCAGGGTGGAGGGAGCCTCTAACCAGCAGAGTTGGGGGAAATCATGTTGGAGGGAGCCTAGTATTAGCAGAATTGTGCAACGCTTATGGTGGATGAGTATGAGGATGCGGAGGAATTGGAGAGGTTGAGTACAGACATGGAGTTTCATGTTGGGGTGCTTTACACAGGTGGGCACAAAAATGAAGGCTCTATCCAGTGGTGGTTCATTTTTATCAAAGTGAGCCGGTCGGCACTCTCAGCTGACAGACGGGTGCGCTTGTCAGTGATGATGCCACCGGCTGCACTGAACACCCTCTCAGATAGGACGCTGGCGGCAGGACAGGACAGCACCTCCAAGGCATATAGGGCAAGTTCAAGCCACAGGTCCAACTTCGACACCCAATACGTGTAGGGCGCAGAGGGGTCGGAGAGGACAGGGCTGTGGTCGGAAAGGTATTCCCGCAACATGCGCCTATACTTCTCACGCCTGGTGACACTAGGACCCTCCGTGGCGGCACTTTGGCGAGGGGGTGCCATCAAGGTGTCCCAGACCTTAGACAGTGTGCCCCTCGTTTGTGTGGACCGGTGAGAACTTGGTTGCCTACTGGAGGAACTGCCCTCCCTGCCGCCAACGTCACATGCTGGAAACATCTCCATCATATTCTGCACCAATTGCCTGTGGCAAGCATTGATGCGATTGGCCCTCCCCTCTACCGGAATAAAAGACGAGATGTTGTTTTTATACCGGGGGTCAAGGATAGCAAAGATCCAGTACTGGTTGTCCTCCATGATTTTGACAATACGCTTGTCGGTTGTAAAGCACCCCAACATGAACTCAGCCATGTCTGCCACAGTGTTAGTTGGCATGACTCCTCTGGCCCCACCGGAAAGTTCAATCTCCATTTCCTCCTCATCCTCCATGTCTACCCATCCGCGCTGCAACAATGGGACGATTCGAAGTTGCCCGGAAGCCTCCTGTATCACCATCACATCATCGGACAACTCTTCTTCCTCCTCCTCCTCCTCCTCCATTAAACGCAGTGAAGCGGACAGATGTGTGGACCTACTCTCCAGCTGTGACGGATCGGATGCTATCCCTAACTCCTCTGTGTGATCTGAGTTATCCCTGATGTCAATCAGGGATTCTCTCAGAACACACAAGAGCGGGATTGTAAGGCTCACCATCGCATCCTCAGAGCTCACCCTCCTTGTGGACTCCTCAAAGACCCGTAGGATGTCACAAAGGTCTCTCATCCAT